>NC_079192.1:99655170-99982670 GCF_029499605.1 Hyla sarda | reverse complement strand
AGAGTTAAAGTTTATTTTGTTTACCTTTTGCAGCCCGGGCATAGGGATACAGCGTACAGTATAGAGTGTCAGCGCCGGCGGCCGCAACATACAGGAGGGCAGCACTTGTGGGTGATATGTGAGTATTTACCCTGACGGTGACAGCGCTGCGCTAGGCTGATCATTAATTCCCGAGGGGGAGGGGCCAAACCGGTATTGCGGTATGGGGAAAAATTTATATCATGCAGCACCAAAATTTCGGTATGAACCGGTATACCGCCCAGCCCTAACTGAGACCCAGTACAATCTAAACTTTTGACAGTGTCAGTATTGTATTAAAAGAGGTACTAAAGGGGTACTCTGAAATAAATAGTATTTTTAAATCAACTGGTGATGGAAAGTTATACAGGCCCCCTCAATGCAAGTCTATGCAGTCACGCCCCCTCCCATTGACTTGCATTGAGGGGGCATGACCATGACAGACCCCCGCAGTGTGAAAACGGCGTTCTGAACATTTACTTCCGAATGCTGGCCAGTGGAGTACCCCTTTAAAACCTCCCCAACAACTGAGAGGTTGCCATTTTTTTTTTGTCTTGCCTCCAGGCAGCTTATACCATCTGCACCGATACATTGTAACAACCACAAAGTCATCAACCGCAGTATGTCTCGATAAGAAATTGGAACAAAGTATATTCCAAAGTTGCAGAACTTCTCATTATGCAGTGATTAAAGGAGTATCCTCCACAGGATAGGAAATAAGTGTATGATTGCTGAGGGATCAGTGCTGAGACACCAAGCAATCCTGAGTCTCCCGGCTAAAAAGGAACAACACACGCACAATGCTGCTCCACTTCTTGGCTGATTTACCAGAATTGTGAGGAGGATTTATCTAGCGGACTTCTAGTAAGATAGTTGTCATTGCTCATAGCAACCAATCACAGCTCAGCTTTCATTTCTCATATGGCTCTGACTTCATGCAATGGGAAACAAGGAGAATCTGTCTATAAGACCCCTTGATCTCCCTCAGTGTTCTCAAAGGCACCAGAATTGTAGCACACAGTAATTACATTACAGCTATACACAAGAATTAGGAAAAGTGCACCCAAAAGAGAAGACATCCAAGAGCTGTGCGGGCATGCTGGAAGTTGTAGTTTTGCAACAGCTGGAGGTCCACAGTTTGGAGATCACTGCCTTCGGGTGCGTTCACACTACGGAATTCCGCGGTTTGAACTTAACATTAGTGTAAATGGGTTTTCCGCGAGACCCGTTCACACTGCGAAATGTCAGCGGCGGACAATTCCGCCGTTGAAACTGTTCCGTGCAAAGAAAGAACATGTTCATTCTTTGCACGGATTCCGCGAGCACTGCATAGCCATCAATGTTAACAGCTCAGTGCCCCGCGGCCCTAGCGCAGAAGTATATTTGGCGGCGGCCACCAGACGGAATCTCCGCTCGCTGAATTCAGTGTGTACGCACCCTTACTGTATATTATGCCCATATAACACAACCCCTTAAGCATGGGACCACCACCTGTACCCCAGACTTCACCCTCCCCTAGGTTTGGTCGGAATACACAGATGTAGCAGACGCAGATGTAGCAGAGCTGAATTTTTTTTCTCTTTTTTGCCCTGCAATAACTAACAATAAAGATCCTGCAGATGTCTTTGTACAATAGGGGTAATGCATTGCACAATAGGACACCTTGTGACACTATGATTAAGGTACATGATAAGACTGTTCATATCTGCAGGATCTATCACAGATTCCATCTAAATCGATAGAAAAACCAAGCCCTACATTTCCCTGAATAAAAGAAAAATTCCTTGGCAGAACCGATCAAACCCCAATCAATGGGGTCCATCAGGAAATAATGGTAATAAACTTATCAGTCACACATACAAAAAGTATATGACCGGGATAAAGTCCAAACGTAATCTTTAGGCCAGTCAAAAGTCTATGCATCTACCATGGATAATTTTTAACCATAAGGATCCAATAAGACACTTCTTTATTTAAGATAACCCAAAGTATACCAGTGATGTAACCACAAAACATGATGTGACCTAAACCATATATTTAGCCAGCACGTGCTCCTGCAGCACAATGCCCCTCTATGTACCAACCCCCCCCCCCGCTACAGAACAGAACCACCTATACCATACACACCTCTTGCAGCATAGCACTTTCTATGTACTACACATACCTCTACAGCACATGGCCTCCTACAGTCATGGCCGTAAATGTTGGCACCCCTGAAATTTTTCAAGAAAATGAAGTATTTCTCACAGAAAAGGATTGCAGGAACACATGTTTTGCTATACACGTTTATTCCCTTTGTGTGTATTGGAACTAAACCAAAAAAGGGAGGGGAGAAAATAAAAAATAAAAAATTGGACATAATGTCACACCATACTCCAAAAATTGGCTGGACAATATTATTGGCACCCTTAATTTAATATTTGGTTGCAAACCCTTTGGAAAAAATAACTAAAATGAGTGGCTTCCTATAACCATCAATAAGCTTCTTACACCTCTCAGCCGGAATGTTGGACCACTCTTCCTTTGCAAACTGCTCCAGGTCTCTCTTATTGGAAGAGCGCCTTTTCCCAACAGCAATTTTAAGATCTCTCCACAGGTGTTCAATGGGATTTAGATCTGAACTCATTGCTGCCACTTATGGACCCTCCACACTTTGTTGCCATCCATTTCTGGGTGCTTTTTGACGTATGTTTGGGGTCATTGTCCTGCTGGAAGACCCAAGATCTCGGACACAAACTCAGCTTTCTGACACTGGGCTGTACAATCCATTGGTAATCCTCAGATTTCATGATGCCTTGTACACATTCAAGGCACCCAGTGCCAGAGGCAGCAAAACAACCCCAAAACCACCATATTTCACTGTAGGTACTGTGTTCTTTTCTTTGTAGGCCTCATTCCGTTTTCGGTAAACAGTAGAATGATGTGCTTTACCAAAAAGCTCTATCTTGGTCTCATCTGTCCACAAGACATTTTCCCAGAAGGATTTTGGCATACTCAAGTTCATTTTGGCAAAATATAGTCTTGCTTTTTTATGTCTCTGTGTCAGCAGTGGGGTCCTCCTAGGTCTCCTCCCATAGCGTTTCAGTTCATTTAAATGTTGACAGTTTGTGCTGACACTGATGCTCCCTGAGCCTGCAGGACAGCTTGAATATCTTTGGAACTTGTTTGGGGCTGCTTATCCACCATCTGGACTATCTTGTGTTGACACCTTTCATCAATTTTTGCCATGGGTTGCAAATTTCTTGATAATGTTGCAAACTGTGGACAAAGGAAAATCTAGATCTCTGGAGATGGACTTGTAACCTTGAGCTTTTTGATACTTTTCCACAATTTTGGTTCTCAAGTCCTCAGACAGTTCTCTTCTCTTTCTGTGGTCCATGCTTAGTGTGGCGCACACAGACACACAATGCAAAAACTAAGTTAACTTCTCTCCTTTTTATCTGCTTTCATGTGTGATTTTTTATATTTCCTACACCTGTTACTTGCCCCAGGTGAGTTTAAAGGAGCATCACATGCTTGACACAATCTTATTTTTCCACAATTTTGTCCAGCCCATTTTTGGAGTTTGGTGTGACATTCTGTCCAATTTTCTTTTTTTCCCCTCCTTTTTTTTTGTTTAGTTCCAATACACACAAAGGGAATAAACATGTGTATAGCAACACATGTGCTACTGCAATCTTTTTCTGTGAAACCATGACAGTATGTAGCCCACATGCCCCTGCAGCACAGCCACCCCTTATGTAGCACACATACCCCTGCCGCACAGCACCCCCCTATGTAGCACACATACCCCTGCAGCACAGCACCCCCCCTATGTAGCAAACATACCCCTGCAGCACAGCACCCCCCTATGTAGCACACATACCCCTGCAGCACAGCACCCCCCTATGTAGCACACATACCCCTGCAGCACAGCCCCCCCCTATGCAGCACAGCACCCCCCTATGTAGCACACATACCCCTGCAGCACAGCACCCCCCTATGTAACAAACATACCCCTGCAGCACAGCACCCCCCCTATGTAGCACACATACCCCTGCCGCACAGCACCCCCCCTATGTAGCACACATACCCCTGCAGCACAGCACCCCCCCCTATGTAGCACACATACCCCTGCAGCACAGCACCCCCCTATGTAGCACACATACCCCTGCCGCACAGCACCCCCCTATGTAGCACACATACCCCTGCCGCACAGCACCCCCCTATGTAGCACACATACCCCTGCAGCACAGCACCCCCCTATGTAGCACACATACCCCTGCAGCACAGCACCCCCCCTATGTAGCAAACATACCCCTGCAGCACAGCACCCCCCTATGTAGCACACATACCCCTGCAGCACAGCCCCCCCTATGTAGCACACATACCCCTGCAGCACAGCACCCCCCTATGCAGCACAGCACCCCCCTATGTAGCACACATACCCCTGCAGCACAGCACCCCCCTATGTAACAAACATACCCCTGCCGCACAGCACCCCCCCTATGTAGCACACATACCCCTGCCGCACAGCACCCCCCCTATGTAGCACACATACCCCTGCCGCACAGCACCCCCCTATGTAGCACACATACCCCTGCCGCACAGCACCCCCCTATGTAGCACACATACCCCTGCCGCACAGCACCCCCCTATGTAGCACACATACCCCTGCCGCACAGCACCCCCCTATGTAGCACACATACCCCTGCCGCACAGCACCCCCCTATGTAGCACACATACCCCTGCCGCACAGCACCCCCCTATGTAGCACACATACCCCTGCCGCACAGCACCCCCCTATGTAGCACACATACCCCTGCCGCACAGCACCCCCCTATGTAGCACACATACCCCTGCCGCACAGCACCCCCCTATGTAGCACACATACCCCTGCCGCACAGCACCCCCCTATGTAGCACACATACCCCTGCCGCACAGCACCCCCCTATGTAGCACACATACCCCTGCAGCACAGCACCCCCCTATGTAGCACACATACCCCTGCAGCACAGCACCCCCCTATGTAGCACACATACCCCTGCAGCACAGCACCCCCCTATGTAGCACACATACCCCTGCAGCACAGCACCCCCCTATGTAGCACACATACCCCCTGCAGCACAGCACCCCCCTATGTAGCACACATACCCCCTGCAGCACAGCACCCCCCTATGTAGCACACATACCCCTGCAGCACAGCACCCCCCTATGTAGCACACATACCCCTGCAGCACAGCACCCCCCCTATGTAGCACACATACCCCTGCAGCACAGCACCCCCCCTATGTAGCACACATACCCCTGCAGCACAGCACCCCCCTATGTAGCACACATACCCCTGCAGCACAGCACCCCCCTATGTAGCACACATACCCCTGCAGCACAGCACCCCCCTATGTAGCACACATACCCCTGCAGCACAGCACCCCCCTATGTAGCACACATACCCCTGCAGCACAGCACCCCCCTATGTAGCACACATACCCCTGCAGCACAGCACCCCCCTATGTAGCACACATACCCCTGCAGCACAGCACCCCCCTATGTAGCACACATACCCCTGCAGCACAGCACCCCCCTATGTAGCACACATACCCCTGCAGCACAGCACCCCCCTATGTAGCACACATACCCCTGCAGCACAGCACCCCCCCTATGTAGCACAGCACCTCCCTATGCAGCACACATACCCCTACAGCACAGCACCCCCCTATGTAGCACACATACCCCTGCAGCACAGCACCCCCCTATGTAGCACACATACCCCTGCAGCACAGCACCCCCCTATGTAGCACACATACCCCTGCAGCACAGCACCCCCCTATGTAGCACCCATACCCCTGCAGCACAGCACCCCCCTATGTAGCACACATACCCCTGCAGCACAGCACCCCCCTATGTAGCACACATACCCCTGCAGCACAGCACCCCCCTATGTAGCACACATACCCCTGCAGCACAGCACCCCCCCTATGTAGCACAGCACCTCCCTATGCAGCACACATACCCCTACAGCACAGCACCCCCCTATGTAGCACACATACCCCTGCAGCACAGCACCCCCCTATGTAGCACACATACCCCTGCAGCACAGCACCCCGCCATTTGTAGCACACATACCCCTGCAGCACAGCACCCCCCTATGTAGCACACATACCCCTGCAGCACAGCACCCCCCTATGTAGCACCCATACCCCTGCAGCACAGCACCCCCCTATGTAGCACCCATACCCCTGCAGCACAGCACCCCCTATGTAGCACACATACCCCTGCAGCACAGCACCCCCCTATGTAGCACACATACCCCTGCAGCACAGCACCCCCCTATGTAGCACACATACCCCTGCAGCACAGCACCTCCCTATGTAGCACACATACCCCTGCAGCACAGCACCTCCCTATGTAGCACACATACCCCTGCAGCACAGCACCCCCCTATGTAGCACACATACCCCTGCAGCACAGCACCCCCCTATGTAGCACACATACCCCTGCCGCACAGCACCCCCCTATGTAGCACACATACCCCTGCCGCACAGCACCCCCCTATGTAGCACACATACCCCTGCAGCACAGCACCCCCCTATGTAGCACACATACCCCTGCAGCACAGCACCCCCCTATGTAGCACACATACCCCTGCAGCACAGCACCCCCCTATGTAGCACACATACCCCTGCAGCACAGCACCCCCCTATGTAGCACACATACCCCTGCAGCACAGCACCCCCCTATGTAGCACACATACCCCTGCAGCACAGCACCCCCCCCTATGTAGCACACATACCCCTGCAGCAAGGCACCTCCCTATGCAGCACCCCCCTATGTAGCACACATACCCCTGCAGCACAGCACCCCCCTATGTAGCACAGCACCTCCCTATGCAGCACACATACCCCTACAGCACAGCACCCCCCTATGTAGCACACATACGACTGCAGTGCAGCACAGCACCCCCCTATGTAGCACACATACGACTGCAGTGCAGCACAGCACCCCCCTATGTAGCACACATACCCCTACAGCACAGCACCCCCCTATGTAGCACAGCACCCCCCTATGCAGCACATACCCCTACAGCACAGCACCCCCCTATGTAGCACACATACCCCTGCAGCACAGCACCCCCCCCTATGTAGCACACATACCACTGCAGCACAGCACCCCCCTATGTAGCACACATACCCCTACAGCACAGCACCCCCCTATGTAGCACACATACCCCTGCAGCACAGCGCCCCCTCGTGTCCAGTACGTACATGGGCTCTCTGTCAGCACAGGCTGCGCCGCTTTCCCTCCAGTGAGCTACTTCCGGGTTCTGTCACAGAATGTTGGGCACGTGACCGGTCACATGCCTCAGAGTGGTTCTGTTTATCATTCTCATACCTCGTGACTTCACGTTGTAAAACAGCGGTGTATCAGCGACCTGTAGCCTTCATGTTTTATAACCACAAATCCCAGCATACTGTGCAGCTAATGATCACCTGATACACCCCATCATGCCTTGCGCGTGGATCTGTCACAACTCTAGCACGTGGTAATAGAAATATCAGGGGTCATGAGGGGTTCATAGTGACGTCACGTCAGCAGGCCGCCATTTTTACTCCTGTCGGGAAGAAAAAGCAATAAGGCGGTCAAATAGTGTGAATGGAAAGTATGAAAGACAGTACACGTGATCACCACCCGCCTGTCTGTATAGTACACTCAGACACGTCATGGCGTATATTTTCGTAGACAACGCAGCTCTTAACTTCTAGTTCACGACGCTTTTCTAACAACGTCAATACTTGTCAGTACTTGTCATTGACAGGAGTAAACATGGCGGCCGATTTACCATTGGTATCTCGGGATGTGGAACGCACGTCGATTGGGAAACTTCGGCGTCGTGACGTCATTAGGACGTGAGAACGGCACGTCCCTATCAGCTTTTCCGAGGCACGATTCTGATTGGTTGGCTTGGTGCACCCTAGCCGGGCTGACGACACTCTAGGCTGCTGCTCGGGCCCGGGACGCTGTTAGGTTCCGGCTTTACTTTACAGACAGTCTCCCCCCCAGTTCCTGGGAGCCCCCGGGGGACATTCTCCCTGCACCGGGACCTGTCCGTCCGTCACCCCGGGCACCGCCATGTCCGGCCCTAGCTGCTCCTGCGCCGCCAGGATCATCTGCAGCTCCCTGCACAGAGGTGAGCGGGGGCCGGGGGAGCAGGCGCCGCTTATCCTTATGTAAACTGGGGCTGGGGAAGACTCACAGCTCGGGGCATGTTACCGGGGTTTACTGTATTGTGGTACTATAGTATACAGTGTAGAAGAAAGAACCGCCATACAGTGTACTGTGATACTATATATAGTGTATAATAGACCCGCCATACAGTGTACTGTGATACTATATATACTGTATAATAGACCTGCCATACAGTGTACTGTGATACTATATATACAGTATAATAGAACCGCCATACAGTGTACTGTGATACTATATATACTGTATAATAGACCCTCCATACAGTGTACTGTGATACTATATATACAGTATAATAGAACCGCCATACAGTGTACTGTGATACTATATATACTGTATAATAGAACCGCCATACAGTGTACTGTGATACTATATATACTGTATAATAGAACCGCCATACAGTGTACTGTGATACTATATATACTGTATAATAGACCCTCCATACAGTGTACTGTGATACTATATATAGTGTATAATAGAACCGCCATACAGTGTACTGTGATACTATATATACAGTATAATAGACCTGCCATACAGTGTACTGTGATACTATATATACTGTATAATAGAACCGCCATACAGTGTACTGTGATACTATATATACAGTATAATAGACCTGCCATACAGTGTACTGTGATACTATATATACTGTATAATAGAACCGCCATACAGTGTACTGTGATACTATATATACTGTATAATAGAACCGCCATACAGTGTACTGTGATACTATATATAGTGTATAATAGACCCTCCATACAGTGTACTGTGATACTATATATACTGTATAATAGACCCTCCATACAGTGTACTGTGATACTATATATACTGTATAATAGACCCTCCATACAGTGTACTGTGATACTATATATACAGTATAATAGAACCGCCATACAGTGTACTGTGATACTGTATATAGTGTATAATAGAACCTCCATACAGTGTACTGTGATACTGTATATAGTGTATAATAGACCCTCCATACAGTGTACTGTGATACTATATATACAGTATAATAGAACCGCCATACAGTGTACTGTGATACTGTATATAGTGTATAATAGAACCTCCATACAGTGTACTGTGATACTGTATATACTGTATAATAGAACCGCCATACAGTGTACTGTGATACTGTATATACTGTATAATAGACCCTCCATACAGTGTACTGTGATACTATATATACTGTATAATAGACCCTCCATACAGTGTACTGTGATACTATATATACTGTATAATAGAACCGCCATACAGTGTACTGTGATACTGTATATACTGTATAATAGACCCTCCATACAGTGTACTGTGATACTGTATAATAGAACCACCATACAGTGTACTGTGATACTGTATAATAGAACCACCATACAGTGTACTGTGATACTGTATATAGTGTTTAATAGATCCTCCATACAGTGTACTGTGATACTATATACTGTATAATAGACCCTCCATACAGTGTACTGTGATACTATATATACTGTATAATAGAACCTCCGTACAGTGTACTGTGATACTATATATACTGTATAATAGAACCTCTGTACAGTGTACTGTGATACTGTATATACTGTATAATAGAACCTCCGTACAGTGTACTGTGATACTGTATATACTGTATAATAGAACCTCCGTACAGTGTACTGTGATACTGTATATACTGTATAATAGAACCTCCGTACAGTGTACTGTGATACTGTATATACTGTATAATAGAACCGCCGTACAGTGTACTGTGATACTGTATATACTGTATAATAGAACCGCCGTACAGTGTACTGTGATACTGTATATACTGTATAATAGAACCGCCGTACAGTGTACTGTGATACTGTATATACTGTATAATAGAACCGCCGTACAGTGTACTGTGATACTGTATATACTGTATAATAGACCCGCCGTACAGTGTACTGTGATACTGTATATACTGTATAATAGACCCTCCATACAGTGTACTGTGATACTGTATATACTGTATAATAGAACCTCCGTACAGTGTACTGTGATACTGTATATACTGTATAATAGAACCTCCGTACAGTGTACTGTGATACTGTATATACTGTATAATACACCCTCCATACAGTGTACTGTGATACTGTATATACTGTATAATACACCATCCATACAGTGTACTGTGATACTGTATATACTGTATAATAGAACCTCCGTACAGTGTACTGTGATACTGTATATACTTTATAATAGAACCGCCGTACAGTGTACTGTGATACTGTATATACTGTATAATAGACCCTCCATACAGTGTACTGTGATACTATATATACTGTATAATAGAACCGCCGTACAGTGTACTGTGATACTGTATATACTGTATAATACACCATCCATACAGTGTACTGTGATACTGTATATACTGTATAATAGAACCTCCGTACAGTGTACTGTGATACTGTATACACTTTATAATAGAACCGCCGTACAGTGTACTGTGATACTGTATACACTGTATAATAGAACTGCCGTACAGTGTACTGTGATACTGTATATACTGTATAATAGACCCTCCATACAGTGTACTGTGATACTATATATACTGTATAATAGACCCTCCATACAGTGTACTGTGATACTATATATACTGTATAATAGAACCTCCGTACAGTGTACTGTGATACTGTATATACTGTATAATAGAACCTCCGTACAGTGTACTGTGATACTATATATACTGTATAATAGAACCGCCGTACAGTGTACTGTGATACTGTATATACTGTATAATAGAACCGCCGTACAGTGTACTGTGATACTATATATACTGTATAATAGAACCGCCGTACAGTGTACTGTATATACTGTATAATAGAACCGCCGTACAGTGATACTGTGATACTATATATACTGTATAATAGAACCGCCATACAGTGTACTGTGATACTATATACTGTATAATAGAACCGCCGTACAGTGTACTGTGATACTATATATACTGTATAATAGAACCGCCGTACAGTGTACTGTATATACTGTATAATAGAACCGCCGTACAGTGATACTGTGATACTATATATACTGTATAATAGAACCGCCGTACAGTGTACTGTATATACTGTATAATAGAACCGCCATACAGTGTACTGTGATACTATATATACTGTATAATAGAACCGCCGCACAGTGTACTGTGATACTATAATATACTGTATAATAGAACCGCCGCACAGTGTACTGTGATACTATATTTACTGGGTAGTAACTATACACTCATCTCACCGCACAATTTTATTTTGGATGCTTGATCAATCACATGGCAGTGCATTTGGGCATGTAGATGTGGTTAAAACAGAGCATCAGAAAGGGGATCTAAAGGGTTTGTCCAGCAAAACAACCTGTGTATGGTGTCAAAATGTTTAACAAAGAAACTAACTAAAATAGAGGGAGCAGTAATACCAAAACCCCCTTCACATTACTGACCTCGTCCTGCGCTGACAGGAGGGGAGGAGGTAAAGGGACAGTGGAAACTGCTTTGAGAGCCTGTGGGGTTAGGTCACTGTGTACAAGGGAGAAAAACACTCACATTGCTTCTTTCATTTTGGAAATTAAATGATTGGTTGCTATGGGCAACTGGGCAACTTTCCTCTGGACATGTTTTGATAAATCTCCCACATAGTGATTTGTCTCCATTGTACACTGTGTACCCTGGCTGTCAAAGCAGCATGTGCTGTCCCTTTACCCCCTCCCTTCCTGTCAGCGCAGGATGAGACCAGTCATGTGAAAGGGGGTATTTGTAATACTGCTCCTAAGATTTATGACTAAGGCAGCAGAAAGCCTGTTCTTAAGGAAAGTACTGTGACTGAGAATGGCTTCCTGCTGCCTTATCTAATAATCATAAATCTAATTCACAGGTTGTTTTTGTCACCAGACAGAGTGGTCTAAGTATTTTAGAAATTGCAAATCTACTGGCATTTCCACGTACAACCATCTCTAGGGTATACAGGGAATGGGCCATAAAAGAAAAAATATCCAGTGAGCAGAAGCTGTGTGGATTTCAGCGGAGAATGGGCAGACTGGTTTGAGATGACCGGCAACAGTAACTCAAAAAAACACTGGTTACAACCAAGGTATTCAGAATACCATCTCTGATCACATAACAGGTCAAGCCTTGAAGCAGATGGGCTACAGCAGCAGGAGATCACACCAGGTGTCATTCCTGTCAGCTAACAGGAAACTGGGGTTACAGTTTGTACATTCTCACCAAAATTGGACAATAGAAGACTGGCAGAATGTTGCCTAATCTGAGGAGTCTGGATTCCTGCTGCAACATTTAGATGGTAGGGACAGAATTTGTCGTAAACACATGAAAGCACTGATCCATCCTGCCTTGTATCAATGGTTCAGGCTGCTAGTGTTGTTCCGTGGTGGGAGACATTTTCTTTCCACATTTTGAGACCCGTAGTACCAATTGAGGATAATTTATTTATGACAGCCTACCTGAGTATTGTTTTACACTAAATGAACACCACTAGAGTTTATGATTCCATACACATATCAACTTTACTGTATAAAAAAATCTATTCAACAACACAATTATTAAAATATTACAGGCAGGAATTCCTATATAATCCAGAGCCAGACTACACAGGGTTCATTAAGAAATAGACAGGATTGGAAAAACAACAATGTACATAAAGTAGTGGACTTTTTAATCCAACCACTCTTGTACCTTTACCTCACATACAGTTTATATTGTATCCAAGTGCCTATATCAATCTCCATATTGCCATTCATAAAGGAGATAAGGCAATATGTGTATGGAATCATAAACTCTAGTGGTGTTCATTTAGCGTAAAATGTTGTGATATGGAGGATTCTGGTAAAATGGCCGGAATATAGACAGATACATGGACATGTATGCTGAGATTTTCTGTCCAAGGGGCCATTTTATCTAATTACCTTTAGTATTGTTGCTGACCATATCCATCCCTTTATGACCACAGTGGACCTATCTTTTGATGGCTGCCCCCAGCAGGATAATGCACCATGGCACAAGCTCACATCATCTCATATATAACAATGAGTTCACTGGACACCAATGGCCTCAACAGTCACTAAATCTCAATACAATAGATTTGGGATGTGGTGGAATGGGAGATTGGTATCATGGATGTGCAGCCAACAAATCTGCAGCAACTGCGTGATGCCATAGTGTCCATACGGACCAAAATCTCTGAGAAATCTTTCTAGCACCTTGAAGAAAATATGTTGTGAAAAATGAAAACAAGGTTATAATGCATAGTAACTGTGTATAGATTATACAGTCTTGTTTACCAGTGCAACGATAGTTAAATAATACCTGTCATATCCCAAAAGTTATGTCACTCAGTTCCTAATCCTGATCATGTACATATAATTTTTATGTCTAACATCTTTATTTGTTTCACAAATATCTTTTACCTGTTGCTTGCTTGGTTTGTCATTCTGAGATTTGGAAGGGATGTGTCCTCACCATGCAAAACTCCTCTTCCTCCCTGAGTCTGCTCTGCTGTGCTGGGTCTCTTCATCCGAAATCACTGCAGGTTGCTCTGTAACCCCCCCATCCCCCCTCTGTTTTATTGCTGCAGTCTGATAGGACAGGAGTGAGCACTGAGAAGTGCTACTCTAGCCTTTTCCTAGTGGACTTTGTCCATGCCTGTGCTTCAGCTTGGACACAGATGATGCTGCAGCCGGACAGGATTATGTTCTGGAGCGTATGTGGTGGTGTTATAAGCCGTGATTTCTATAAAAAGAAAATAACATTTTCTTAATGAGTATATTAACCCCTTCCAGACCTATGACATACCTGTACGTCATGAGTGGGAAGGTGTTCCCGACCCATGACATACAGGTACGTCATGAACATTTTTGCCGCTACTCGCAGCGCCCGGTAAGATGGTGGCTATCACTGACAGCCAGCCATCTTACCATGTGACCACGGGGGGTTTCATCCCCCACCCCCCAGCGATCGCTGCTATCAGCTAGTCAAATCTGACTAGCTGATAGCAGCGTTTCGCTATGAGAATACTTAGCAGCGCGGTGTGCGAGTCCGGATCACGGGGATCGGGACACACAACGCTCTAAGTGTCCCCTACCCGTCCCCCGGCGTCACTTACGCGGCCATGCGGTGTCCCGAGCGGTCCCGGCGCGAGCGGCGTCCTCCAGGCGGTCCCGGCGGTGAGTTTCCGGCAGCAGGGCGGCATCTTCATTGGCAGCAGTGAGATCGCCGTAAAGCGATCTCACTGCTGCCTCTGGGAGTTTCAAAACTGCAACTCCCAGCATGCCCAGACAGCCTTTGGCTTTCTGGGCATGCTGGGAGTTGTAGTTTTGCAACATCTGGAGGTCCACAGTTTGGAGACCACTGTATAATGGTCTCCAATCTGTGCTCTTCCAGATGTTGCAAAACTACAAATCTCAGCATGCTCAGTCTGTCCAGGCATGCTGGGAGTTGTAGTTCTCTTACATCTGGAAGAGCACAGATTGGAGACCATTATACAGTGGTCTCCAAACTGTGGACCTCCAGATGTTGCAAAACTACAACTCCCAGCATGCCCAGACTGCCCAAGCATGCTGGAAGTTGTAGTTCGGCAACATCTGATCCTTCAGATATTGCCGAACTACAACTTCCAGCATGCCTGGGCATGCTGGGAGTTGTAGTTTTGCAACATCTGGAGGCACACTAGTTGGGAAACATTGTCCGTTTCCTACCTCAGTGCCTCCAGCTGTTGCAATTGTTGCAAAACTATAACTCCCAGCATGCACTGACAGACCATGCATGCTGGGAGTTGTAGTTTTGCAACAGCTGGAGGCACACTGGTTTGGGAACACTAAGTTTGGTTGCAAAACACTTGAAAGTTTATTACATAACTTAGTGTTTCCAAACCAGCTGTTGCAAAACTACAACTCCCAGCATGCACGGACAGCCAAAGGGCATGCTCGGAGTTTGCAACAGCTGGATGTTTGCCACCTCCCCCCAATGTGAATGTACAGGGTACACTCACATGGGCGGAGGTTTACAGTGAGTGCTGCAAGTTTGAGATGGCGCAAATTTTGCGCTGCAGCTCAAACTTCCAGCGGCAAACTTGCTGTGAAGCTCTGCCCATGTGACTGTACCCTAAAAACACTACACTACACTGACACTAACCTAAAATAAAAAGTCAAAAAACACTACATATACACATATCCCTACACAGCCCCCCTCCCCCCAAAAAATGAAAAACGTCTGGTACGCTACTGTTTCCAAAACGGAGCCTCCAGCTGTTGCAAAATAACAACTCCCAGTATTGCCGGACAGCCACTGACTGTCCAGGCATGCTGGGAGTTTTGTAACAGCTGGAGGCACCCTGTTAGGGGTATTCTATGCCAATGATTCCCAATGTCCACCCCTATGCAAATCCCTAATTTAGGCCTCAAATGCGCATGGGGCTCTCTCACTTTGGAGCCCTGTCGTATTTCAGGGCAACAGTTTTGGGACACATATGGGGTATCTCCGTACTCGGGAGAAATTGCCTTACAAATTTTGGGGGGCTTTTTTTTCTTTAACCCCTTATGAAAAGGTGAAGCTGTAAAATAAATTTTTTACACTGACATGCTGGTGTTGCCCTATACTTTTCATTTTCACAAGAGGTAAAACCCTCTAAATTTGTAATGCAATTTCTCCCGAGTACGGAGATACCCCATATGTGGGCGCAAAGTGCTCTGGGGGCGCACAACAAGGCCCAGAAGGGAGAGTGCACCATGTACATTTGAGGCGATTTGCACAGGGGTGGCTGATTGTTACAGCAGTTCTGACAAACGCAAAACAATAAATATCCATATGTGACCCCATTTTGGAAACTACACCCTGACGGAATGTAATAAGGGGTGCAGTGAGCATTTACACCCCACTGGCGTATGACAGATTTTTGGAACAGTGGTCTGTGAAAATTAAAAAGAACATTTTTCATTTGCACAGTCCACTGTTTCAAATATTTGTCAAACGCCAGTGGGGTGTAAATGCTCACTGCACCCCTTATTAAATTCCATGAGGGGTATAGTTTCCAAAATTGGGTCACATGTGGGGGGGTCCACTGTTCTGGCACCATAGGGGCTTCCTAAATGGGACATGCCCCCCAAAAACCCTTTCAGCAAAACTCACTCTCCAAAATCCCATTGTCACTCCTTCCCTTCTGAGCCCTCTACTGCGCCCGCCGAACAATTTACATACGCATATGAGGTATTTCCTTACTCGAGAGAAATTGGGTTACAAATTTTGGGGGATTTCTCTCCTTTTACCCCTTGTAAAAATTCAAAAATTGGGTCTACAAGAACATGCGAGTGTAAAAAATGAAGATTTAGAATTTTCTCCTTCACTTTGCTGCTATTCCTGTGAAACACCTAAAGGGTTAAAACACTTACTGAATGTCATTTTGAATACTTTGAGGGGTGCAGTTTTTATAAACGGGTCATTTGTGGGGTATTTCTAATATGAAGACCCTTAAAATCCACTTCCAACCTGAACTGGGCCCTGAAAAAGTACGATTTTGAAAATCTTGAGAAAAATTGGAAAATTGCTGCGGAACTTTGGAGCCCTCTGATGTCTTCCAAAAGTAAAAACTTGTCAATTTTTTAATGCAAACATAAAGTAGACATATTGTATATGTGAATCAATATGTAATTTATTTGGAATATCCATTTTCCTTTCAAGCAGAAACTTTCAAAGTTAGAAAAATGCTAAATTTTCAAAATTTTCATGAAATTTTTAGATTTTTTACCAAGAAAGGATGCAAATATCAGTGAAATTTTACCAATAACATAAAGTAGAATATGTCACGAAAAAACAATCTCGGAATCAGAATAAGTAAAAGCATTCCAAAGTTATTAATGTTTAAAGTGACAGTGGTCAGATTTTCAAAAAATGCCCAGGTCCTGAAGGTGAAAATAGGCTGGGTTATGAAGGGGTTAAAGGTTCATATTTTTCTGAGATGTACAACAAATAAAAAATGCTTTTATCTGACAGTGCCCATTTATCCTATGGCTCTCCAGCTGTTGCAAAACTGCAACTACCAAAGCTGTCAGGAAATGTTGGGAGTTGTAGTTTGCAAATGTTGGGATAACTGTATTGGTGTACGGAGGTACACGACTGTGCTGTGTAGTAGAGAACCTCCAAACTTTTTATGGGCTTTTAGCACTGATATTTTAACCTTTAATGGCAGACTATAAGCTGCTACGGTTTTCCAGATTCACCTAGCAAAGTTCTGTAAATTACTTATACACTTTGATGCATTTTCTTGTCTGTTTCCAGGTCTCTGCTTGCTTTCAGTGAATGGAAATATTACTGTTTACATTATTAGGCTGTACACTTTTTCCAGCTAAAGGGGTACTCCAGACCCAGAAAATCTTTTGGGTCCTGGACATAGAAAAATGAAGCATACACTTCTGCCCTGATCCCCATAGCTGTCGTTTGGCTCCTTCTCCCTCTTGTGCTCTGCTGCGTCTAGTTCCTTTGACAGGAGTCCCTGCAGAAGCTGCCCTGCACAGGCACTTGTTGTTCAAGGAGGGTCACCATACAGGGAGGCATCAGAACAGCAGCTGCTGGGGATCCAGGCTTTATTTTTAAGTATGCTTTATTTTTCTATCCCCATCTATTTTATTTTATTTTTTTTTTATAGAAAATTTTGGGTGCTCACATACCTTTTCAATTGTCTGCTCAGTGCTCACCCAGCTGTAGTAATAAGATACATTTCTAATAATTTGCAGAACAAAATACTACTAAAACTATTTGACATAAAAATAATGCTACTTCAAATACAGTGGTCCCTCAAGTTACAATATGAATCTGTTCCAGGACAACCATTGTATGTTGAAACCATTGTATGTTGAGACCATAACTCTATGGAAACCTGTTAATTGGTTCTGAAGCAATTGCTTTATCTGTAAGAAAGATCTGCTGGGAGCTGTAAATCACTGTCTATGTAGAGGACAGGAGCTTCTTCAGGGTCCTGTACAGTACACTCACTGGGGGACATGTATCAAAGATTTTACCCCTGTTCTGTGTGTATTTTTTTTGTGCGAAATTTTGCGCAAGCCCATTTTTTTGCGCATGTTTTGGTAGAGCATGTCCTCCAGATGTGGCTGAATCGGGGTACCTTGGATCTATAGCACACATGGATTTATTAACTGTGCACTTTTCCTTTACACCAAAAATTTTGCCGCAAGAGCTGTTTTATTTGCGCAAATATAAACCATCTTGGACTTAACGTAGCAAGATGCTCTAAATCATCGATTCTATTTTCCAAAGAGTGGATTTAGGAGATTACTATATTTACCTGCAATTTATGAAGCTCATTGCGCTTGAGTGATAAATTTAGCTCTTCTGCACATAATTTAGAATTCGGGAAAAGGGGTAAACTGCTTCTACCATACACAAATAATGATACATGTCCCCCAATGTCCTAAAAAAGTAACATGGAGCCACCCCCACCTGGTGTCCAAAGGAGCAGCTAACTGTGGCACAGGTAAAGAGTAGTACAGAACATGTAATACCTCCCTGTACTATAGGAGGTGCTACCAGACACCAGTCAGTGCATGTACTTCAGTAACACAGGACAGATCTGGACTGTCTGTAGCATTGTATGTTGAATCTGGTTTCAAGTTACAATGGACCAGAAAAGACCATCGTATGTGGGGAAAATATTGTAACCTGAGGCCATTGTAAGTTGAGGGATCACTGTACTGTGGGTGTAATGTGGAAACTTCTGATGTCGGCAGGGAACCAGCAGGTAGCCACACGTCAGGACAGGCTTCCATTAAGATTGGGTGACTATGTGGTGAATGCTCCTGTTGGATCCCTCCAGAATGGGAAAACCCAATAATGGTGTGTGCTCATTACCTGTAAAGAATAGTTTTAGCAGAAACTGCTGGTATAGTGACTGAAAAATTTTAGCAGTAGAGAAGTTCTGGTTAATTTCCGGTAGTGCTGGGCGGTATGGCCAAATATGTGTATTGCGGTATTTTTGTAACTTATGGCGGTTCCACAGTATATAACTTAAAATTATTAGCCCAGCGCTGCGCTGTCCCCATCGGGGTAAATACTCACATGTCACCTGCAAGCGCTGCCCTCCTCGTCCTCCTGTTTGTTGCGGCCGCCGGCGCTGACACTCTATGCTGTATCCCTATGCCCGGGCTGCAAAAGGTAAACAAAAATAAACGAACGCATGTTCCGACGTCGGCCTTATGCTGGGGACGTGAACGTCGGAGAGCCGTCAGCTTATCACCGGCCGCACCGATGTTCCGCCTCGGCCAGTGATAGGCTGAGCCCACTGTCATGTAAGAAGCTCTGGCCGGCTTCTTACATGACAGTGCGCTCAACCTATCACTGGCCGAGGCGGGGAAGGTGAGATAAAGTTTATTTTGTTTACCTTTTGCAGCCCGGGCATAGGGATAAAGTATGGAGCAGTGGTCTTCAACCTCCGGAACTCCAGATGTTGCAAAACTACAACTCCCAGCATGCCCGGACAGCCAACGGCTGTCCGGGCATGCTGGGAGTTGTAGTTTTGCAACATCTGGAGGTTGAAGACCACTGGTATTGAGTGTCAGTCCTGGCGGCCGCAACAAACAGGAGGACGAGGAGGGCAGCGCTTGTGGGTGACGTGAGTAGTACCCCGATGGAAACAGTGCAGTTCTGGGCTAATAATTGGGGGAGGGGGGGGGCAGAACAGCGCTCGCGGATCACATATGATTAGTCCCCCAATGTGGGGACAGCTCGCTGCGGCTGATAATTCATTCATTCCCGAGGGGGAGGGGCCAAACCGGTATTTCGGTATGGGTTAAAATTCATATCGTGCAGCACAAAAATCTTGGTATTCCGTATGAACCGGTATACCGCCCAGCACTAATTTCCGGTCTATTTAAATCAGGCTTCATTGTATTAGAAAAATCTGATAGCTCTATACGTACAGTACATGATTTACAACAAGGTGCACACAGACCTATATGTGAGTGTAGAGGCCGCAGTGCTGTTTACGTGTCTGGGCTGAGGATTCCTGTGTGTCTGTGTTTTGTGACCAGACAATAATACATGGAAAATCCCTGACCTTTGCTCAAGGACTCTGTTAGGCTGCATTCACTCCACATTCTTGCCATACAGTTCCCTTATCAGGTTTTTGATGAAAAACGGATTCCTCAAAACCTGACTAAACTGTATCAAAATGTGTGTACAAATTTAAACCTGTATACGGTTTAAAAAATGTCTGGTTGCATCCGTTTTTTTTTTGTTTTTTTTTTTGTTTTAGTTTTTTTAAAGAGAAAATGTATGCGTTTTTAACTTTTCATTCCATTATGAATAAAGTTTCACTTGTTTGATTTAAATTTCAAGAAAAAAACTGAGCACAGTCAAAAACTGTATGGTGCAAACCCGATGGAACCGTACGCACGTATGGTCCTCTACAGTTCCCATTGACTCCCATGTTTAAAAAAAAAATAAAAACGGACCAAAAACCGTGGTAGGCTGCGGTTTTGATTACTGGGAAAAAATGGACAAAGCCGTACAAGAAGCAAAACAGACACAACCAGATGCATCTTTTGGCATACGGTTTTCAATGGAGAGTCGAGGTATACGATTTTCAATACGGTTCCGTACGGTTTTCACATTGAAAACGTATACGGGAACTGTATTGCAAAAACGTGGTGTGAATGCCGCCTTACACTGTGTTGTGTTTTCTCACTGGTCACTTTTTGTTAAACCCATCTGGAATGTGGATAATCCAGTTTCTCCTCAGCGTGCCCCAGGTCTCGCCTGCTGCACGTTGTGCTGGTCTCCGTGGGCCCCGGGTGTTGTTATTGCCAGTAATGGGAGACTATACCTATTTACTGCTGTGTCTCTTGCTGTTCTGTGCTGTGTCTGCTGACATCTTATATAACATAGAAGTATTACTGCCAGGCATACTGTACAGTCACATAACTCATATCTTCTTATCTGACGTGCACAATGTGGGGGAGGGGATGGGATACTTCTCACTCGTGGCACCTTTTTGCCATGCTGCTGCATAAAAACTTGGGGGGGAAATATATATATATATTTTTTTATACAATATTTCATTTACCTAAACTATAATTGTAAAGGTTGTCTTTTTATTTGATTTTCTTCGAGTTGCCAGGCTAACTAAAAGTAAATAAATAAAATTGTGCTCACCGGCCATATTGTACCATGGCTGCTGTTCTGACAGCGCAAAGTCTCTGCAACTCCGCATTTCAGTTTTTATTTTTTCTACATGGAAGTTTATGTATAATGGAAATGGCTCAGGTATTCAAAGTGTACACACAGAAGAAAACAGGTACAGCACTCACCGCAAGGCTGCTGTGACTCTACTCCTTCGACGGACGATCCGGTGTGTGGCTTGTTGCAGAGCGCTCAGAGGTGACTGCGGACAAATTTTCACTTTGCCGGCAGTCTCCCCTGAGCACTCTGCAACAAGCCACACACCGGATCGTCCGTCGAAGGAGTAGAGTCACAGCAGCCTTGTGGTGAGTGCGGGTACCTGTTTTCTTCTGTGTGCACACTTTGATTATGACTATGGGCTTTCTGGTTCCCAGCAGGCACCAGGACCTTGGTCTCCCGCAGTGACAGATGAGTGACCCATAGGTCCTAGACCACTAAAGTGCCATCTTCAGCCTTGTTTAGTTGTATTCATTGAATGTATACACCTAAGGGACGTCCTATGATGTATACCTCCGATAAACCCTGCATCCAATCCTTTTACACCAGAAGGCCTTAATGGCTCTCAATAGCTACAATTTGTAGGCTTATTTATAAAAATAACTGTTTCCACATGTCACTTGCTGCTATGAAGTGGCTGTGGACAGAATCAGTCTCCTTCCCCAACTGGCAGCTGACAGTACAATCCATTTTGTACTTTCAACACCTTTTGTTGAACAAACAATATTATTCATAGGCTAACCCCATTTTAATCCAGTGTCCTGACTAGGTAACCACAGGGGTACTCCGGTGGAAAACGTTATTTTTTTTAATTTTTTTTTTATGAACTGGTGCAAGAAAGGTAAACAAATTTGTAAATTACTTCTATTTAAAAGTGCTCTTTGCTGACACCTCTGTCCGTGTCAGGAACTGTCCAGAGCAGCATAGGTTTGCTGTGGGGATTTTCTCCTTCTCTGGACAGTTCCTGATATGGGCATCAGGTGTCAGCAGAGAACACTGTGGAGAAGACAAAAAAGAAATTAAAAAATAATAGAATTTCCTTTGTAGCATACAGCTGCTTATAAGTACTGGAAAGACACATAATTTTTAATAGAAGTAATTTACAAATCATTTTAACTTTCTGGCACCAGTTTATTTAAATAAAAAGTTTTCCACTGGAGTACCCCTTTAAGATTCGGGCCCCTGCTTTTAGTGCTAAAAGCAGTCCTGATAGACTGGTAATGCTGTCTCAGCCAATCACAGGTTAATGGTAAACATAGCTATAATTCCACTCTTTGGTTAAAGGGGCTCTACCTCCTCACCTAGTGCAGTGTTGCCCAACTAGGGTTGCTCCAGCTGTTGCAAAACTACAACTCCCAGCATGCCCGGATAGCTGTTGGCTGTCCGGACATGCTGGGAGTTATAGTTTTACAACAGCTGGAGGCATCTGGAAACACTGACATAATGTAAGCAGAGCTTGGAGCAGTCATGTGCACTTCATGTACCACAGTACCAACACTATTCATATTTGTTTTAGTTGCCCAATACAATGTGTCTTAATCCCCTTCACCCATGCACATTCAGTTCTGACATTCACCAGGTTAAAGCAGGGCTGGATAAATCCCAGGAAAAGTGGAGGCCTAGAAATTTTCTGCTGTAAACTGTTTTTCCATTAATTGGATACCTTTATTGCTTGACTACTAAATATACATAGCATTTTAGCACTACTTTGCAGATTCCCTGTGCCCTGAATTAGGGCTGGGCGGTATACCGGTTCATACCAAATACTGAAATTTTTGTCCTGCACGATATTCAATTTTCCCTATACCGGTTTGGCTCCTCCCCCTCGGGAATGAATGAATTAACAGCTATGGGAGCTTAAAAAATAAATAAAAAAAAGTGTAAAAATAAATAAATGGGATTT
This sequence comes from Hyla sarda, assembly GCF_029499605.1. Taxonomy (NCBI): domain Eukaryota; kingdom Metazoa; phylum Chordata; class Amphibia; order Anura; family Hylidae; genus Hyla; species Hyla sarda. The sequence continues at coordinate 99,959,328 of NC_079192.1, read as the reverse complement.
AACCCCTTTGTTGATAAAAGTTTGAATCACCGCCCTATTCCCATGAAAATTTTTTTAAAGTTAACAAGAATAAACGTGGTATCGCTGAGTGCGTAAATGTTCGAACTGTAAAAATATAATGTTAATTAAATGCACGGATAATGGCGTATACGTAAAAAATACCAAAGTCCGGAGTTACCTATTTATGGCCACTTTGTATTCATTAAAAAAATGTATAAAAAGCGATTAAAGTCCCATCAAAACAAAAATGGTACCGATAAAAGCTACAGATCACGGTGCAATAAATGAGCCCTAACACATCCCCATATACTGAAAAATAAGTTATAGAGGTCAGAAGAACATACAAAAAGTTTTAGAATTTTTTTTAAAGTAGTAAAACAAAATGAATCCTATATTAGTTGAGTATCATTTTCATCATGGGGACTAGAGATGAGCGAACTTCCAGTAATTCGATTCGTCACAAACTTCTCGGCTCGGTGTTTGTGCACGTTATCCTGCATTAATTAGTTCAGCTTTCAGGTGCTCCGGTGGGCTGGAAAAGGTGGATACGGTCCTAGGAGAGAGTCTCCAGCTTTCAGGTGCTCCGGTGGGCTGAACTAATTTATGCAGGCTAAAGTCATCAACTGCCGAGCTGAGAAGTTCGTGACGAATCGAATTACTGGAAGTTCGCTCATCTCTAGTGGGGACCTACAGAATAAAGATAAGGTCATTGTTTCTGAAAAGTGCACTGCAAAGAAACGGAAGCCCCCAAAAGTTACAAAATGGCATTTTTTGTTAATTTTGCCCTAAAAGATCGCTGGGGACCCCGGGGATCGCCGCAGCAGCACCCCGCTATCATTACTGCGCAGAGCGAGATCGCTCTGCGCGTAATGACGGGCAATACAGAGGCCGGAGCATCGTTGCATCACAGCTCCGCCCCTCGTGACGTCACGGCCCACTCCCAGTCAATACAAGTCTATGGGAGGGGGCGTGGCGGTCATCACGCCCCCTGCCATAGACTTGCATTAAGGGGAGGGGCCGTGATATCATGAGGGGCGGAGCCATGACGTCACTCTGCTCCGGCACCTGTATCGCCCGTCATTACGCACAGAGCGAACTCGCTCAGTGCAGTAATGATAGCGGGGTGCCGCAACGGCGATCCCCGGGGTCCCCAGCAGCGGGACCCCGGCGATCTGACCTCTTATCCCCTATCCTTTAAGGGGGTAATCTCAAAATTAAAAGGCAGTGATGTCCCAATTTTAAATTATTATTTTTTTTCTTTCTAAATGGGCACTGTCAGATATAAAAACTTTTTATATGTTTTAAAGTATGCAAAACCAATATGTTTTGCAATTTCTTTCATAAATAAATTCAGTATTTCATACTGAAAAAGCCGGTCAAAAAACTGCCTCCTGGGATACATACCAGCCCGGCTGTGTCCGCTCATCATCACCTATGTCATGGACCCACTTCATGATTGACAGGTCTGCAGATCTAAAGCTGCTGTGATCGGCTCCCTCACTGTCTGTGTTTACTTCAGTCTCCTCATGTGAGGAGAAGGGGGGAGGGGCGGGAGTACACTGCTGCCTGTGAGCAGATGATAAAAGAAGCTGGTGACTGAAGATGGGGACTGAATGGAGGATTTTTTTTTTTGTTTAAAAAGTGTGTGTGTGTGTGTGTATATATATATATATATATATATATATATATATATATATATATATATATGTGTATAAATCTGTTGTCTAGGTAATGTGCATGTATAAATGAAGTCAATGTGTATCTAATAGAGGGGGACTACAGTCATATGCCCCCAGCTTTTGCAAAACTACAACTCCCAGCATGCCTGCACAGCCAAATGGTGTGTGCATGCTGGGAGTTGTAGTTTTGCAACAGTAGGAGGAACACAGCCTGCAGCAACACTGCTGTAAATCTGAGTTTTACCAATCATATGCCTCCAGCTGTTGGAAAACTACAACTCAAAGGCATGCTGGGAGCTGTAGTTTTGCAAAAGCTGTAAGCACACTGTGTGTGTGTGTGTGTGTATAGCATAAAACCAGAAAGGAAAGGGTTACAGATGCTCACTCCAGAAGCAGTAACTGAGGAGAGTGAGGGAGGGTGAGTGGTTATCACCTAAGGAGAAGGAAGGGACCGCCTCTCTGCTTCTGATCGACAACATTAAAGGGGTATTCCAGGAAATTATTATTATTATTATTATTATTATTATTATTATTATTATTATTTCTTTTTTTTTAATCAACTGGCTCCAGAAAGTTAGACTTGTAAATTACTTCTATTAAATCTTAATCCTTGTTTGTGTTTGCTAGCAAAATGCAGCCAGCAGGCGCAAGTGATTGACAGGGCGAGTCGCCAATGGCTCTTCACCCTGTCGAACTTTTCCACAGAGCTCCACATTTAACTGCAGGCACCTATTCAGGCGGCTTTTACAGTTTAATGCAATGCATGTGGATGCAGTTTCAGGACAAAGGGACATTTCCCCAAAAGCAGGAATGTTCCGCCGCATCCGGGACCTTTAGAAGCTATCTGACATTTGCACGAGTAGGAATACTTGTGGGCTTGTGAAAATTTCCAGTATTGGTAACAATAGCTAAACCAGGATCTGTAACGGGACATCCCTTTTAAAAGTCATTACCTATCCACAAGAAAGGAGCTAACTAGCTGATTATTGTGGGTCTGACGACTGGGACCCCCACTAATCTCTTGTTTCCTGACTAAATTGAAGCAACACTTCATGATCTGCCTCTACTCCATTTACTCCCAAAGAGTCTTCCGAAAATGGCCAAGTCCTGTACTGTGGGTAGGTGATGACTTTTAACCTTTAAGATTGTCCCTTTTAATTTTTCCATTGTCACTTTAGCCGCCAGCTGTAATTGAGGGGGATCATTCATCTCTACGTTAGTTGTATAAACCAGACACCTGAAAAGTGCTGAAGATTTAGGCTATGTTCACACAGCGACATTTCCGCAATTCTGCAGAGCTATTTCTGAAAAAACAGAAATTCTGTTGAAATTCTGCACAAATTCCAGCAGACTTCTGCAATTCTGTTCAGTAAGCTTTTCTGAACAGAATTGCATAATTCCGCAAAAACTTGTGCGGAATTCCTGTGTTATCAGAACACAGAATTCTACCTAAATTTAAGCCCCATGACTTAACGGGAATCTGCTGTGGAATTCTGCAAAATATAAGACTGGCGGCAGGTAAAAACCATTCAGCCCATCTTGTCTGCCCAATAGTGATTCCATCAGCTGTAACACTGCCAGCTTCTCACCAGCCCAACCTTTAGGCAGTGTTAATGTCTTGTGAACAACATATTCCTGTGCGCTTGTATCTTGCTGTATGGTAATTCCAGCTTCTAAAGCTTATTGTCATACATGATATTCACACACTTAAAACAGAGTTGGATATTAACACCTCAGAATTTTTGTCATGTTCCGTAAACCTTCAGGAGAAATAACGTCCTCTAGACGCTTCTTATAGCCTTTAATGAGGGTCTAGATTCTGGATGAAGAGATTTTGGACCATTCATCCTTGTAACACCTCTCCATCACAAAAATCTCCCTCCGAGGGAACAGCACCAGTCATGAGGTCCAGTTGTATGCAGGCTAAAAGGTCTTTTATTGCATCAGAGCATAAAAATGCGACGTTTCGGCTAGGGATCGACCGATTATCGGTATGGCCGATATTATCGGCCGATAATCACGATTTTGGGCATTATCGGTATCGGCAATTATCTTGCCGATAAGTCGATAATGCACCGCCCCCACCGCACCGCGACCGCCACCCCTTCGACCCGCCGCACCGCACCTCCGACCCACCGTGATGCTAGGCGGTATACCGGTATGGATTTTTTCCCATACCGCTATACCGGTCGGGCCCCTCCCCCACCCTCCGAGTGAATAAAAAAATTAAACTTACCCGTAATGGGGGTGGTCCAGGCCATCCTTCCTTCATGTAGTGTCCGGGGGCGTTCCGGGTGGAGGGTGGTCCGGTCTGGGCTTTCCTTCTTCTCCGGCGGGCCTCTTCTCCACTCCGGGCAGGCTCCGGCCTAGTATGCTGCATAGACGCCGCTACGCCGTGACGTCAGGTGCGTCGCTGCGCACGGGCGTCACTGCGCAGCGACGTCTATGCAGCGTACTAGGCCGGAGCCTGCCCGGAGTGGAGAAGAGGCCCGCCGGAGAAGGACAGCCCGGACCGGACCACCCTCCACCCGGAACGCCCCCGGACACTACAGGAACGATGGATGGATGGCCCGGAGCACCCTGGCAGGTAGGGGAGAGAAGCGGGTGGTGGCGGCGGCATATGGCCCCGCAAAAGCCACTGCAGATCATTGATTTAAAGCGCCCACTTTAAATCAATGATCTGCAGCGGTGTCGCAGGGGGTTAAATAGCCGATAACTTATACCGATATTTCGGTATAAGTTATCGGCTATCGGCCCTAACCTGCACCGATTATCGGTATTGGCCCTAAAAAACCGATATCGGTCGATCCCTAGTTTCGGCTAACAAGCCTTTTTCAAGCATGGATACTGTGCTGATTCTTCAAATTTTTTTTTTTTTTTTTTTTTTTTAAAGAGCCGAGGCAAGTGCTCTCTATCACCCGAAGTGCAATAAAAAGTGCACAAAGGATGCGGTCTATCGTTAAGCTCTTCTCCAACAGGAGAGGCCCCCCAACAAACCTTACCCTTCACCTCCGTGCCAATAGGCACCTGCAAGGATCCAGGTTCGATGCCCCTTTTCGCCGAAGCTACTAAGGGGCCACAAATGCACTTGGCTTCAACCTAGGCGTTAACCAAGGTATCAGCCAAGGAGCCGTATACTGATGGCATCTCGACTGAAGCCAAGATGCCCAGGGGTTGCAGGGAGGTGAGGAACCTAATGGCCACACACACCTCCCCTAGACCGCCAGGAGGGACACCCAGAAGGGCTACCACATCCTGACAAATCCTGTGTACAAACAAACATGTAAAAGTGGCACAGTGACATACAAAAAAAAAGTGGATGAGAGCAGATATACTGCCTGGTCTTCCGGCCGGATAGAAATTTTCCTGATCCTAGCCAGAAGGCCGGGATACCAAGGGAGAGTGCCAAAGGTGAAGAGTGTGTGGTGCAGTGCGTTCACTCAGTGAGTTTCGGCACCTCAGGGTCACCACTCTCTTCTATACTGGACTGTACCTGTCCATCACAGATAGTCAATGATATTCAGGTCTGGGGACTGGGATGGCAATTCATTGGACTTGTTCCTCTGCATAAATGCCAAAGTAGAGTTTGAGCAGTGTTTTTGGGTCGTTGTTTTGTTGAAATATCCAGCATTGGCGTAATTTCAACTTTGTGACTGATTCCTCTAAAGTTTTCTCAAATATCTGCTCATATAAAGTGCTACCCTCAACTTTACCAAGACTCCCAGTACCGGCACTGGCCACACTGCCCCGCAGCATCATGGAACCTCCACCAACTCTTACTGTGGGTAGCAAGTGTTTATCTTAGAACACTGTGTTCTTTTGATGCCATGCATAATGCCACTTGTTAAAACAAAGTTGGGATTATTTGTTCATATCAGTCCACAGCACCTTCTTTCAAAATAAAGCTGGCTTGTCAAAATGTGCTTTCTGCATACCCGCTGATCCAAACACCCAATTATTTATAAATAAAAATCATGGAAATTGTCAATTGTGCCTATACTTTTGTACGAAGAAGGCCCGCTTGCATAGCTTGGATTTGAGTAGCTGCACGTAATGATCCCCTGCCCTGTTCTAATTCAGTGTTCCAAAGGTCCTCCACTGTGCTTGTGTGTACAGGGAAGGCATAGCAAATTGGAAATCAAGAACAGAAATACAAATTAACCCTTCTATTCACACAACTTAACAGGAGTCGTTAGCACAAAATCAATGTTATTCACTTCTCCTGTTAATGACTTTAAAGGGATTTCATGAGTTTCATCCTGTCCGAACCATAACCAGCATGATTCGTATATCCATAGCTGTGTGAACATTCAAGATCTGGGCGTCAACCTCTTCTTACTGCCCCACTTGATTGATCTATTTCTGTAGACAAATAGATGTTATGGTTAATATGCCAGATCGGTAATGTTCACATGTCCTTATTCTAAGCCTCATAAAAAATCTGTGGTTTTATTTTTATTTTTCCTCTCCTTGAGAAGGAGGATGTTACTGCCAATAACGAAGATTTCTTTTAGGGAACCGGAGATGTCTGTGAAGATCCAGTAAATAGTAATCTCAGTTAAATTTGTACTTCATGGGGGCGATTTATCAAAACCTGTGCAGAGGAAAAGTTGCCCATAGTAACCAATCAGATCACTTCTTTCATTTTTAACAAGGCCTCTGTAAAATGAAAGAAGCGATCTGATTGGTTGCTATGGGCAACTTTCCCTCTCACTAGAACAGTCTATAAAGAACTGTGTTTCTCCTCTAAATCTGATTGTCAGAGTAAATTGACAGGTTGCTTTTCTTCTATAGGAGCTGCTTGCAGTCGGGGACATCTGTCGGTTTTTAGAAGACCTGGAACTCTTGAGGCTCCTGTAAGGAGGAAGATACCATTTAGAGCCTTTTCTGAGACAACTGTATATTTTGCCTCCAAAGACGGCGCCAGCAAAGATGGATCAGGGGATGGAAAGGTAGTATTTAAAAAGACATTGGGGGAGATTTTATCAAAACCTGTCCAGAGGAAAAGTTGCTGAGTTGCCCATAGCAACCAATCAGATCGCTTCTTTCATTTTTGAAAAGGCCTCTGAAAAATGAAAGAAGTGATCTGGTTGCTATGGGCAACTCAGCAACTTTTCCTCTGCACAGGTTTTGATAGATCTCCTCCCCCCCCATGGCTTCTAAGGGTACGTTCACACGTGCGGATTTTCGCAGCGGATTTAGCTGCGGATCCGCTGGTGAAGGCCCCGCTGTATGCTGGCTTTATATGTGCCTGCTGGTAGCGGCAATACGCCGCTTCGAGCAGACACAGTGCAGCGATGTGCGCAGCTTACTCGCACAGCGCGGCCGCTCTCCCTGCTCTGAGAGAGCTCCCGCGATGTGCGAGTATACTGCGACTATCACATCGCAGTGTGTCTGCTGGTAGCGGTGTATTGCCACTACGAGCAGGCACATGTAAAGCCAGCATAGAGCGGCCCTTTCCAGTGGATTTGCAGTGTAAAATCCGCGCGTGTAAATGTAACCTTATACTGGACCCTTCATTTTCTTTTATTTAAAGGAGTAGTCCAGTGGTGACTCAGTGGTTAACAACTTATCCCCTATCTTAAGGATAGGGGATAAGTTGCAGGTCGCGGGGGGTCCGACTGCTGGGGCTCCCTGCGATCTCCTGTACGGAGCCCCGACAGCCCCCGGGAAGGGGGCGTGTCGACCTCCGCACGAAGCGGCAGCCGACACGCCCCCTCAATACAACTCTATAGCAGAGCCGAAGCGCTGCCTTCGGCAATCTCCGGCTCTGCCATTGAGATGTATTGAGGGGGCATGTCGGCCGCCGCTTCGTGCGGGGGTCGACACCCGCTATCAGGCCGGAGAGCCGGAGCCCTGTACAGAGAGATCGCAGGGGGCCCCAGCGGTCGGACCCCCCGCGATCTCAAACTTATCCCCTATCCTTAGGATAGGGGATACGTTTTTCACCACTGGACTACCCCCTTTAATGTAATATTTATTTATTTATTTATTTTTTTTTTTTTGTTAACAGAAATCTGTGAGTGAAGGAGGCGGCAAGAAGACCTCTGGCAGTTCAGGGAAAGGAGGAAATCAGCTGCGCTGCCCAAAGTGCGGAGACCTGTGCACCCATGTAGAGACCTTTGTCTGTATGTTCTTGTATGGTTTAAACCTTTGACATAACTTGTCCTTGTCTGGGCTGAGTTCTCCTAAATCCTTTACCCGTTCTCTCTCTCTGCAGCCTCTACCCGTTTTGTAAAATGTGAGAAATGCCACCACTTCTTCGTTGTGCTGTCTGAGGCAGATTCAAAGAAATCTATAAACCGTGAACCCGAGACTGCTGCTGAAGCTGTGAAACTAGCGTTTCAACAGAAACCTCCCCCACCACCCAAAAAGGTGTGTAGACCAATTCCATCCAACACCTGTATATAAAATACATCTAATGTAGTCATCGGGAATAGTTCTGGATACATGTGCTGAAACATAATGTGTATGATTTGTCTTTTCTGTAGACAATTATGATGATTACTTCTCAACAAATGAGACTTGATGGGGTTCTAGTTTTGTCCATTAATGTTCAGCTACTTTCTAATATCCTGTGCGCTTTAATTCCTTAGTTTTCAATGTCATCACTTGTTGTCAGGACTCAAGCACATGTATAAAGTTAGAGGCATACAGAGGTGCAGATTAGACTTATAGAAATATAAGTTCTATACCAGTGGTCTTCAACCTGAGGACCGCCAGATGTTTCAAAACTACAACTCCCAGCATGCCCGGACAGCCGATGGCTGTCCGTGCATGCTGGGAGTTGTAGTTTTGCAACATCTGGAGGTCTGCAGGTTGAAGACCACTGATGAAGGGATTGACAGGCGGTAAAGTTAGAAGCATACAGAGGTGCAGATTAGACTTATGGAAATAGAAGTTCTCGTTTTTGTGATTGTAACATTTTAGTTGCCAAACCATAGTATAGTACAGTGGTTTTCAACCTGCGGACCTCCAAATGTTTCAAAACTACAAACTGCAAAACTACAACTCCCAGCATGCCCGGACAGCCATCGGCTGTCCGGGCATGCTGGGAGTTGTAGTTTTGCAACATCTGGAGGTTCGCAGCTTGAAGACCACTGTTCTATACTATGGTTTGGCAACTAAAATGTTACAATCACAAAAAGCAAACTTAGGAATGACTCCACTAAACATGAACTAACTGAAATTTGCATACCTCTTTATTATACCATTTTAAAGCTGCAAAAAACTCTTTATTAGAGTTAATATAATAACAAATCTGTTTTACAGGTCTTGCTGTCTTTGACCATGCAAAAAGTGGCAGCCAAAGATCGCTGTGTTGCACTATGTATTTCGGTGTGCATCATCACAGTATATTTATTTATATAGCACCTACAGATTCCGCAGTGCTTACAATTATTGGGTACAAACAAAGTAAAGTATCAGACATAAAATTACACAATAACTATTCAAACAAGAGGGTTGGGGCTATGTTGGGGCCAGTTAGAGACTGTTATAGGCCTGTCTGAAGAGATGTGTTTTTAGGCCACGTTTGAAACTATGGATATGTTGTTGTTGAGTCTGAGGGATTGAGGGATAGCATTCCAGAGAACCGGTGCAGCACAAGTGAAGTCTTGGAGACGGAAGTGAGAAGTTCGGATTATAGAAAATGTTAGTGTGAGATCATTAGCAGAGCAGAGAGAACGTGTAGGATGGTAGACAGATATGAGAGAGGAGATGTAGGGAGAAAGGAAGGCCTATTAGTAAAGAGTTACAGTAGTCGAGGTGGGAGTGAATCAAAGCAATAATGAGAGTTTTAGCAGTTTCAGTAGTGAGAAACGGGCGGATTCTGGAAATGTTTTTGAGATGCTCGTGACAAGAACGTGAAAAGGACTGAATATGGGGAGTGAAAGACAGATCAGAGTCAAGTATAACTCCAAGACAGCGAGCCTGCTGCCCGGGAGTTATGGTAGTACCACATACCGAGATGGAAATGTCAGGGTTAGGTACAGTATCAGTTGATGGAGAAAAAACAAGAAGTTCTGTTTGAAAGATTTATTTTCAGATATAAAGAGGACAAGATGTCTGAGACAGCAGAGAGACAGTCACTGGTATTCTGTAGGAGTGCCGGGGTGATTTTGGCAGAGGAGGTATAGAGTTGGGTGTCATCAGCGTAGAGGTGGTACTGGAAACCAAATCTACTGATTGTTTTTCCAATGGGGGATGTGTAGAGTGAAAAGAGTAGAGGACCCAGGACCGATCCCTGGGGAACCCAGACAAAGGAGTAGTGCAGTGAAAAGTAACTTATCCCATATCCAAAGGATAGTGGATAAGTTATAGATCGGAGGGTCCGACTGCTGGGGTCCCGGCAGTCTGCTGGAAGCGGCCGTTCCGACCACCGGAGGAAATCTCTATGGGATACATGGAGAGGCGTGTTGGCCGCAGCTCCGTGCGTGGTCGGCACCCCCCCCTTCCAGCAGACTGCCAGGGCCCCGTTCAAGATATCGTTGGGAGTCCCAGCAGTCATAACCCCCGCGATCTATAACTTATCACCTATCCCTTGTATAGAGGATAAGTTATCTTTCACTACACTACTCCTTTAATGAAAATAAATGTGGTCACATTACAACCTGCATGTGCAACTTCTGGGTCATGGCAGTTTGTGTGTTGAAGTGAGAAGCGACAATTTAGGACATCACATGTCGTGCAACCAAAGTCACCTTTTTTTCCCCCAATCATCATCCTTCATACAAAATACCCACACATTATATGTGAACAGCAGCAGCTTTAATGCTAAGCTTTGGTAAATGTTGATTCCATTCCAGATCTTTAACTACCTCGATAAGTATGTGGTGGGCCAGTCTTTTGCAAAGAAAGTGCTTGCTGTTGCTGTGTACAATCATTACAAGCGGATATACAACAACATCCCAGTCAACATAAGACAGCAAGCGGAAGTGGAGAAACAAGCCTCTTTAACCCCTCGAGGTGAGTCTTGTCCATTTTTAGAATATGCACAAAGCCATACTGCCCATTGGTCCACATTACTGTAACACTATGGTGGCATCACCGGTAGCTGCATTCATCTTTCACACCCTGCTTCTGAAACTGTATATGATAAATACTAGGGATCGACCGATATCGGGTTTTTTTTTAGGGCCAATACCGATACTCTGTGGAGGTTAGGGCCGATAGCTGATAACTTATACCGATATACCCCCCCCCCCCCCCCACAACACCGCTGCAGATCATTGATTTAAGGCGGGTGCTTTAAATCAATGAACTGCAGCAGCTTTTGCGGTGCCAGAGACCGCCGCCTATCACCGCCACCGCTCCGCACCACCCCAGCCAGAGACTGCCGCTGCCCCATTGCCTCCCCCATTTTTATAATTACCTGTTCCCGGGGTCCGCGCTACTTCTGGCTCCGGCGCCTTCCTCCTGAGCTGTCACTATGCGCACTGACGGTGACGTCACGTTGAGGACATCACTTGTCATTGCGCAGCGCACAGCGTAACACAGGACGCCACAGGAGCCAGAAATAGCGCGGACCCCGGGAGCAGGTAATTATAAAACCGGGGATGGGGGGGGCAATGGGGCAGCGGCGGTCTGTGGCCGGTTCGGTGTGGGGGCGGGGGGGGCGTTTTCATTATCGCATTATTGGCAAGGTAATTGCCGATAATGTCCAAAATCGTGAATATCGGCCTATAATATCGGCCAAACCAATAATCAGTCGATCCCTAGTCAATACTCAAACTAAAAAGGACAATTGTAGTCTCAGGCACTGAACCGCTGAGAAGACATTGTGTATATGGTAGGAGGCTCTGAGATGTCTTGTAAGACATAGAAGGAACCCCTTTAATTACATTGTTTCCTGATCTCCTTGTTTGCATTTTAAGGGAAGGTTCACACACAGAGCATATCACACAGCGTGAGAAATATGCTGCATGTGTGTTAGAAGCAGACACACAGCTTTCCCGGCCACAACCCTGTGTTCAGTGAGGTTCACAAACTTAGACCACTATTTGTGCATGTGATGGAGTTTACTGCCTGCGCTGATAGTCTGCACGCCATTGACTGGCTTTAGTGAGGCTACAAGGAGTTAGGTGTTACCTAACCTAGCTAGAATTACTCACTAGATTGCGCGTTTCCTACTTAAAAAAGCAAATGATAAATATTTGCTACAGATATACATACGATTGAATCCATATGGAATACTGTACACGTGCATAAACATATTTGTATGTGCTTGAACAGGGCTTCGCACTGCCATCACATACTGTAGCTATCATTTTTCATTTTAAACCCGCTCATTTGCACTCCTGGTATGTAGCCTCAGTGTAGTGAAATGATCTGACTGGGAGCTCAGACTGCAACTAAGCGGTCTCTATTTCAAGTCATACATATGTGTTCCCATTTTTTTTTTCCCCCACACACCAGCAGAAAATATTCCACAAATAAATATTCCATTATATCTATATCCGTTCTTTGTTATAAGTAATAATCAGTTATCTGACAGGTGGGTAAAAGACTTGTGGTCGTATTGGATTTTCTTTTTCATAATGTTTAAATCCTGTCACCAGCTTTGCTTTTGTCCTCCATTGCTACATCTTTCTGTGAACCAATGCTTGTTTGTACAGTCGGCTTGCATCCTCTGGAGACTGTTTAACCTCTGCCCCTGCTCTTCTGCATGCTTGCTCTCTATCACCTTTCAGTCATGCTGGCTCAACTGGGCTTTGCTGTGTGCAGACGTCATGAAAAATAAATTATTAAATGTTCAGTTTCACAAGAATTTTTAATGCACATGTAAACAAAAACAAAATACATATGTGTTTTGTTAATAATAATTAATAAGACTTTCAGCTCTTTCCACTGGGGACTAGTGATCTAGCTTTAGGCTAGGTGCACCTTCTGTGCCAAAATACAGAAAAACGTTCAAATGTTTCCATTATAGTTTTTCTCCGTGTTGGTTCCACTCTTGGTTTTGGCTACAGATGTTGACCAAAATCCTACATGTGAACATAGCCTTATAGCTGCCATTGTGTCTTTGCCCAGATTTTAGACTCTTCAGGAGCAAATCTTCAGTTCTATATTCTCTACTTCTGAATGTCTGTAAGGGTGCATGCACACCACGTTTTTGCTATACAGTTCCCGTATACGGTTTCAAGTTATAAACCGTATGCATTGACTTAATATTGTAAACCGTATGTCAAACGCATAATCCGGTTTAGTCAGTTTTGCATCTTATAGGGTTTTGTCCCTGTTTATTTTTTATTTACCCGTATTCTTTTATAACATGGGAGTCAATAGGAACCATACAGAGCTGTGTGTGCGTACTAGGGATCGACTGATATCGATTTTTTTTTTTAGGGCCGATACCGATAATCTGTGGAGGTTAGGGCCGATAATTTATATCGGTATAAGTTACCGGCTATTTATCCCCCCCCCCCCCCCCCGACACCGCTGCAGATCATTGAACTGCAGCGGCTTTCACGGTGCCAGAGACCGCCGCCGCCACCCGCTTCTCTCCCCCTGCCTGTCCGTGGGTCCTCCTGAGTCCGATCACCACGACTGCCCCACCACCACACCGCCCTGGTCAGAGACCGCCTCTGCCCCATTGCCTCCCCCATCACCGGTCTTATTACCTGTTCCCGGGGTCCGCGCTACATCTGGCTCCGGTTGCGTCCTGAGCTGTCACTGTGCGCACTGATGGTGACGTTGCGTTGAGGACGTCACTCGTCATTGCACAGCGTAACACAGGAGCAGGAGCCTGAAGTAGCGTGGCCCCCGCGAACAGGTAATTATAACACCGGGGATGGGGGAGGCAATGGGGCGGCGGCGGTCTCTGGGTGGTGGGGCGGGTCATTATCGGATTATTGGCAAGGTAATTGCCGATACCGATAACGCCCAAAATCGTGAATATCGGCCAAACCGATAATCGGTCGATCCCTAGTGCGTACGGTTCCATCCGGTTTGCACCATACGGTTTTTGACTTTGCACAGTTTTTTTCTTGGAATTTCAATCAAACCAGTGAAACTTTATTCAAAATAGAGTGAAAAGTTAAAAACGTATGCTTTTTTTTTTTTTCTTAAAAAAACGGATGCAACTGGACATCATTTTTCAAACCGTATACAGGGTTGAAATTTATACACGTTTTGATACAGTTTAGTCCAGTTTTGAGGAATACATTTTTAATCAAAGACCTGATACAGGAACTGTACTGCAAAAACGTGGTGTGACTGCAGCCTAAAGCTAGAATGCTTTGTAATATCAAAAGAGCATCCTATCCAGTGTCCTGGTTGTAACTAGACATGACTAGTATCTCTGCTTGCTTTCTCTGTAACCCAGTTATCTGAAACAGATAAAGGAATTGGCTTCAGGAGGTAAACACTGATACTGGCTAATGTTTTGCAATGACAATATAGAGCTGTAGCTATTATTATTTATTTATTACATGATTATAATAAATAATTATAATTAAATTATTATTATAATAATTATAATTTTATTATTATTAAATACATTTTATTATTATAATTAAATTATTATAATTACATTAATAATAATTTTAAAGTGATCTTTCCCATGATTACAAAAATACTTGTGCTCTTTAAATGTTTCATTGGTCTACAACATGGGAGGGTTTTAGGCTGGGTTTACCCTGTTTTTGTGTCATGATTATCATGTACGTCTGGAAAGCTCCTGATGTACACAATAGGCTTCCATTGGGAGGTGGAGGCCAAAAGTGTCTGATTGGCCTCAACTATGCAAAAAAAAGTGAAGTAAGGTCTAACATGGTATGCATGGACCTCCTTCATATCCTCTTCCTGAGTTCTCTTCCAAGCACTGGTAATGAGAACAACTTGACATACATTTTGCATGCACGGGGAGCTCAGGAGAAGCTCTACCTGGCTTGGGGAAACTCAGATGTTGAACAGTTACATCATCTGATGCCTGCTGCATCCATTACAGCAGGGTTTCCCAACCAGGGTGCCTCCAGCTGTTGCAAAACTACAATTCCCAGCATGCCGGGACAGCCGTTTGCTGTCTGGGCATGATGGAAGTTGTAGGTTTGCAACAGCTGGAGGCACCCTGGTTGGGAAACGCTGCATTAGAGAATGAACTGTGTATTAATGGGATATTCTGTAGCAGTCTATGGGAGGTATAAGTCAGTACTTCCTGCAATGTGAACCAAGCCTTGCTGGATTAGGGTACAGGTACCTTGTATACAGTAAGGTCACCTTTCCTTATTTAGCAGCAGTTTTCTGTAGATGTTGAAATGTGACTTTTGCACATATTTGGTAAGGGGAGCCTTTTAGGAGCAGAACCTATCCCGCATAAATCTCATTTATAGCCTAACACAGAGGAGGACATCTATTACTACAAATACTGGGCTTCATTTCTCTTCTAAGTAGGTTGCTTATGATCTCTTCCTGTTACTCTTTCAATCCCCTCTCTATAGAGATAGAGATAAGAAGACGGGAGGATGAGTACAGATTTACAAGTAAGTTTCCTCTCTCGGCATTGCTCTCTGGATTTTTAGGTTTTTCCTCAGTAGATTGTATGTCCAGGTGGTTTGTTTGCTGTCACAATTTTACCTTGGTACATTATCCTTATGGTGTATTCCCTATACTCAACACTGTCTGACACAGATCATGCTACAAATTTTGCAATATTGAACATGTGACTTAAGAACCTATTATTTTAATGGATATGTTTAGAAAATGATTTTCTGATTTCCTGTTTAATACTGGATGTTTGTTGCAGTCTGAACATATGCAAAGCTCTCCACGCATGACTTGTAATACTAACATGTCTGCAAGCTCTTCCAGTTCTGGTCACTCTGCATGTCTTCTTGTGACATTGTGCATGAACACTTGTTACTTTCTAGCTCGTTTCTGTATACACATGACGTTTTGAAGCATTTTGGACTGTTAAATATTAGTCTGAAGTATGGTTAATACTTTGTGGCAAATGGGAGTCAATTTAGCTATATGGCATATTCTCTCTCCAGAACTTCTGCAGATTGCTGGGATCAGCCCACATGGCAATGCCTTGGGAGCATCTATGCAACAGCAAGTGAACCAACAAATGCCACAGGAGAGGCGAGGAGGCGATGTGCTGGACTCAAACAATGATGATATCAAGCTAGAGAAAAGTAATATCCTGCTGCTCGGCCCAACTGGGTCTGGTAAGGAACTTTGTAACTTGTTTAGCACGTGATCCTCCTACTTCCCAGGATATGTAACTATGGCGGTTTCTCCTCGGCAAATTTAAGTTCTACAATAAACGGAAAAAAATAGGTTGCCAAGATTTGATCAAAGCAGATTGTTTTACCAATCTGGAGCCCTGGTGACGGGGTACTGACGGACATGTGCACAGCAAACTAGAATAATCTTATAATGGGACTGATTGTGTTTATAACACTTATGGGAGATTAGCTTCATAGAACTATTGAAATAGCAAAATAGCAGTCAGACAGGGACATGGTTGTAAATTTAAAACAAGGCTTCTCCTGTCTTTATTTTTCAGTAATACAGCCTTAAACTTAATATTCCCCCCCCCCCCCCCCTCTTTACAGGTGGCTTACTACCAGTCACCTAAAACGCTACTAACACAAGGTAAATGTCCCCTTTTTTTGAGGCTGCCCACACCAGGACTCGAACTCTCATCAGAGGTTTCTCACAGCCTTCGTGCAGACTTGGTTATACCTTTTGTAAGCCCAGTATTAAATGGCCTCTGCTGTTTGAGGCTGACCTTAATCTGGACCGGCCCTCTACCGAACTTGCCTTTCATCCCATAATACAGGCTTAATAACAGGGCTTGCCAAATTCTTTAGCAAGCTAAGTCTCCCCAGGCATTTTAACTTTTTGCTGGATTCCCCACATTTCACCCATTTTTCCCTGGATGGGATATGTTCTTCCTAAATCCTAGTGTCCACATACAACCGGTACCTTGGGGAAGTACCATAATCCCTGATGACCATTCCTGTCACGGTTTCACACTCATCTGCCAGGAGAGGATTTTTTCCCCCTGGCAGTTCCTAGGTATTCAATTTTGTATCCACCAATGAGAAGCTGTCATTTCCTGTGCTGTGGTACTTCAATGAACAGAAGTTGATATGACTACCTCAGGGGATGGGTACGAAGGAATACAAGGTAGATCAGCTCACAAACTCTTCATATCTTGAAGTCTGGAGGCATGGATGCAGGGAGCCGCTCCTCCCCGATAGTAGCAGAGAAAAGGATAGAAAATCCAACTCCCCATAGCAAAAAAATAGTTAAAACTTACCCTTTTTAATGTGCAATATTAAACGCTATGCCACATTAGTGGTAAGTGACATGTTACTCATAAAATCACTCCTGATTTTATGATTGACCTAATGTGGCATACCCTTTTTAATGTGCAATATTAAAAAGTTGTAACTTTTTTTTTTTTTTTTTTTGCTATCGGTAGCTGGATTTTCTTTCCCTCATTTCTCAGGGGATATTTGCATACTTGCCGTGGCTTTTGGTGCTCACCATGGTTCTCTGGTTTTGAATTCTTACCAAGGGTCACATAGTTCTTCTGCTGGTCAATAGATGGCAGATTCTTCCACTACTCTGCTGTGATTTACGGTCATCCTTAAAACAATACTGACTAGGCATACCCTTGGACTTCTGATGCAATTATTCATGGTGAATGCCATGGCTTTTGCAAAAGTTTTGTGCACAGATCTGCCCACGATTAATCTCTCTCCTGGCATCTGGACACAAATCCACATACCATTTGGTGACATGCCTGTTTTTTTTCTGCTCACAGACTTTTTCTATATTAATGCCTGAAAAATCCACATTGTATAAACTATGGCGCGGATTCCCACTAAACCCAATTAGATGCATCTGTGGAGCAGAATTCAGATTGTAGCACCTAAATTAATGTGACAATCAGGTGGATGAATGGTGGTCAAAAAGAACTATTATAGCACAACAATGCTTCAGGTGATACTCCAGGGAGTATTTATAAAAGAGACTTCCAATATATGGAGTTCATGGAAGCGGATTACTACTTCTTGCTGTCTTGAATGCATGTCAGACTAGGGCTGGGCGGTACGACCAAAAATGCATATCACGGTATTTTTGCAAGTTATGGCGGTTCCACGGTATTCTCCCCCCCCCCCCCTGGGAACTAATCATATATGACCCCCAGGCGCTGCTATATTTCTCTAAACTCCCTCCCCCCCCCCCTCCTCCAGGCCGGTATACCGCCCAGCCCTATGTCTGAAGTTGAAGTGCCCCCCCCCCCCCCCCCCAATCCTTATTACACTGCATATATCACTATATAGGCCAGTTAGGTTCTCTCCAAGGATTGCATGCCTGTTTTAGGCTGGGTTCACACCATGTTTTTGCAATGCAGTTCCCCTATCAGGTTTTTGATAATAAAAGGATTCCTCAAAACCTGACTAACTGTATCAAGACGTGTACACATTTTAAACCGTATAGGATTTGAAAAATGATGTTCGGTTGCATCCGTTTTTTAAGAGAAAACTTAGACTTTTTAAACTTTTCATTCCATTTTGAATAAAGTTTCATTTTGTTTGATTAAAATTCCAAGAAAAAAACTGTGCAAAGTCAAAAACCGTATGGTGCAAACCGGATGGAACCATATGCACATACGGTTCTGTACGGTTCACATTAACTCCCATGTTAAAAAAAAAATGTTTCAATACGGTTTTTCACCTGGAGCAAAAACTGTGGTAGGCTGTGGTTTTGGGCACGGGAAAAAAACTGACAAAACTGTACAGGGTTGAAAATGGACACAACCTGATGCATCTTTTGGGATACAGTTTTCAATGGAAAGTCAATGCATACGGTTTTCAATACGGTTTTCAGCCTTATTCTTAATATCTGATCACGTTGTGTGAGTGCCTGCATACCTAAGCAGGATTACTGACATGGTTAACTGAACTTTTAGCATGTACCTCTAATCTAGTAATCTGATCTCCTTATAGAATTATAACAATTCGCACAGTGTTGTCAGGTCCATGTGACTCATGTCTTTTGAGCTCACGCTTCTGTTTACATGCTACCACCTGGTAGGTCACCTTAATATCTGTATACTGGTATTTTTTTTAGAAGTTCTGTATTGATATTTTGTTTCCTTGTAGGTAAAACCCTTCTTGCGCAGACATTGGCAAAATGCTTGGATGTCCCGTTTGCTATATGTGACTGTACCACCCTGACTCAAGCTGGGTATGTAGGAGAAGATATTGA
The DNA here is from genome assembly GCF_029499605.1 of Hyla sarda. NCBI lineage: Eukaryota > Metazoa > Chordata > Amphibia > Anura > Hylidae > Hyla > Hyla sarda. The sequence goes on along the minus strand of NC_079192.1, from coordinate 99,940,420 downwards.
GTCTGTGGTTGCCAAACTGCTTCAAGATGCCAATTACAATGTGGAGAAGGCTCAACAAGGTGTGTGTATGTTTAATGTCTTGTAGGATTGATTCACTTGTTTGTCTGCAGTATACTAGAATGATGTGGCCCTAGCAGCTCGCTGCAAAGGTGGGTGGTAAACCGGTAGTTATGCCACAAAAACAAAGGTCATGTAAAAAGAGAAAAAATGTACAAAAGAAACATCTAATTTTACCAGTCTGTAATCACAAGAATAATTGTGGAATTGATTTGTTTAGTCAAAAAAATATGTAAAAAAAAAATTAAAAATACAAATGATTCTTCCAAAATGACAGTGAATTGCCATCATATGGCTCCATCGATGATAAAAATAATAAAGGGTATTTGCTTTCCAAATGCAGTGAGAAAAATGATCACACAGTCATGATGCTGATCTGCTGAGCTGGTCCGGGCCATTTATGCTGCAGGGACCATTCGGTGGGGAGGGTTAGTCGGCTATCCATATTCACCTGGAGGCCCTCTTCTCCTGGCCGGCCCCGGCCTAGTGACGTTGCCTTGACGACGATGCACAGGGACGTCCCTGCGTGTCGTCGTCAAGGCAATGTCACTAGTCCGGGGCTGGACCGTAGAGGAGAAGAGGGCCTCCCGGTGAAAATGGATAGCCCGGAACGACTAACCCTCCCCACCGGACGGTCCCTGCGGCATAGATGGCCCGGACCAGCTCACCCTAACTTCCCACCAAGGAGAGGTGAATACAAAACTAAAGGGGGGTCTGGATGATGAAGAAGGCCGCAGTGGTCTTCAACCTGCGGACCTCCAGATGTTTCAACACTACAACTCCCAGCATGTCCGGACAGCCGATGGCTGTCCGGGCATGCTGGGAGTTGTAGTGTTGCAACATCTGGAGGTCTGCAGGTTGAAGACCACTGATGAAGGGATTGACAGGCGGTGATGATGAAGGGGGGGGATGATGACAGGATGATGATGACAAGGGTGTTAATGCCAGGGGTCTGGATGATTACATGGGGGGGGGGGGGGGTGATGTATTTCCCACCCTAGGCTTATAGTCGAGTCAATAACTTTTCCTGGGTTTTTGGGGTGAAATTAGGGGCCTCGGCTTATATTCAGGTCGGCTTATACTAGAGTATATACGGTAATCCTTTTAGTGGATAAATCACATCTAAATAACCACATCAGTTGGTATTTTGTGTACATAATTCTACTATTCATCATAGTTTTTCTTTTTACTTTAGGAATCGTGTTCTTGGATGAGGTTGACAAGATTGGCAGTGTCCCTGGCATCCACCAGCTCAGGGATGTGGGAGGAGAAGGCGTGCAGCAGGTATGGATGAGTTGTAGATATATTAGAATGGCAAAATCTATTCACAATTTGGCTGCTGAATTTAACGGAATAAGCGTCTCTGCTTATTATGCATTTTACCCTTGTACATGAAGTCTACTTAAACCTGCCGGAATTCTTTTTGTTTAGGGTTTGCTGAAGCTTCTTGAAGGCACTATTGTTAATGTCCCCGAGAAAAACTCAAGGAAGCTGCGTGGTGAAACCGTTCAGGTTGACACAACAAACATCCTCTTTGTAGCATCTGGAGCTTTTAATGGCCTGGACAGGGTCATCAGTAGGAGGAAGAATGAAAAGGTTTGTCTTACATCCAGAGCTTTTTCCAGTCTCAGCCACTTGGGGCATAAGCACTAGGGATTGGCAATACATTTAAATGTCTGTCCTTGCATAGTGTCTTCTTTTTAAATAGATTGAAGGTGGCTTTTTTATATTAATAAAAATTAGATAACACTTTTTTTTATTTTACTTGTTGTAGCTCTAACTCCTAGACACAGCTCTTCAAATCCCGAGTCCTAAAATAACAACATACTGGCTGCCTGTAGTGCAGTACTCTAAGTTAGGCCTGCAGTGCATACTCTTAGTAAGCTCTGATGCTCCTCCTAGAGGTGGTGTTATCCTTTTTTCCACACTTTTGTAGTAAGGTTCTTTTTTTGTTTGTTTTTCTTTTTTTCTCCTTCTTCTTCTCCAAAGAATAAAAAAAAAATTCGGAAAAGTCTGATTCTGGACTGTTCACATGGAACACTATGCTCGCATTATCAGCATGGCTGCAGTGGGGGCTGCCTGAATGCAATATGCAGGACACGTACATTGCATAGAGTGTCCTTGCTGCGGCAATGCAAATATGATGGCTTCTGTTAAGTGCATAGAGAATGAAGAAGCGGTCATCAGTGCAACAGAGTCAGCCATGAGCATTCATGGGCGGCCGACATTAAACCAGACTTTTCTGATGGTTGTGGTACAAAAAGCCTCTCTACAAAATAAAAAAAATGGGGGGGAGGGATTTTTTATTTTTTTTTAAATAGGTACAAATAAGAAATATTTTTACCTATTGTAAGTGTAAAGAACAAATTTTTTTTTAATTAAAAATGTCCATAGCGTATGTATATATATGTATGTATGTGTGTGTATATGTGTGTATGTGTGTATATATATATATATATATATATATATATATATATATATATATATATATATTATACACACACTTACATTCTGCTTTTTTTTTTTTTTTTTTTTTTTCTTTTTGCAACCTTCTTATATACCTTTCTTGGACTGTGCTCAGGACATTACCTGCTATTTATGTAAAATGTACATTTGAAATGTCTGTCATGGAATACATTTATTTTTATTTTTTTTCCCTCCTCTTAACCTCTTGCCCATATCCACCATACATGTAGTGCTCAGGGGCTGAGTCAACACCTTTTTAGAATAAAGTGTTAGCAGTAACCTACAGCTAACATTCTATTACAACATAATGTGCCATAATGTTCCACCGGGGACCCTGTTCCCATCTTGGAGGTTTAATGGACTTACTGTTACAATTTAGCATATTTTCTTCTTAGGACATAGCCACTAAAACTAATATTTAAAGGGGTAGTCTAATCCTAATTGCCAGGGGAAGTTGAAGCCAGCTGTACTATTTCTAAAATGACATGGCACGGCTATGCATAGACAGTCCAGGTCTGCCAGAACAGAGAAGGCTGATACTTTCCGCTCTGGCATTTAGAGGGTCCTAGTCAGGAACATGTTACCAGCTATGACCACTTGTGAATCCACATATGGGGAGTTGTTAATGGCTTTGTTAAAGGTAAACTTGTTGTTCTCGCATGTTTTATATAATTGTTTTTCCTCTGTTTTTTAGTATTTGGGATTTGGCATAGCTTCAGATATAGGGAAAGGACGTAGAGCTGCTGCAGCAGCAGATCTAGAAAATGCCAGCGCTGAATCAAATGCGGTACAAGACATTGAAGAGAAGGACCGGCTGCTGCGTCACGTAGAAGCAAGGGACCTCATTGAGTTTGGCATGATCCCAGAGTTTGTAGGCCGCCTTCCTGTAGTGGTGCCCCTTCACAGCCTTGATGAACAGACTCTTGTACGCATTCTCACAGAGCCCCGTAATGCTGTTGTGCCCCAATACCAGGCTCTATTCAGCATGGATAAGGTTAGTCTCATTGTTACGAGGTGTTGTTTTTTGTTTTTTTTCCCCTAAAGTCTTTATATACTACTGTAATCATACATATGCATTGTGTTTCAGTGTGAATTAAATGTCACTGAAGGTGCTTTGCGAGCAATTGCCAGACTAGCTCTTGAAAGAAAAACTGGTGCTAGAGGCCTCCGCTCTATCATGGTAAGTCAATGTCCTTTTAGGGCTATAGTATTCTGTTCTACCGTGGGACTGGGTGGGGAAGTGACAACATGCAGCAGTGGCTTACTTTTATATAGGGGTGCTGCCAGTGGGACAGCCATATACCCTACAGGGTGCCAGCAATAGAACTATGACTTTGCTAATATCTTTGTAGAGGCAAATTGTAGATTTCTTTTTCATTTCCCCTAAATGCTTATGTATTTACTTTTGATGTTTCTTTTTAAATCTTTAAAGGAAAAGCTCCTGCTGGAACCCATGTTTGAAGTTCCAAACTCTGACATAGTTTGTGTTGAGGTGGACCAGGAAGTAGTTGAAGGGAAAAAGGAGCCAAGTTACATTCGGTGAGTAAATGTACTTACTACCTTCTAGGAAAAAAAAAGCTACCAGTGCTTGTGTAATGCCTTCTACGTCAGACGGAAAGGACTGGCACAGTGGTAACTTTTCCCTGCCAGCACTAGGGTGAGGTCAGTCTGTGTAGTGGTAATATTATTATTTTTCTGTTTAAAAAAAATGTGGAAGGAATGTAGATTTATAAAATAGATACAGTACTTGTTTTGTACCTCCGAAATAAAACTCTGCATCAAACAGCCACATCAAAAGCAGCAGTCTGTATGAGATTTTAATCTCCTCTACTTAGGATATGTTCACACAATGGAATTGCTATGCGGAATTCCACATGGAGATTCCCACAGCAGCAGAGTCCTATTAATTTCAATGGGATTCTGCTGTGCTGTTCACATATTCAAGTTCCAGTGTCCGCAGAAAAAATAGAAGTGTATTTTTCTGCGTACTCCGCACGGAAATGAATTGCCGTCTGAGATTGCGATTTTCTGAGCAGTCCTAGCGTCTGCATGTTCTGCTGGTGCTCTGCTGACGGGGAATTGTGCGCATGGAGATTTTCCGTGCGGACATTACCCCAAGTGAGCATAGTCTTAATGTGGAAATTGACCTGTGGTATAGATTTAAAACCAAATCCTGTCCATTTATGTGCTACAATTCTGCAGATTTATTATAGTGGATTTGCCCAGATGAATAAAATGGAGAAATTAAAATCCACAATGGGGACACTGTGGAAATCTAGACTTTCTTTTCATAATTCTTTCTTTCGCAGTTTAATCCACACACAACCACTGCTCTGTTTCTGCCCCATGTGAAAGCACCCTTAGGTTGGTGTGCAGCAATGTGTCACTGAAAACTGGTGCTAAAAACTATGCCAATTTGACTACTTGGTGGGAAAGGGGCATGTCCTTCCATTAATGCCAAATTTATTACAGTTTACGCTACAGAGCAAGTGTAAGTTAAAGATGAAATCTATCCTAGCTCAAAGCTTGCATAGGTTTTAAAAGCATGGTGCATGGGTCGCTGATTTATTAAGAGATGTACACAATCACTTAATAAATCGGGCAAAAAGGAAACCAGCAGAATTTCACATTAAGGCCACTTATGATTTTTCCTCTTTAATTTAGTGACAGATTCCCTTTTTAATACTAGTTCCTCAAACTGGGCTATTGATATGCAGGCTGAAATTTCAATAGCCATCCATCTACCAGTGACCATATAAACTGGACTGGTAAGTACAATAGTACATTTTGCCTAGGTTTGCTGATAATACTTTCCAATACTTAGCCACACATTTTGCATAGTCAATACAAATTTCCTAGCCATTAAGTTTACATAGAAAGAAAAATGTATGTATTCTTTTTCTCCATAGGACACAAAATAAAGAAATGCCGGAGGAGGAGTATGACTCTGGAGTAGAGGAAGAAGGCTGGTCTCGGCAGGCTGATGCAGCCAACAACTAGACTGTCTGTCCGTTTCACTACTGTTCTCCTTCAGTGTTAAAATTGCTTATTCCCCTTAGATAAGAAACACTTTTCACAATACTAAATTTAACTTTTATTACCTGGAAAACTTACTTTGGGGGAGCAACCAGGAGACTTATTTTAAAGAACTTCAGATTTCTACTGTAGGGAGTGGTGTTTATACAAGTCAGACGGTAATAATGTACATTATCTGGGGCTTTTATAAGACGATTTTCATAAGCTTCATTTACGGGGATTAACTGGGGATAATTTTACAATTCTGTTCGGTGTTGTGAAATTGTGCACCCTTCTAACATACGGTGGATGTTTGGCCTACACTAGGGTCTCTTGCCATCTTCCAAACACCTTTTCCTTTAGTGCTGGCATTTCTTGTCAATCGGAGACCTGTTTTTATGTTGTGTTTTTTTTTGTTTTTTTGTTTTTTTCCTTTTTATTTTAATGTCATGGCTGGCCAATACTGGAACCTTACATGATAAAAGATTTTAGTGGTCTTTCCACCAATGGTGCATTTTATATTTACTAGGAATATGGTTAATCTCTTGAACCCCACCACCTCCATTGGCACGGGGTTGTACCAGTGAGTACTTCACATGTGCCTATGGTCTGTTAATCTGCATTTAAATCACTGCATGAAGTGATATAATGAAAACTATCATGCATGTTAAAGTAATGGGCACCTTCTTCACAGGAGTTCTACCTGCTCTCAATACGGATGTCTGATGGACCATGGAACTGATACAATAAAACATGCTGCATTCATGGTCCATGTCTAAGTGGCTGAAACCTGACATTTCTATGTCAATTGCTAGCAAGCCCTAGGTAGCCTGTCTAATAAACCCTTCTACAAATTCTGCATTTCCCAGAACTCAGTAACTTCTATAGTAAAGGGATCTTTGGTTCTTCATGCAATCATATTTGATTGATTTTGTAATTTAATTTCCTGCTGGAAATATATTATATCATGCTGCGGACCCCACAGTAGTGGCAGGCTTGATATGAAAAGCTTTTAAGTTATAGATAAATGCTTGTCTGCTTAATTATTGTTTTCGTTTTTTTCTGTTTTGATTTTAGAATTTCACAAAAACAGGCTAAGATAATAATTCCATATAACATTCACCTGAATAAAACATTAGCCAAAATGTTTTTGTGCCACTAAAGGACTTACATGTTTTCAAGTTTTGTAGTTCCTTTAACAAAATTAAAAAAGTGGATAAAAAAAAAACTTTGTATTTCCTGCTCATGTTTTTCAATTATAAAAGCTATTTCAGCTAGTGGGAGGACAGTTCTAGATTATATATACCCAAACTCTCGGGGTCCAGAAGAGGCGAAGAAGAAATGTGGACAGTACGGTGACTGTAGATGTTACTAACAGGATATGGACATACCGGTATTTGATGTGGGAAAAATTACTTCTAAATATTTTTGTGGTTGTTTTGAGTTAAATATGTTGCATTCAGTTTTAGTCTGTAATCTACAGTTTGCGGCGTGGCATGCTTTCTCTAAACTTGCCTTCCTATGTATGTATTCCCAACACTTTTTTTTTTTTTTATCCTTTTTTTTTTTCCTCTCCCCCAATCAGATTGCCTCTATTTTTAAAAAGTTCTCTGAAAAATGCCCCAATATCCCGCTACACAACCCCTCCCTGCTGCTATCTCTAACACTGAGAAGAATAAACAGCCCATGAAAAAGGCATCTGTATGAGACACGGCAAACAGAGGCCAAAACACACTTTTGGCCTTCATAGGGTATATGGGGTGTTTATGGGTCAATTTAAAACACGTGCTCAGACCTGTCCCTGCATTTGCACTAAACGCTCTTAATGCAGTATAAAAGCAGCCTAAGGCCTTCCACATAAACAATTAAGCTGTTTTATTGTTTCTGCGGGCTCGTAAATGCATTGCAATCTATGGAGACAGCTAATTTTTGCTCAGTACTAGCACTGGCAGATCATGCAATTATGCGGAATATCTGCAAGTGTCCAGAAGAGATTAGTAAATCGTCTTGCTTTTTTTTGTTCCCCGGCAATGGAACTACAGGAATCAGGTTGTGTTGCAGAATTTTGCAAAAAATTATGATGGAGAATTTCCAAAGGGACCTTTTTGTGTCTTTGTCTTAGAAATAGCTGGGTTCGTGGAGTTGGCACCCCTGATGATCAGAATGATCCTACTGAAATGCCATTACTTATCATGGGAATAATGTTAGTTTGATGTGCAATGATCTTAGTCATATTTTTTTGTTTTCCTTTCATTCCCCCCCCCCCCCCCCCTCCAACTTTAGCATTTCTAAAAAGGTAATGCATCCACATTTGGCATAAAGTGTATTTGCTGAAAACCTTTCACACTTAACCTTCACCAAATTCTAGATCTCCTCCAAAAACAGTCTGCAGTAGTGTAAATAAATGTGCCTAGGATAACTACTAGAGATGAGCGAACTTACAGTAAATTCGATTTGTCACGAACTTCTCGGCTCGGCAGTTGATGACTTTAGTCTGCATAAATTAGTTCAGCTTTCAGGTGCTCCTGTGGGCTGGAAAAGGTGGATATAGTCCTAGGAGACTCTTTCCTACAACTATATCCACCTTTTCCAGCCCACCGGAGCACCTGAAAGCTGAACTAATTTATGCAGGATAAGTCAGCAACTGCCGAGCCGAGAAGTTTGTGACTAATCGAATTTACTGTAAGTTTGCTATTCTCTAATAACTACATATAACTCCCACCTTACAGTACACAAGCATGTTTAGCCTATCGAAGCTTGCATGTGGTGTCAATAATGAGTGAAGTAAGCTGCTGGCAGACCCTTAGTTCCTTTTACCTCTGAGATCAAGGGCATGTTGAGATTCATGCTGCCTCATCCTTGTCTTACCCTCACAGTGGGAGAGTTGAATTACCCCCATAAACATTAGGTGAATGCTGATGGAAATACAAATAATTACACCGAACAGTATTCTCACTGATATTATAGAAATTTATTGGAGAATTATAAACTAACTTTATTTCTGTTTTAATGGACAACTGCAGTGGAACACTTTTTTACATATTACCATGCCCGGGCCTCAAAAATAAACAAAATACATACATACCTTCCTATGAGCCCCCGTTGGTCCGGCAGTGCTGACGTCATTCCACTTCCTGGGGACGGGGACACCGCAGAGCTGTCGGCGTATCACCGACCGTAGCGATGTCCCGCCCCGGCTGGTGATAGGCTGAGCCCACTGTCATGTAAGGAGCGCTGGCCGGCTTTTTACATGACAGTGGGCTCAGCCTATCACCAGCCGGGGCGGGACATCACCACGGCCTGTGTTACGCCGACAGCTCTGGGGAATTCCCGTCCCCAGGAAGTGGAATGACGTCAGCACTGCCGGACCGTGAGGCCTGTGCCGGACCAATGAGGGCTTGTAGGAAGGTATGTATGAGTTTATTTAGTTTATTTTTGAGGCCGGGGCATAAAGAACAACTGTTGTGGAACATTTTTACATAAGGCCACATGCACTCTTTCATATGTAGGTTGGTAAAGTTGGGGTCACATACGGTATTTTGGTCAGTATTTTTTATTTTTAAACTGGGACAAGGAAACAGGGGTATGACAATACAGGAGCCACAGCCCATTAAAATCTGCAAAGGGTAATGAAATCACATGGTCCGCAACCCAAGAACATACATCATAAGGGAGTCAATAAACAGATATAAGATAGGGCCAATGTAGGCCAGTAAAGGCACTGAGGTCGCAGAAGGCCTCCGGTACTACAATATTGCACAACTAGGACTATCTCAGTAGTCATTGACTAAACAATCGTTATACCACGTAACTTCATTAGCAAACACAAAGGTGACAGGAACCACATACAGGGGGGGGGGAAGTTGGGGAGAGAAACAAACAGGCATACCAAAACAGACTCACCCCATCTTCTGTGGTTGTTGTGTAAGGGGAAAGGAAGAGAAAAAGTGGGAGAAGGAAAGAGAGAGTGAGTCAAGGCGGCTGACGATCAGTAAAGCGATCCCAGAGTGCCCAGACCGAAAGGAATAATGGAATAGAATTATTGAGAGAGGCTGTCAGAAATTCCAGAGAGCAAATCTCTCTAATATGGGCCAACAGGACCGATTCGGAGGGAGGGTATTCTTCCAGTATTTGGCTGCTAAGACAATATGTTCAAAGAGCTTAAAGGGTTTCTTAGATAAGGAAGGGTGAGAGAGATTGAGGAGATAGACAAGGGGGTCCAAAGGGACCAGGACGTCCAAAACTTCAGAGCAACCGCTGAACTTTAACCCAAAACTCCTTCAGAAGGGGGCAAGACCAGAATATATGGAATAGGGTACCCAGACCCACCCCATAATGCCAGCATTGGGGGGGGGGGGGGGGGGGGGGATATCCGGGTTCAGTCCACTAAATAGTTCAGGAGTGTGATACCAGCCCATAATTAACTTATACTGGGTTTCTTTATAAGCAGTACAGATGGAAGCCTTAGAGGCCCTCTCCTAGATGCCCACCACTGAGGAAGTGTGGTAGTGTTGAGGGCAGTCTCCCAGCGAGCCATGTAACGATGGGAGGGAGGGTCCCCTCAGAAGGGTGGAGAAGTAAGGAGTAGGTATCTGAGAGAAGTCCCCTCGCCTGAGGCCCACCCCGGCACAGTCTCTCAAACCCAGTAGGCAGAGAGACCATCGTGGATCCCATCGAGGTGGACATGTAATGCCGCAACTGCAAGTAGTGAAAGCGCTCAGAGGAAGGGAGATCCCAACGAGTCACTAAGTGGTCAAAGGGTAGGAGGGAGCGGGAGAGAGGGTCTACCACATCCGCCCATCAGAAAAGGCCCCTAGATCACCATTCCCTCACCATAGCAGAAGACATACCAGAAAGAAAATCAGGGTGATATAGAAAAGAACGCAAGAGGGAGAACAGCTTCAATTTCACAGAACAGTGGGGGAGATTCATCAAAACCAGTGTAGAGGAAGAGTTGTGCAGTTGCCCATAGCAACCAATCAGATTACTACTTTCATTTTTTGAAAAGGCCTCTGAAAAACGAAGGAAGCAATCTGATTGGTTGCTATGGGCAACTCAGAAACTTTTCTTCTGGACAGGTTTTGATAAATCTCCCTCAGTATCCCCAGACATATTTAGAGAAAGTCATGGGACCCAGGAGAGGGGAGAGAGACAAGTAGATGCAAGAAGAGACCAGAGGAGAGGGTTAGCGTGAACAGGGGCTAAGCAGAGTTTTTCCAACTCTATCCAGCGGCTGTATGCATGGGAAGATCCCCATGCTGCAAGAGGGCACAAGTGGGCAGTCCAATAATATTTAATGACATCCGGGACTGCTAGGCCTCCCCACACCCTACTAGCCATCATAACAGTCATGGGTAGGTGATGCCACGTCCCGTCCCAAATGAAACGCAAAATGGCTGATTGAAAGGAACAGAGGGCAGATAACAGCACCCAAACTGGCAACATTTCGAAAAATAGGAGTTTCAGAAGGATCGTCACTTTAACTGACGCAATATGCCCAAAAAAGATGTACTGTGTATGTCACTTCCTTAGGAGGGCAAAAAGCTCCTGAAAGAGGCGAAGGTAGTTAGTCGAGTATAGAGAAGAGTAGCAAGAAGTAATATGAACCCCTAAGTATTTGAGAGCAGAGGGAGACCATTTAAAAGAATAGTCAGAGCGGAAGAGAGTGGAGGTAGAAACAAGGAGATTGAGAGGAAGGGCCTCAGACTTAGATAGGTTTACCTTGTAACCAGAGACCACCCTATAGTCATGTAATGCTCTGTACAACTTTGGGGGAGAGAGTAAAGGCCGGGAGAGCGTGAGAACATCATCAGCAAACAAGCAGATTTTAAACTCCCTGTCATGCAAGGAAATGCCAGCAATGTCCAGGTTCCCCCTAATCATGGCAGCCAGAGGTTCTATGCAAAGAGCAAAAAACCAGAGGAGACAGCGAGCAGCCCTGCGGGTACCATTGGACAAGGGGAAAGTTGAAGAAGGAGCATGAGGAAGCTTGAGAGAGGAGTAGAGACCCTCCTAGTGCAGTCAGAAAACTACCCGTAATACCACATTTCTGAAGGGTGGCAAAAAGGAAGGGCCACCCCAGTCTATCGAACGCCTTCGCTGCGTCAAGGCTAAAGAGGGACGCCTGCTCAGACCTCCAATTGACCAAGTCCACAAGATCTATTTACCCTACTGGTGTCGTCGCTGCCCTGACTGCAGAGGATAAACCCAACCTGATCCTTATGGATAAGGGAGGGGAGAAAGGCACAGAGTCTAACCGCCAACACCTTAGAAAACCGTTTTAGAACCGGGCAATAGGCCAGTAACTAGAGCAATCATGTGGATCCTTGCCAGGTTTAGGTAATTAAGGAGTGCAAAAAAGACCCCCATAAAAGAGTTGAAAAGGGGAACAAGCTTAGATACAAGGACAGAGGAAAAAGTCTTATAGTATAAATTTGAGGACCTCCGAGAGTAGTTCTTCTGTGATAGGAGCATTGAGAACCTCCCGATCAGCCCCCTCATCTGGAAAGATGAGTCAAGAACTGCTTCTCGCTCCTCCGGATCGGACGGAAGCTGAGAAGGGAGTGAGAAGAGATTAGTATAATAGTCAACGAAGAGGCAGGAGATATCAGCAGGGTGGTAATGCAGAACACCAGAAGAGTCTTATAAAGCAGAAGGGGACTGAGCAACCGTGCGGTCGCGCAGACGTCTGGCCAACATAGTATGGGCCTTATTGCCCTTTTCATAAAAGCGCTGTTTAGCAAACAACAGTTGCCTCTCAACTCTGTGCAAGGCCAGATTGCCCAACTGTGCCCAAGCGGCCACCAGGTGCCGTAACAAGGAAATAGAAGGGGTAGAGAGCCTCAAGGCGAGAGATTTCAGTGCAGAGTTCCCAGGAGCGAGTCAGAGTGTCACGCTTAATCCGAGCACCCAACACAATACAGTGCCCACGTACCACGGACTTGTGAGCCTCCCAGAGGATGGTTTGAGAGGAGACCGAACCCTCATTAGTGGCAAAGTACTCAGTCAGACACTTATGTATCGACTCCCGGGAAGGCAACGATTTAAGGAGAGAATCATTCAGCCGCCAGTGGCAGGACCGAAGAGAAGAGGGGAATGAAGAAAAAGAGAGGAGAATGGGGCAGTGGTCAGACCAGGAGATGGGTTCAAGATAGGAGGTAGAGTAGAGAGCATGTGGACCATAGGGAGGTTACCAAAGAAGTAGTATATGCGTGTATGTAGCTTATGAGAGTGAGAATAAAAGCTAAAGGAGCGCTCCATCGGGTGGGTGATCCACCATAAATCATATAACGAAGAGGCCCGGATAACCCGTCGAAAAATGGAAGCCAAGCGCAATTGGGATGGGGAAGGGGGAGCAGCAGAGAGGGAATGGCGATCCAGGGAAGGAGAAAAAAACAGGTTAAAGTCCCCCCCCCCAACAACCAGGCAGACGAGAGGGGTATTTGTGAAGTTTAGCCAGCACTCTACGCACATAAGAGCGGGACCCCACCCAGTGCCCATCCAGAGCCAATGCGGAGGCCAAGACCACCAGAGTGGGCCATGGACCAAAGCATGGCAGTCTATTGCTACGGCCTCGAGAGGGGAGATGGAAGAACACCAACAAAAAACAACCACCAAAAAGTAAGCTATCCAACTCTGAGGCCACAGCAAAAGAGCACAGGTGATGGGAGAAGAACTAAACCATCGGTGACCAAAAATGCAACATTAAAATGGCAAGAAAAATATGCAAAAAAACTAAATGAGAACAGCAAGGGGAGGTAGTCCCACATCCGGTAGAAGACATCCAAACGTAGAGTGTCTGGGAGACGGTGGAGAGTCTCAGTTGCCACCTCGAGGGGGCGCCCCCGGGACTGGAGAAGATGATTACCTCTGGGAACCAAACCGGCGGGTCCGGCCAGACTGCCACACGGGCAGAAGAGGTGGAGAGGACAAGTTCCAATCTAGCAGGTGCGGCACAGGCAGCTCCAGGGTGGAGCAGAATGGCAGGAGATCAGAGAAGGAACGAAGAACAGCAGAGCGTCAATCTCTTCGGGCATGTAGGGCAAACAGAAAGTTCCAACGGTAGAGCACATTGTGGGAACGGAGGACCCCCAGGAGGGGTTGAAGCATCCGTCGTTTCCCTACAGTCAGCCAAGATAAGTCCTGAAAAATTTGGATAGGGGCTCCATCAAAATCAAAGTTCCGCAGAGATCTGGCTTTAGCCATAATAGCCTCCTTGACTTGAAGATCGTCGACACAGCAGTTAACATCCCGCGGAGTCCCCACATTAGATTTGGGGCAGAGTGCCCGGTGAGCCTTGTCCAGCTTAATCTTATAAGAGGCAAGTTCCCCAAGTATAATGTTGAAAATGGCTTCCAAAGTGACAAAGAGATCCTCATCACGGGTAGCCTCCGGAACATCTTAGCTATGAGGAGCGATTAAAGGAGTTACAATTGTTTAGTCTTGAGAAGAGACGTTTAAGGGGGTATATGATAAACGTATATAAATATATTAATGGCCCATACAAAACATATGGAGAAAAACTGTTCCAGGTTAAGCCCCCTCAAAGGACAAGGGGGCACTCCCTCGGTTTGGAGAAGAAAGGGTTTAGTCTCAAGGGGCGGCACGCTTTCTTTACCATAAGAACTGTGAATTTATGGAACAGTCTACCTCAGGAACTAGTCACAGCAGGAACAATTAATAAATTTAAAACAGGGTTAGATACATTCCTGAAACAAAATAACATTAATGCTTATGCAGAAATATAAAATCCCATCCCTTCCCCCTATATCCAACCACACCCCTACCCTTCAATTTCCTGGTTGAACTTGATGGACGTATGTCTTTTTTCGACCGTACTATGTAACTATGTAACCCTCGCACCCTGATGTTATTGTGCCTCCCCCTGTTGTCAAGGTCCTCTACATGAGCATGGAGATCACGGAGAAAGTCAGTTTGCGAAGCAGTGGTGGACTGGAGCTGAGCAATATACTCCCAGGTTGCATCATGAGCCCCTTCCAGGCTGTCCACACAGTCAGACAAATGCTGGAGATCCTGGTGCATGGATAAGATTTCAGCCCTGCAGGTGTCTTTATCCTCAGCTATAAGCGCCCTGAAGTCCTCCTTAGTTGGGATTTGGGAGAGCATTTGACTCAGATCAGGCATAGCTGAGGGAGGGAGATGCCAGAGCAAGGAACATCAGAATCCAAAAAGGCATCCCAAGATGGTGAGGCCGCCGGCGGAGCAGGCCCAGGGTGGGAACGAGGCGTCCCCTGAGGATGCAGGTGGGGGACCCCGGAGGACATCAAGGTGCTCTGTCTCAGCCTCTGCGGTTTAGGAGAATCAGGGGATGTGTAGCGGGCAGCCAGGGTAGTGGGCTGGCCAGGGTGAGGCAGCTCTGTCCCAAAGAGGATGACTGGCGGAGTAGAGTCCAAATCCCCAGTCCACAGAGCCAGGGGAAGGGAGGCTGAGCAGGAGGGTGCAGCTGCCGGCAGCAGGGAACTCACAGGAGGGGGAGGCAAACCCCTCACCAGTGAGGCCCAAGATGGCGGCCCTAGGCCCTGAGGAGAGGGAGGTAACAGCAGGAAGGGACAGCGGAGCAGGGCTTCCAGGGTCCACAGAGGGTGTCAAGGGGCCGAGGAAGTCACTCACCACCGGGTCCTGTGCTGAAGACTCAGGAAGAGGACATGCCGCCAGGAGAGGAGCAGAAGGTGTAGGCCCCAGGGGCTGCACAGCACTACCTGCAGCAGAGACGGCCGGTCCGGGTCACCAGGAACTGCAGAGGGGGCAGTAGCAGGCAGCAGCTGAGGTGAGGGGGTCCCCAACATCTCCGGAGGCAGTAGGGAGGAGACAGGAAGGGCGCCCTGATGTAACAACACCCGGCTGCTGGAGCGTGAGCGCAGGCCCTGAGCCGGCCCAGCAATGGCGAAGGAGGACGGAGCCGGAGGCAGCTGCACGTATCGCAGGATGCCTCCGGGCGCTGTGGGGATCAGCCGGGTAGGTGTGGGGGAAGCTCTGGCCCGCCGAGAGGTCCTCCCCATGGAGAAGCAGGGTCACCAAGGGATTAGGCAGCTAATGTTGTGGCCAGCCAGGAGCTCCTTCAGTGTGTGGCCATTCCTGTCCGCATCAAGCCATGCCCCATTTTGGTCAGTGTTTCTACCTAAATGCAGGAGTGGGTCAAAACATAGAAAGAGATGCAAGTATTTCCATTACAGTTTGTGTTGGCTAGACTCCTGGTTTTGGATAAAAAAAAAAAAAAAACCTTCTCAAGAGAAAATAACTCGTGGAACCTAAACCCAGAAAAAATAGTAAAGTATAAAGGGGAGATTTGTAATGCTTCCATGTTTTGGAACCAGTCCTGGCTTTGACTTGCGCATAGCAATGCAAAATACTTGACCATTAGCTGATCATGTTTAACTGTGATAATGCCACACGGTGACATGCTGGCTGATGTCCTGCTTTGGCCAGCAATTTGCCGAGCGACAGTATGACATATTGGGCCTGGGCCAGTGGAATTCAGGCTCCGACAGTCAGAAAGACTATCACATTGGTGGACTGGAGCAGGACACCGGAGGCACCACAGGTGTGCTGGAGGTAAGTAAAGCTATACAGTGATCCTTCAACTTACAATGGCCTCAATATACAATATTTTCAACATAGAATGGTCTTTTCTGGACCATTGTAACTTGAAACCAGACTCAACATACAATACAACGGACAGTCCAGATCTGTGAAATGTGTCAATGGCTGAAAGGATTGACCAATCAGAATAGACATTTCACTGGTAAAACCCCTGTATTACCAAGGTGTATGCACTGACTGGCTGTCTGGTAGCGCCTCCTACAGGGAGGTACAACATGTTCTGTTCTACTCTTTACCTGTGCCAGGAATAGCTGTTTCAGGTGGGGGTGGCTCCATGTAACTTTTTTAGGACATTGCGTGTACTGTACAGGACCCTGAAGAAGCTCCTGTCCTCTACATAGACAGTGATTACAGCTTCCAGCAGATCTTTCTTACTTTTATATGTATGGACTTGCTTTACCTGTATTAGTTATCAGATTAATTTTCTTTAATCCTCACTTTTTTCCAATTTTTTTGGATGACATTTTGGTTACTTCAGAACCAATTACCGGGTTGCCATGGAGTCATGGTCTCAATGTACAATGGTCATCCTGGAACTGATTAACCTCTTCAGGACGCAGGGCGTATGGATATGCCCTGCATTCCGAGTCCTTAAGGACGCAGGGCGTATCCATACGCCCGTGGGAATTCCGGTCCCCACCACTAGCCGGTTGGGGACCGGAGCCGGATGCCTGCTGAAATCATTCAGCAAGCATCCCGGCATATCGCCCAGGGGGGTCATTATGCCCCCCATGTCGGCGATGGCCACAGATCGCTGGACAATTCAGTCCAGCGATCTGCGGCGATTCCGGGTCAATCGGGTCTCCAGTGACCCGGTGACCCGGAATTACTGGCTGATCGGGGCCGTGTCTGACGGCCCCAAACAGCCAGAACCAGCAGGGGTGAGGTGGCACTGGTGCCACCTCACGATCGCCCTGATTCGTCGGCCGGTTTACCGGCCGACCAATCAGGCCGCCTGCTGGGGTTGTCACTCCCGCTCCGCCCCTCTTCCGGAGGACGTGAGCGGGTGCGGGAAGAAGACCCCGGGTGCTGGGGACCCCGATCCCAACATGGACCCCAGGATGACGGAGCAGCAGCAGGAGGTGAGTGACAGCCTCCTGCTGTTGCTTAGCAACAGCTTCCAGCATGCAAAAAGGGCATGCTGGGAGCTGTAGTTATGCAACAGCAGGAAGCAGACCACCAAAACTCCCAGCATTCCCTTATGGGCATGCTGGGACTTATGGTTTTGCAACAGCTGGAGGCAAATTTTTTCTATGGAAAAGTGTACCTTCAGCTGTTGTATAACTACAACTCCCAGCTTGCACAAACAGCTAAAGTGCATGCTGGGAGCTGTAGTGGTGCATCTGCTGGTTGCATAACTACAACTCCCAGCATGACCATTGGCTGTCAGTGACTGCTGAGAGTTGTAGTTTTGCAACAGCTGAAGGCACACTGGTTGGGAAACTCAGAGTTTTTTTTTAACCTAACTCAGTGTTTTACGACCGGTGTGCCTCCAGCTGTTGCAAACTACAACTCCCAGCAGTCACCTTACAGCATGCACCATACATGCTGGGAGTTGTAGTTCTGCAAAAGCTGGAGGCACACTGGTTTTGAAACACTGAGTAAGGTCACAAACTCAGTGATACATAACCAGTGTGCCTACAGCTGTTGCAAAACTAAAACTCTCAGAATGTACAGTATGTCAGCGCATGCTGGGAGTTGTAGTTTTGCAACAGCTGGATGTCCCCCCCCCCCCAATGTGAATGTACAGGGTACACTCACATGGGCGGAGGTTTACAGTAAGTATCCGGCTGCAAGTTTGAGCTGCGGCAAATTTTCTGCCGCAGCTCAAACTGCCAGTGAGAAACTACTGTGAACCCCCGCCCGTGTGACTGTACCCTAAAAACACTACACTACACTAACACAAAATAAAATAAAAAAACACTACATATACACATACCCCTACACAGCCCCCCCCTCCCCTCCCCAATAAAAATGAAAAACGTCTGGTACGCCACGGTTTCCAAAACGGAGCCTCCAGCTGTTGCAAAACAACTACTCCCAGTATTACGAGACAGCCACTGACTGTCCAGGCATGCTGGGAGTTTTACAACAGCTGGAGGCCCCCTGTTTGGGAGTCACTGGCGTAGAATACCCCTATGTCCACCCCTATGCAATCCCTAATTTAGGCCTCAAATGCGCATGGCGCTCTCACTTTGGAGCCCTGTCGTATTTCAAGGCAACAGTTTAGGGTCACATATATATGGGGTATCGCCGTACTCGGGAGAAATTGTGTTACAAATTTTGGGGGGTATTTTCTGCTTTTACCCTTTTTAAAAATGTAAAATTTTGGGTAAAATAAGCATTTTAGGTAAAAAATTAAATTTTTTTTTTACATATGCAAAAGTCGTGAAACGCCTGTGGGGTATTAAGGTTCACTTAACCCCTTGTTACGTTCCCCGAGGGGTCTAGTTTCCAAAATAGTATGCCATGTGGTTTTTTTTTGCTGTTCTGGCACCATAGGGGCTTCTTAAATGCGGCATGCCCCAAGAGCAAAATTTGCTTTCAAAAAGCCAAATGTGACTCCTTCTCTTCCGAGACCTGTAGTGCGCCAGCAGAGCACTTCTCACCCCCATATGGGGTGTTTTCTGAATCGGGAGAAATTGGGCTTCAAATTTTGGGGGGTATTTTCTGCTTTAACTCTTTGTAAAAATGTAATTTTTTTGGGAAACCAAGCATTTTAGGTAAATTATTTTTTTTTTTTACATATGCAAAAGTTGCGAAACCCCTGTGGGGTATTAAGGTTCACTTAATTCCTTGTTACGTTCTCCAAGGGGTCTAGTTTCCAAAATGGTATGCCATGTGGGTTTTTTTTTGCTGTCCAGGAACCATAGGGGCTTCCTAAATGCGGCATGCCCCCAGAGCAAAATTTCCTTCAAAAAAGCCAAATGTGACTCCTTCTCTTCTGAGACCTGTAGTGCGCCAGCAGAGCACTTTTCACCCCCATCGGGAGAAATCGGGAGAAATTGGGCTTCAAATTTTGGGGGGTATTTTCTGCTATTACCCTTTTTAAAAATTTAAAACTTTTGGGAAACCAAGCATTTTAGGTAAATTTTTTTTTTTTTACATCTGCAAAAGTCGTGAATCACCTGAGGGGTATTAAGGTTTACTTTACCCCTTGTTATGTTCCCCGAGGGGTCTAGTTTCCAAAATGGTATGCCATGTGGGGTTTTTTGCTGTTCTGGCACCATAGGGGCTTCCTAAAGGTGACATGCCCCCCAAAAACCATTTGTCGCTCCTTCCCTTCTGAGCCCTCTACTGCGCCCGCCGAACAATTTACATAGACATATGAGGTATGTGCTTACTCGAGAGAAATTGGGTTTCAAATACAAGTAAAAATTTTCTCCTTTTTACCCCTTGCAAAAATTCAAAAATTGGGTCTACAAGAACATGCGAGTGTGAAAAATGAAGATTGTGAATTTTCTCCTTCACTTTGCTGCTATTCCTGTGAAACCTCTAAAGGGTTAAAACGCTGACTGAATGTCATTTTGAATACTTTGGGGGGGTGCAGTTTTTATAATGGGGTCATTTTTGGGGTATTTCTAATATGAAGACCCTTCAAATCCACTTCAAACCTGAACTGGTCCCTGAAAAAAAGCGAGTTTCAAAATTTTGTGAAAAATTGGAAAATTGCTGCTGAACTTTGAAGCCCTCTGGTGTCTTCCAAAAGTAAAAACACGTCAATTTTATGATGCAAACATAAAGTAGACATATTGCATATGTGAATAAAATAAAAAATATATTTGGAATATCCATTTTCCTTACAAGCAGAGAGCTTCAAAGTTAGAAAAATGCAACATTTTCTAATTTTTCATCAAGTTTTGGGATTTTTCACCAAGAAAGGATGCAAGTTACCACAACATTTTACCACTATGTTAAAGTAGAAGATGTCACAAAAAACAATCTCGGAATCAGAATTATAACTAAAAGCATTCCAGAGTTATTAATGTTTAAAGTGACAGTGGTCAGAATTGCAAAAAATGGCCGAGTCCTTAA
This sequence comes from Hyla sarda, assembly GCF_029499605.1. Taxonomy (NCBI): domain Eukaryota; kingdom Metazoa; phylum Chordata; class Amphibia; order Anura; family Hylidae; genus Hyla; species Hyla sarda. The sequence goes on along the minus strand of NC_079192.1, from coordinate 99,920,227 downwards.
AGTGAAAAAGGGCTCAGTCCTTAAGGAGTTAATATTGTAACTTGAGGGAGCACTGTATGTATGTGTATATAATTATTATTATTATTTTTTTTTTCTATCCCACACAATAGCCATATTTTTGAAAATTCTGACACTATGTAAGCCAACTAATAGTTGGTTACAGAAGTTGTAGTTTGCAACAGCTGCTGGCACCCTGGTTGGGAAATACTGTTGCAGACAGATACATGATTTCCCCCCTACTGTTTCTCCTTCTAAATAGCAAAAGAGCAGGAGGGTCTTCCAGAGAGCTTTATGGATTCTGTACGGATTTTGAGGATACATTTTCTCTCTCTTAGGAATGAACAAGTCATAATAATGGTTCTGAAGAGCAAAACAGCATCACTCAGACAGTATCTCTTACAATGCCAGCACTTTGTCATTAGGCTGTCCATGACTAGTTTTATTTTTATTTTATTTTTGTTTTTACTTCAATACTGTTCCGTCTTTAATTTTTTTAATATAAATTATTATTTTTTTTCTTATTAAAATTGACATTTCTGCGTTTTTGGCCACAGCAGCTGCTGGTCCCTGTTCTTAGTGGCAGCTGCCAATGTGGCTACTTTGTCAGTAAGCAGTGGTCCTCACCCTGTACCAGTGGAGCATCCAAGCAATGTGGAAGTGTCTGTGTGGGCCACCTACCTGCCACTATATAGAGGGACGTATAACTATGTGGGGGTCCACAACTATACGTGTGTCAATATAGTAGCCTAAAACTATGTATCACACTGTTCTTATTTATGAAGGGTAGGGGTCTGACCTCACAGCAATGGGGTGCCACCAGTCAGAACCTTTCCCCCCTGATCATAAAGCAGTGTGTTCCTAAAAGGGTGCCTCCAGCTGTTGCAAAACTACAACTCCCAGCATGCCCGGACAGCCTATGGCTGTCCGGGCATACTAGGAGTTGTAGTTTTGCAACAGCTGGAGGCACCCTGGTTAGCAAACACTCGGGGGTGGGGGATTTATCAAAACTTGTGTAGAGGGAGTGTGGTGCAGTTACCAATGGCAATGAATCAGAACGCTTCTTTTATTTGTCACAGTGCTCATTAAAAATGAAAGAAGCGATCTGATTGGTTGCTATGGGTAACTGCTCCTCTCTCCCTCTACGTTTACGATGCTTCCTCCTATCCTGAAGGTGTCGCTGTCGCAACTTCATCCAAAAGTGTACTCGCACCCGGCTTCCGTCCCTTTCCGCCTCACTTCCTCGTTGTCATGGAGAGGAGGCAGCGGCAATCTGATGGGACGTGGGACGGTCCCCGGTATGGCGGTAACAGCAGCTCTGCACAGCACCCACCGGGGCTCCGTCCAGAGGCTCCTAGACATGGAGAGGCGCCCCCCAGTGTTCTGTACCCGGGCGGCCCCTGGGAGAGCAGGCCTCCGTATGAAGGCTCCGGGCAGAGGCCGCGCAGAGACTATACACAGCAGGAGCACAATGAGCCGCTACAGCACGGGGGACCCCAGACTATGCCCCAGTTCAGACCCCTGCATCCTGGAATGTTCCCACGTGGTGGTTCGAGGCCAGGCGTGCCTCCCCATGGTCCTGTGGAGCAGATAGGATCCCAGCCCAGGCTCCCTCACAGGCAACCAGCTGATCGGTATGGCAGTGATGGTCTGCAGGCTCCCAATATACCCCCTGATGTCTCCTTCTCCCAGCACAGGGCACCGGAGGGTCTGATGCATTATAATGCCCCCCGCTATGGCATTCCAGAGGCAGGATTCCAAAGAAGACCCCAACACATGATACATGCAATGGCCCATCAAGATGTGTCCGAGCACAGACAAAGGAGCCAAGATGTGGGCCGGCGCCATGATACCATGTACCAGCCAGGAGAACAACCACTTGTACAGCTCCATGATGCTATGTACCAGCCGGGAGAGAGACCGTCTAATGTACAGCGCCATGATACCATGTACCAGCCGGGAGAGAGACCGTCTAATGTACAGCGCCATGATACCATGTACCAGCCAGGAGAGAGACCGTCTAATGTACAGCTCCATGATACCATGTACCAGCCGGGAGAGAGACCGTCTAATGTACAGCGCCATGATACCATGTACCAGCCAGGAGAGAGACCGTCTAATGTACAGCTCCATGATACCATGTACCAGCCAGGAGAGAGACCGTCTAATGTACAGCGCCATGATACCATGTATCAACCAGGAGAGAGACCGTCTAACGTACAGCGCCATGATACCATGTATCAGCCAGGAGAACAACTGCCCGTACAGCGGCATGATACCATGTACCAGCCAGGAGAGAGACTGGCTAATGTACAGCCTCATGCTGCTATGTACCAGCCTGGAGAGCAACCGCCTACTATTCAGCACCATGAATCTATGTACCAACCAAGAGAGAAACCGGCTAATGTACAGATCCACAATGCTGTGTACCAACCAGAAGAACGACCTCCTACTGTTCAGCTCCATGATCCTATGTACCAGTCAGGAGAGCGACCTAATGTACAGTGCCATGTTCCTACATACCAGTCTGGAGAGCAACCTCCTAACGTACAGCTCCATGATACTATATATCAGCTAGACGAGCGACCTCCTAATGTACAGCGCCATGGGGTACCCCAACTTACATCAGGTGAGCACAAAGACCCCATGTATTCAGAACACACACAGCCTAGGAGTGAGAAGCCTGAGGCCTATCAGCCTGCCGTCTTCCATCAAGGTGGTCCGAACAGTTTTAGGGGTCTTGATCCAGCATTAGCTCCGTATGGTGGACAACAACCTTATGGTTTCCAGCATGACAATAGAAGTAATATGCCTCTACCATACCAAAATGAAGGATCCCAACCAGGATTACATAATCTGAGAAGCCCTCCAGTGCCAGATACTTTCAGCTACAGGGCCCCATCCCCGGGAATCCAGCAAATCTCTAACCCATTACAGCCTGTACCCACCCAAAACTCCCCTTGTACTGATAACCCACAACAAGGGCACTATCATTTACCCCCAGTGCATGGAAGGCAACCCAATCCTTCCTACACTTTCCCCACACTAGAAGGCTCTGCTTTTAATGGATCTTTTAAGGAGGAGGACTTGGAGGATCTCCGGTTCCAGAGATCCCGCAGTCATCCACAACATCTTCTGGAGCAGCAGCAGTCTGTCACACACCAAGATATAAGACAAGGTCCAGATCCACCTGTTCCTTTAGGAATGGCTGGTGATAGGTATTTCGAGCAGGATGTTCCTTTTCCTCAGCAAGAAGTAACAGACAGGCGAGACCCACATTTATTGCTGCAGCATGGTGTTCCATTTGTCCCGCAGTCCACCACTCACAGTGAGGAAAGCATTATGCATTTGGATAGGCACACTGAGCTAGAGAACAATGGGCCTTCAGATAAAGATGTATTCATGCACTGGCTTTCTGGCTTCTTATCATGTCGAAGAAAGACTCTTTCAACCAAGCCTGTTGCTGTTCAAACTTGCTCAATAGCTGAAGCACGTGGGCTAATCTATGGTGCTCTTCAATTGGTATCACAACTCGATTCTTTATGCCAGGCTCTGGAAAGCAATAATAAGGCAGGAGAGCCACGGGGACAGGACTATGAAAAAGCAGCTGGCATACGAGTAGATCTAGAGAAGAGATTAAAGGAGCTAGAGAAGCCAGGGTATATCCAGGGTGTTAAGATGAAATTGAATAGAGTGCACAAGAAAAGGCTTCGCTGGCAGCGCAGGAAACAAGTGACTGAGGAGGAAGAAAAGGTGTCAGCAGAGCGATCTGCAGAAAAGGAGGCCAGCATTGATCAGTGGAGAATGCAGTGTATCCAGAAGGTGGAGGAGAAGAAACGGGTGAGTGTTAGGCTTTTTATTAAAGGGGTAACAAAAACCACATACCTTCTTTGCTCCTTCCACTCCATTTTTCCAGAGCAATGTGCTACAGGAGTAGGGCAACAATGGGGACGAGAAAGTTAAGTATATGGTTATGTCCCTCCCAAGCGGAGCACATTACAGTAATATTAAAAAAATGGTGTACCTCTTTAAAATAAGTCTAATCTGATGTCAGCTTACCCAGATTTTGGTGCAACCCCATGCAACCTAGGAAAAACACTTGCCAGCCAGCATTCCTTAAAAGTTTAGTATTTTATTTTCAGCCTCTTTCTTTTGGGGTATGTTCACACATACAGGATCCTGCGCAGATTTGATGCACAGGATTTGTAACTGCAGATTAGAAGCTGTGCTCAGTCATTTAGTTTACACTGAAATCTGCAGCAGAAAATCGTGTGCATCATATCTGCGTACGTGTGAACGTACCCTAAACCCAACACACTCCGTCATGTACTGCAGCGTGGCTATGAAGTAAACCTGTATGCCTACTGACCGTTGCCTCTCTGATACAGGTTGCAGAGCCAGACTGTATCAGTAGAGCACCAATCTCACTGTACAATGCTATGCAATCCATTGAAAGCATATCATTGTCTTCTATAAGGACTTAAACATTTTGTAATTAATAAAAATGTGTAAAATATATTAAAGCCCCTACCTTAATAAAAAAAATTCAAGTCACCCCCCTTTTTCCCATAAAAACGAATAAATTTTTTAAAAAAATCCAACATATTAGGAATCGCCATGGTCGGAAATGTCTGAACTTTTAAAATGTAATGCTTATGATCCCACTAAACGTTAAAAAAATACATATAGGGATGGAAGTTAACCAGTTGCCATCTAAGGACGAGCCGATCATCCTGGGACAGCAACCAGTGTATGGTGCAGGCTCCCAACTGATTCCTGTAGCTGAGGGCGGCAGTTAATAGCAGACATGCGGCTATCACCACAGCCGGCTATTAACCCTTTAGATCGCTGCTGTCGAAGCTGACAACAGCGTCTAAAGGGACCTTTAACCAGTCCCTGGTGGTCTAATGGGGTGGATCGCCCGATCCACTTCTGAGGTAGCCGGAGGGTTTACCTCTCTTCCTGTGCTGGCTTCGGCTCTGAGATTGATAGAGCCTGACTGAACCAGGCTTTATCAATTGAGGGCAGAGCACACAAATCAATGTCGTTCTATGGAACTACATTGATCTGTATGAGGAATCCCCCCCCCCTTTTCCCAAATTCCATATGAAAATATGTAAACAATTGCCGTGTGTGCAAATGTCCAAAATATAAAAATATAACGTTAATTAACCCCTTAAGGACCAAGGACGTACCGGTACGTCCTTGGTCCTGCTCTCCCGATATAACGCGGGGTTACACAGTAACCCCGCGTCATATCACGGCGGGCCCGGCGTCATAGTGAAGCCGGGACCCGCCTCTAATAGCGCTCAGAGCTGAGCCGCGCGGCTAAAAGTGAAAGTTGCCGGCTAGCTCAGTCGGTCTGTTCGGGATAGCCGCGGCTAATCACGGCATCCCGAACAGCTGACAGGACTTCCTGCCTCCTCGCTGTCCGATCGCCGAATGACTGCTCAGTGCCTGAGATCCAGGCATGAGCAGTCATGCGGCAGAATCGTTGATCACTGGTTTCTTATGAGAAACCAGTGATCAACATAGAAGATCAGTGTGTGCAGTGTTATAGGTCCCTATGAGACCTATAACATTGCAAAAAAAAAGTGAATAAAGATCATTTAACTCCTCCCCTATTAAAAGTTTGAATCACCCCCCTTTTCCAATAAAAAAAAAAAAAAACACTGTGTAAATAAAAATAAACATATGTGGTATCACCGCGTGCGGAAATGTCCGAATTATAAAAATATATCCTTAATTAAACCGCTCGGTCAATGGCGTGCGCGCAAAAAAATTCAAAAGTCCAAAATAGTGCATTAATAAGTCCTATCAATGCAAAAATGGTACCGTTAAAACTTCAGATCACGGCGCAAAAAATGAGCCCTCAGACCGCCCCATACACGGAAAAATAAAAAAGTTATAGGGGTCAGAAGATGACAATTTTAAACGTATTAATTTTCCTGCATGTAGTTATGATTTTTTCCAGAAGTCCGACAAAATCAAACCTATATAAGTAGGGTATCATTTTAATCGTCTGGACCTACAGAATAAAGATAAGGTGTCATTTTTACCGAAAAATGTACTACGTAGAAACGAAAGCCCCCAAAAGTCACAAAACTGCGTTTTTTTTTCAATTTTGTCGCACAATGATTTTTTTTTCCGTTTCACCGTAGATTTCTGGGCAAAATGACTGACGTCATTACAAAGTAGAATTGGTAGCGCAAAAAATAAGCAATCATATGGATTTTTAGGTGCAAAATTGAAAGAGTTATGATTTTTTAAAGGCAAGGAGCAAAAAACGAAAATGCAAAAACGGAAAAACCCCCGGTCCTTAAGGGGTTAAACCGCATGCTCAATAGCGTTTACGTAAAAAAAAAAAAATAGCAAGGTCCAAAATTGCATATTTTTGGTCACTTTGTATACCCTAAAAAATGTATAATAAGCGATCAAAAAGTCCCAACAAAACAAAAATAGAACCGATAAAAACTTAAGATCACAGCGCAAAAAATGAGCCCTCACAGATCCCCATATACCGAAAAATAAAAACGTTTTATAGGGGTCAGAAGATGACAATTTTAAAGAGGTACTCCAGTGGAAAAAAAAATTTTTTTCAACTGGTGCCAGAAAGTTAAACAGATTTGTAAATTAAAGTAGAAAGAGGTTGATCAGCTCCCATGAGCCTCCAGTGCACGGCAATCCTCAGGACAAACAGCACAATAGATGAAAAGGCCAGAACATTAAAATCCGGAGTTTGATATCATCTTAAAATTCCATAGAAAAGGCAGGTAGGGGAATGCGTCAGGTAATCTCACATACGGTTAGCTTGGAAAGTGGGTCCTTTCAGTTAAATTCTTTAAAAATCAGACGGTTATTTTATGGATTTTTTTTCTCACTATGTCTCTCATAGTTGGGGTATACCTATGATGAAAATTACAGGCCTCTCTCATCTTTTAAAGTGGGAGAACTTACACAATTGGAGGCTGACTAAATACTTTTTTGCCCCACTGTATAATTTTTATAGGTAGTAAAATAAAATAAAACCTGTATAAATGAGGTATCCTTGTAACCGTATGGACCTACAGAATAAAGATAAGGTGTAATTTTTACTGAAAATTGCACTGCGTAGAATCAGAAGCCCCCAAAAGTTACAAAATGGCAGGGTTTTTTCTTACTTTTGCCCCACAAATTTTTTTTTTTCTAGTTTCGGCCTAGATTTTGTGATGACATTTTCATGTCATTACAAAGTAAGATTGGTGATGCAAAAAACAAGCCTTCATATGGGTCTGTAGGTGGAAAATTGAAAGGGCCATGATTTTTAGAAGGTGAGGAGGAAAAAACTAAAGTGCAAAAATTAAAAACGGCTGGGTCCTTAAGGGGTTAATCTGTCCATATCAAAACAATGACTTTTTGTGCAAGAAAAAGCATTTTCCAGCAGGAAAATGTACATATGGTGCTCCTCATCCAGAAAGACAAACCTCTCTGGTCTGTAGTGCAAGTGCACCTAGGACGGATAACACGCACGCACGGACGGATTATTCTAGAAGCTCTGGATAGGTGAACAGATGAGCGCCACACCAGAGACCATCAGAGCCAGACAGACGATGCATTCAAAAGTCTCAAAGGGGTCAGATAGGATTGGGGAATATTATTCCGTTGTGTAATGTTATTATTGGCTGCAGGAGAAACCCTAAGATGTGACTCTATGGTCTCCTCCCAGTCCTCCACTTAAAATACAGGGATGACAGAAGCGCGTTTATCCCTAATTGGGAGGGAATGAGCAGAAATAGTCACTGATATGAAAGGGGTGTAAAAGGGAGAAACCAAACACATATTTCCAGCTTCTTAAAGCAGCCATGTACAGATGGAGGTAACACATGGACGCGTTTTGGATCAGCCTTAATCATAATGATTGTTGGTTATGACTAAGGATCAGCTGATCTGAAACATGTCAAATCCAAGTGTTTTCCTCAACCTGTTCCAGAGTGCTGACAAACAAGTGTTTTTACTTTTACCCCTTTAAAGTAATGGTCTCCAACCTATTTCAACAGCTTTTGAGCTGTTTCAATCGAATAGCTGTCCGGGCATGCTGGAAGTTGTACTTTCTTAAAAATTGAAGTCCCCCCTCCTCCTTTTTTTTCTTCTTTTTTTTTTTTTCCTTCCATTTGTTGCAACAGTCTCCCCCGCACCCCCCCAATAGTCATATCAGCTACCCTTTACGTAGTCCAGCAGGGGCAATAAACTAGCATTTAATGTATGATGGCCAGAAAGCAGGTTTCTACAGGTCACCATGACCTCATCATAAATCTAGAATTTCTTCCTTTTTTTTGCAAATGTAATGCTTAGAATAGAAATGAAAAGTATTAAAAAGGGTTACTTGTAATAGAATATAGGTGGGAAAACAAGGGGTTGTCTGTTTATTTTTTTTCACTGCAATTTTCTTTTAAATGTGTTATTCAATGCCCAATGTGTCATACTTCTGTAACATACTTAGTCTCCTGTTCAAATGGAGCAGCAGGACATTTATGCATGGCGCCACTCCTTTCATTCTCTATGGGAGCCACAGCGTCTACTCGGGTCCCTTTTCTTGAGATCGCACAGGGCCCTCCTGGTTGTACCCGTCATGATCCGGTAGTTATCCCTTATCCCGTCCATAGTAGATAACTTAACAAGTTGGGAAAACCCTTTAAATTCATATATTGGCTCTCCGGAGCTGCTGGCATACAAATCTCTTCTTGCTTTATTTGATTCTTGTATTGATGTCCTTGTCTGTTTCAGGAACGAGAGCTTAAAGCTACTGCTGACTCTGTACTTGGGGAGGTGAGGAAGAAGCAAAATGATGTAAAAAAAATGCTGGATGTTTTAAAGGCTTTAGAGAAGCTACGGAAGCTGAGGAAAGAAGCAGCTGGAAGAAAAGGTAAGAGGTGCATTATTAGCTGCATTTTAGCCAGAAAGCTACTAAGTGAAATAGATTGTATCTGACAATGTTACCTTATACTCCTCAGGGTTCAATTTTTGTAATCCTGCTTGAAGAAGTATAGGAATTTATTTTACGGAAAAAAAAAAAAAAAAAACTTCAGCTCACCAGTTGATTGCAGTCACTTGGAGAAAGGCTTCATTGCAGGGAGCACAGAAGGGAATGCAATACCATATTCTTGGTTAGTCACAAGGCAATCCAACAAGTGGGGGAAGGGTGCTCCAGCTCCACAATAGATTAAAAAAAAAATGATGCTTTATTCCACTACATGTTTAAAATCCAAAAAAGGCAAAAAAAAAAAAGTGCTCTGGTGAGTTAAAACCCACGTACGCCGACGCATTTCAAACTAAACATAGCCATGGCTTGAGGTCTGCTTGCTACAAACCGCATTAAATACTGCAATATTCACAAACATTTCAGACTGCTCCTCCTCCCTGAAGGGAACTTCTTCCACAGGAAGGAAACCAGGGCGGTTTGCATATAAAAAATAGTACAAAGACCATGCTGAACCAAGAAAAAAAATTATAAATGAAGAGTGCCACCAATCCAATAACGCATATGATGGGTAAGTAATAAATGCTTAATAAATATAAGAAAAATAATTTCAAATTCATTCACTGTGGATACCTGGTGTCGAGAGCCAGTATCCAAAAGACTTCCCTTTTCAGTAGAGCCCAGGACCAATCTCCACCCCTTCGTGGAGGGTGGACTCGTTCAATACCGCATACCTCCAAACATGAAGTTTTGCCTCTGCGGACTTCTTCAATGTGCTTGGATAAACCTGAAAGGGAATGAGATGTCGGATACGCACCATCTGAACAGTGAAAATGGTCGTAGATGCGTCTTTTAGACTTTAACTGCTGAAGAAAAAGTAGTAGTTTATGGGAAAAAATACACAATTAAATCTTTCATCAATTGTGATACCACTCATATAATCTACTTGGTAACCTGTAAACAATACAACATACAATACGCAGGTTGCACTACCAGAAAATTTTAAAGACGCATCTACGACCATTTTCACTCTTCAGATGGTGCGGTTTCGATGTCACGTTCCCTTTCAGGTTTATCCAAGCACATTGTAGAAGTCCACAGAGGTGAAACTTTGTGTTTGGAGGTATACAGTATTGAACGAGTCCACCCTCCACGAAGGGGTGGCGATTGGTCCTGGGCTCTACTGAAAAGGGAAGCCTTTTGGATACTGGCTCTCGATACCAGGTATCCACAGGGCATGAATTTCAGAAATAATTTTTCTTATATCTATTAAGCATTTAGTACTTACCAATCATATGTGTTATTGTATTGGTGGCACTCGTCATTTTTTTTCTTTTTTTTTTTCTTGGTTCAGCATTGTCTTTGTACTATTTTTTTATATGCAAACCGCCCTGGTTTCCTTCCGTTCCGTGTTCTGTTCAGGGAGGAGGAGCAGTCTCTAAATTGTTTGTGAATATTGCAGCATGTAAAACTGTTTGTAGCAAGCAGACCTCAAGCCATGACTAAGAACGGTCTAGTTTGAAACTCGTCGGTGTACGTGGGTTTTAACTCACTAGAGCACTTATGTTTTTGTTTTGTCTTTTTTGGATTTAAAACGTAGTGGAATAAAGTATCTTTTTTTTTAATCTATTGTGGACCTGGAGCACCCTTCCCCACTTGTTGGATAGGAATATATTGGTTTATACATTATTATATAATGTAAGCAAGTGCTAAAATGTAAATATAGTTGCATATATTGCTATACGGTGGTCCCTCAACATACGATGGTAATTCGTTCCAAACGACCCATCGTTTGTCGAATCCATCGTATGTTGAGGGATCCGTGCAATGTAAAGTATAGGAAGTTATCCTCACCTGTCCCCGCCGCTCCGGACCGCGTCCTCACCGCTCACGATGCTGTCCCGCTGCTCCGGTGTCGTCTTCGGGATCCTCCGGCTTCTTCCGCATCTTCTGCAGGGTCCGGGCCTCACTTTCTGGTGACGTTATTACACTGCTGCGGCGTGCGTAGTGACATAATAACGACGCCAGAAAGCGAGGCCCGGACCCCGGATAAGATGCAGAAGACACCGGAGGATTGCGAAGTGGACCCGGAGCAGCGGGAATAGGTAAGCGAACCTGCCCTGGATGCTTAAACTGCTATCCGACAGCAGCTTAAGCATTTTGCGCTGTCGGATAGCAGTTAATGCGATGGCCCCGACATATAAAAGCATCGTATGTCGATTTGATCATATGTCAGGGCCATCGCATGTCGGGGGGTTACTGTATTGCATTCAGAAAGTTTTCTTACACTTTTACTTTTTCACATTTTGTTATGACATAAATTGTCACATACACATAAGTATTCAGACCCTTTGCTATGACACTTGACATTTAGCTCTGGCTCCTCCTATTTTTATTGATTATCCATGAGAGGTTTCTACACCTTCAAACAGGTAAATGTACATGATGTGGAAATACACAGCCCTGTCTATATAAGGTGGCATGCAATGTTTGCAGTGGCCAACATTAAGATAAAGATACTGCCCCTGATTTACTAAGCATGCTTTTTTTTTTTTTTCCTGACCGGTATTTCTGTTCATGGTATTTGGCGGTTTTCCCTACATTTTGCTTTTTTAAGTGCACATTCTCTGAGCTGTCAGGTTTTCGAGAGCTCAAATCCACCACATTTTATGTGGGATTATTTGTTGTGATATTTCCAAAATCCCTTTTTCTTATACCCCTTCACCCGGCAGCTACACCCCTTTTCAGGTTTTCTGCGTAAAACGGAGATTCCGTTTTGTTTAATCTTTTGGCCGCAAAATCTGTTGCATGAAACTTGCAACACAATATGGGTGCAAAACCTGAAAAGAGTCAATATCACATTAATAACTGACCCCCCACTGTGTTTTCAGGTGTCCATCCACCACCATCTGCTGATGAAACATTTGCAAATCACATAAAGAGGCTTCGGACTATGGTGCACAAGCGTAGTGCATTATATGATGCGGAGGAGAAGACTCTGAGGGTCATACTGGAAGGAGAGCAAGAGGAGGAGCGGCAGAGAGAGAAGGATAAGAGACAACGAAAGGAAAAGGAGAAAATATTGCAGAAGCAGCGAGAACTAGACTCTATTTTGTTTGGTGACACAGGTCTCTAACAGTTTGTCCTCATGATTATTCTATTTTACATGTCAATTCTCCCTCTCATATACATTTTGTCGGCTTCCCCTGGGTTAAACCAGAGCAGGGAGAGTAACAAATGCAGCAGAGTGCAGGCATGGGGTGGACAGAAGTCATCTCAACACACGGCAAACGCCCTCTCGGCTAATCTCTGGCTGAGGCAGGTCACTGCTATGGTAGTGCTTACCTGAAGAGGCATTTCCTGAGTGTTGAGACGAAAGCATGAAGCACTGATCTGTTAGAACTGGGCACGGTCAGTGCTGCTGCAATAAGTGATTGAGGACTTGAGCATCCTTTATTTTTTCATGCCAGCCTGAGCCTTTTCAAAAAAGAGAGAGTATTTGGCTGACAGCCATCTCTATCAAATATCCCCAGCATACATGTGTTTTGCATAGGGGTTATTCATTGGGGAGTCTTCCAGGAATAAATAATTCCAGTAGTTTTCATTCACCTCTGTGAGCCCAGTCTGATTTTGAGTGAAGAATTTACCACTTTTAATATGTATACTGAATTATGGCTGGGCGGTATACCGGTTCATACCGAATACCGAATTTTTTGGGCTGCACGATATGAATTTTCCCCCATACCGCAATACCGGTTGGGCCCCTCCCCCTCGGGAATGTATTATCAGCCTAGCACAGCGCTGTCCCCACATCGGGGAACTAATCCTATGTCTACCCGCCAGCACTGTTCTGCTCTCCCCCAATTAAGGATCAGCTCAGCGGGGTACTACTCACATATGTCAAGCACTGCCCCCCTCCTCTTTGTTGGGGGCCGCCGGCGATGGAACTCTATACTGTACGCCAGTGGTCTCCAACCTGCAGACCTCCAGATGTTGCAAAACTACAACTCCCAGCATGAGTGGCTGTCCGGGCATGCTGGGAGTTGTGGTTTTGCAACAGCTGGAGGTCAGCAGGTTTGAGACTACCGCTGTACGCTGTATACCTATGCCCGGGCTGCAAAAGATACAGAAAATAAACTCTTAACTCGCCCACCTCGGCCGCACGCTGGGGACTGGAACGTGATGCCCCGGCCAGTGATAGGCTGAGCCCACTGTCATGTAAGAAGCCGACTTCTTACATGGCAGTGTGCTCAGCCTATCACTGCAGCCCGGGCATAGGTATACAGCGTACAGCAGTGGTCTCAAACCTGCGGACCTCCAGCTTTTGCAAAACTTTTTTGCAACAATTGGAGGTCCGCAAGTTGGAGACCACTGGCGTACAGTGAGTTCCATCGCCGGCGGCCCCCAACAAAGAGGAGGGCAGTGCTTGACATATGTGAGTAGTACCCCGCTGGGCTGATCATTAATTGGGGGGAGTAGAACAGTGCTGGCGGGTCACATGATTTTGGGGGGGGGGGGGAAGCCGAACAACGCATGGGGGTCACATGATTGGGGGGGCAGAACAGCGCTGGCGGGTCACATGATTTGGGGGGGGGTGAGAGAATACCGTTATATACCGTGGAACCGCCGTAAGTTAAAAAAATACCGTGATACACATATTTGGTCATACCGCACAGCCCTATACTGAATAGTCTCCAAGCAGCGGAGAGTAAAATTATCTGACAAGGAGATGTTGGATTGAGTTTAACAATAATAGACATTCTATCATAGGGTGAACAATGAAGCTTACAGACATGTCACCTCTGTTACAATCAAATATATACATTATCTGTGCCTATAACTATAATATTGATATTTTTATTGTATTGAAACCATCTCACACTTGCTGTTAACAAGCTTCAATGTCTTTTTCTTTCTTAGAACCTCTACCTGCTCTGCATCCTCTTCTGCCATTTCGCCAGTATTATCTGCAAGCTGAGCACTCAGTTGTGTCCCTTGTTAAGATCCGGTGAGTCTTGCTTTTAGACATATATTGCATTAATGGTGCTTCTTTGCTCATATATAGAATACACTGAGATTTGGAAGTGCTGCACTGTTACCTTGCAAGTACAGTGCTGCTATAGCTGCATTGAATGTATTTTACATGCACCCAATATTTGGCTTTAAACACATGTGAGAATGTCACGGTATTGTTGAACACGGTGATTGGAATTTTAGCTTATGCAGATATTATATATTAGGCAAGTATAGAAGAAGCAGTAAGTGTTCTCATAGCAAACCCCCTCCCTGTGACATCTGTTGATAGTTGCTAAATTGTAGTAGGCTGCTTACCTAGAAAGAAAAGCTTACAAGGGGTTATTGTCACATGGATCTTGCCTCATGTAACTTTTTATTTTTTTTGTTTTTTTTTATTTACTCCACATTGTAAGAAAAATAAAGCCTTTTAACATTACCTTTTTTGTATAAAAGGGGATATTCTAAGATCAAAACTTTTCAACTATTCACCATATAAGTAATAAGTATCTGACTGCTGGGACCCCACTGATCACAAGAACAGAGGTCCCTTGTCCCCTGAATAAAGCAGCAGTGCACATCCCCATCTGCTACTTCATTTACTCACTATGGGACTTCCAAAGATATCTCAGCACTGTACTGGGCAGTCCCATACCAGGCAAAACCCAACAGTGGCCGAGCATGCACGCGGCTGCTTTATTCAGTCTGGGGAGAAAACCCCAGTTCTTCTGAATGGTGGGGGTCATAGCCATCAGACCTCCGCAGATCAGATCCCTGTCACTTGCCCTGAGGATAGTTGAGAAGTTTTAATCTTGGAATAACCCTTTTATTAGTTAAAAAATAACATTTACTGAATCTTCCTTCTTTTAGACACGAATGGGATCAATTCTTGGTCCCACCTGATCATCCTGATGGCAGCAGTATCCCCCGTGGATGGGTTGTTCCCACTGTTCCCTCTAATGACACCTGGGCCTCAGCCTTGAAGCCATCGGATTGAAGCACCTATGTTATGTGACAAGAGGGTAAAGCAGGCAGTCTGATACCGGATGCATACAGTTCAGACTGCTCTGCGGGTGAAAGTCTCCCAATGAAATTTATTGTACAGTTGTAATTTTTGTAACTTTGTGAATGGGTTGTAATGAATTATGAAAATTTATTTTTCAAAATAAAACAAAAACAAAACCTTTTCTAAAGTGGTTGTATCTTAGAGGTTTATCCCTTGTACAAGTAGGTGGCGGAGCAATATAATTCAAGCAAACAGATTATTATTATTATTTATTTATTTTTTGTAAAAACAAATCCACCTCCTGCTTTGCTTTGTCTCCTTCTAAACTATAAAAGTGTACACAGCTATATGAGCTTGATAACCATTCAGTTCCAAAACCATGGGTGTTAATATGGAGCGGGACCCAATTTAATGGCTATAAAAGGTTTTCTTCAGGAAAGGCATATCCTCTCGATGACTGGACCAGCAAACCTCTATCTCCATCTAGTGGAAATTAATAAAAGTTAGTCCATGACAAGACTTCATCCTGTAAGGCTGATATGTCAGAAAGTTTCAGCCATCCTTATATAGATTATTAGAATATTGTTTATTGCTACTGAAGTCCAGTAACAATAAACTTTGAGGTGTCTTAAAAGCATGAAAAGGAACAGAAAAGACTTAGAAGTAGGATTTTATTTATTTTATTTATAGTTTTTCGCTTATGTACTCTGATTGAGGAATTGTCCTGAATTATTCAATGTACCGGTAATATAAGGTTTATACTAATGGGTGCAATCCTTACTTAGTGTTGCGAAGAGTTACGTACACTTATAGGTATCAAGTCATTTACTATGGGTCAGCAAGTAAAGAGTTACTGCAGAATCAGGAAGGGATGTGCTAGTGGGGGTGGGGTTTTGTGATATGGTGTTTATTTATTTGGCTTAATATCTTTTCCCAGAGAGGACCTTGAAAAAGTATTTTGCTTGCCGAAACGCGTTGGTCTGATTTGACCCATTTTGTACCCCTACTATGTTTTTTAGTGAAGAAAGAAATAAAGTGTTTGCATTTTACAATTACCGGTGTCCAGAAGTGCTGAGGATTCCATGCTCTTCAGTGAGTGACGTCTTGTTTCCTAGGATTTTATATATGATTAATCAACATTTTTCCTCTATTGGATCTGGAAAAATGTGTTCTAAATAAAATAATTCCCTTTCATCTGCAAGAGGTAGGAAGCCAATATAATTATCTAGTAAATATTGTTTTGTGATTTGCTATTAAGAGAAAAATCGGGGTGATCTGCCCAATTGAGATTCTCTTTTTTTTGGCAGGAATTGTAAATGAGCATTTGTGAGGTCAGGCACTGGTGTTGGATGCGGTCCGCCTCACAATCTATGTTCTAAGTTTTCCCAAGTTTGTTTAATAGGGTTGAGGTCAGGGCTTTGTGCTGGACAATCAAGTTCTACCTCGCCATCCTCAACCAACCATGTCTGTATTGGACCTCTCATTGTGCACTGGGGAAAAGTGACACTGGAACAGAGAAGGCCCAACCCCCCCAACTGTTCCCACAAAGTTGGAAGAATTGTGTAAAATGTTTTTGATTTTCTTTGTACGCTGAAACATTACCCTTCATCAAAAATGAGAAGCCTCACTGCAAACCCTGATAAACAGCCCAATTCCGTCATCGTTCTTTTACCAAATGTTACCTAGCATCCCTATGCATACTGGTATACATTGTTATCCAAAACATTCTACCAGACTGTCACACCTGATTTATTACCCCAGAAAACATGTTTTCACTACTCCAGAGTCCTGTGTCAGTGGGGGGAGATTTATCAAAACTTGAGCAGAGGAAAAGTTTCCCATAGCAACCAATCAGATCACTTCTTTCATTTTTGAAAAGGCCTCTGAAAAATAAAAGAAGCCATCTGATTGGTTGCTATGGGCAACTGGTCAACTTTTCCTTTGCACAGGTTTTGATAAATCTCCCCCAATGTGCTTTATACTTCATCTGACTCATCATCGCCATGTGTGAACATACCTTAAAAAATATCTCTACCTCTTCGTATGTTTATTTCTGATCCCTATAGTTGATTCTCTAAATCTTTTCTCTTCTTCCTGGAAATGTTTGTTGAATAAAACATTGCCGCTGTAATAGACCATTGAAAATGATAAGCTGTCAGACTGGTTCACCATCGATAAAATTCATAATCGTCCAAAACTGTAATGTTAGGTGTAAGCTAATGTTTTAGGTCCCATTTACGTCACATCTCTGGTTTCCACTGACAGTGTACGTTAGGAGGATACTCTCAAAAGGGTATAGACACACCGCAGTATACATTGGAATACCTTATTGACAGTATCCCAATGGGTACCAGTGGGAATGAAAGTAAAATGTGGTGTGAATAGGATCTTAACAGTAATACTGTACTTTTCTATTTAGTTATTGTCGCTTAACAGTCTATTTAAATGAGAATTTTTCACCAGAATAAATCTGTTATTTTTGTTTGTATAAGGTTATAGCACAAAGTTGTTAAAACAGATGCAGTGTGCAAGACAAACTTGACAAAGTGGGAAGTGGGCAAAGCCCTTTGAAAACTGCATTGGTAGCCAGATACTCTGCACCACTGGAAGATGCTTATTACATAACAACATTGAATGTTTCAGCAGATAACCATTCAGCCCATCTACTCTGCTCAATATTCTGAATACTATCAATAGTCCGCTGCCCTATATTATATCATGGACAGCCTTATGTTTATCCCATGCACCTTCACTGTATTTGCAGCTACCACCTTTACTGGAAGGCTATTCCAAGCATCCACTACTTTCTCAGTAAAATACTTCCTTATATTACTTTTTAACCCCTTAAGGACGCAGCTCATTTTCACCTTAAGGACGGAGCCATTTTTTGCAATTCTGACCACTGTCACTTTAAAGGGTTACTCCCACCATCCCTTTTTTTCCCTCTCTGTCCCTGCCTATTTCCCATCTATCCCTAACCTCCTCCCTGCCTAATTTTTTTTTTTTTTTTTTTACTATATAAAAAATGCAGTTTTGTCTGCCTGGTAGTGTGCTCACTACCAGGCAGACTTCCCCAGCAGGCGTGACGCCACTGCCTGCTGGGGCTGACTTCCACCCTTAGTTCATCTACACAGGGTGCCTCCAGCTGTTTCACCACTACAACTCCCAGCTTGCCCTGACATCTATTGGCTGTCAGGGCATGCTGGGAGTTGTAGTGGGGAAAAACTGGAGGCACCCTGTGTTAAAAACAATACATGGCTGCAGCGCAACCCGAACCCCGCTACCCCTCCCCTGAACCCCGCTACCCGAAGCTCCACAAAATTTGGAGCCCAATTTCTCCAGAATAAGAATATACCCCATATATGGCGGTAAAGCTCTATGCGGGTGCAACACAGGGCTTAGGAGTGAGTAAGAAATAAAGTTCTCTCAGCTCACCTCCTCCACGGTCTGCAAGGACTTGAGCCCGGCCAGGCTTGAAACTTGTGGGTAAATGAAGAAAGGTAGTCCAGCAGTCCCTTAAAACGTAGATCCTTTATTTCACTTTTCTTTAAAAATACAGAGCACACACCATCCACCTTCACCTGGTCAGCAAACAACTCCTATGGACGCGTTTTGAACTCCTTAGGAGTGAGACAGCACCGATGAGATTTGTGGCCTAAAGTGGTGCTTTGCACTGCAATGGTTGAGGTTCTGGCGTAAAAGCTAAAAAAAAAAAAAAATGGCAAGTGACCCCAATTGTGAAACTACACCCCTCAAGGAAGGTAACAAGGGGTACAGTGAGTACTTATACCTCACAGGTTTTTTGAACTGTGGGCTGTAAAATGAAAAATTTTATTTTTTTTACACTAAAATGCTGGGGTTACCGAATTTTTGACATTTTCACAAGGGGTAATTGAAGTAATTGGGTTACAAATTTTGGAGGGCTTTTTCTCCTGACTATGGAAACACATCCACATATGGGGTAACGTGTTGGGCGGGCACACAACAAGGCTCAGAAGTCATAGAGGTCTGTTTGCATTTGAGGCCTATGGCATATCAGTAGCTGACTATTACATACATTCAGAGGAAAATACAAAAATGAAACACCCTCATGTGACACCATTACAGAAAGTACCCACCCTGAGGAATGGGTATAGGGCTAAAGAGGACATTTTGAATGCACGGGTGTTTCCTACATTTATTTTCCAGGAATGAATAAAGGGTAGCGTTGGAAAATTGCAATTTTCAACCTATGCTCTGCTTCATCTTTCTGGGAACAACGAACATGTAACTCCGAAATTGTCACCTGGAAATACGACAGAGCTCATGAGTGAGAACTCTTCGCAATTGAGGCTGGTGTTTCTAACGGACCGAACAGTTACATACATTCAGAGGAAAATACAAGAAAGGCACACCCAAATGTGAGAATATTACAAACAGTACACCTCCTAGGGAAGGTGTACAGGAGTGAAGTGGACATTTGGAACAGACGGGTGTTCCCTAAATTTATTTTCCAGGAATGGATGGTGTACTATTGGGGGGGGGGGGGGGGGGGGGTGAAAATTGCAATTTTAATACTGGTATGCCAATTCCCAGAATGATGACCCAGAGTATAGCCGGAAGTAAAAATTATGCCTGCCCCAAACCCTATGCTCTGAATCATCATTCTGGGAATGTGATGTGTGTGGCCGTCCCTAACCCGTTGCCTCAAATGCGCACCCCGCTCAGGTGGAGAGAGAGCGCTGCGCATTTGAGGCAACTGCAAATCCCCAATGCTGTTGACTCTGTGTCCCATGACCCATTTTTTGGGTGGGGAAAAAAAATATAACGGGTATTGGGAAAGGGGTTTTGGTTTTAAAATTTGGAAACAATGTACTCTGGACTGGTACATTGGAGTTGAATTCTGGGGAATGAAAATCAGGTGAAAGGATAAAAAATTTAGTACTCCATGGAAGTGTGATACTCCCTGAAGCAATCCTTAATGCAGAGGCCCGGATGATCGGGGCAAGTGTCGCATTGAGTGGTGGTGTCCTTACGAATCCCCCTCTTGCGACACACACTGCATTTTTTCTAAGATCATCCCTTCTTTACAGTGTGGGTAACGTCACCTGGAAAGTGTTGGCCGGGGACGATCCGGGGGCCCACAGTTCCAGAGGTGCTCTGACCCGCTCTTTGGCGGTCACCAAAGATGAGGGTCTTTAGAACTTCCTCTTGAAACTGCAGGAATGTCCCTATGTTGCCAGCGTATTGGGACAGTACAAAAGCGTTGTACATGGCAACCTGTACCATGTAGACCGCAACTTTTTTGTACCATACCCGTGTTTTCCGCATGGCATTATATGGTTTGAGGACTTGATCAGAAAGATCAACTCCCCCCATATACCGATTGTAGTCCAGAATACAATCGGGCTTGAGGACCGGTCCCGCGGTACCTCGTACAGGGACAGGGGTGCTGCCGTTCCCATGAATAGTGGTGAGCATAAGGACATCCCCTTATACCTGACCAGCAACAGGTTTTCATGGGAAAAGGCAGGGGACTCACCCCAAGGATACTAGTATAAAAGTTATCCACGTAAAGGTGGTAACCTTTATCTAGTAATGTGTGCAAAAGGCCCCAAACGATTTTCCCGCTAACACTCAGAGTGGGGGAACAATCTGGGGGTTCAATTCGGGAATCTCGTCCCTCATACACCATAAACTTGCAAGTGTACCCTAAGGTACTCTCGCAAAGTTTATACATCTTCACGCCATATATCGCGCCCGCTTGGTAGGGATGTTTTGCCGGAAGCTGAGTCTCCCCTTGAAGCTGATGAGAGACTCATCAATAGCGACATCCCTTCCAGGGACATATTGTAGAGCGGGGTCTGGTAAAGGACGTCCCCACTCCAATATTGTCGGACACTTGGTTTCTTGACCAGGCCCATATGCAGCTCGAGGCCCCAAAATGTCCTCATTTCGGCTGCAGTGACTGGGAACCAGCCATTGGGCCTAGCCAAGAGTGAGCCCGGGTGAGCGGCGACGAACTGTTGGGCGTACAGATTCTTCTGGTCAACCATCAGATTGATAGTCGTCACTGAAAAAAAACCTAAAAAAATCTATTTCAGTGAACCCGACAAGGTCAATCTTGATTCCTGAGTCGCCAACAAACTCAGGAATCACAGGCTCGTGGTCCGCTGGCTCAGTCCAGACAAGTTCTCCGGTACGGGGCACCAGTGAACTTGGCCGGGGGGCTTGACTAGTATGAGCGTCAGGGGGACTCATACTAGCATGGGGCACAGGGTCAGGAGCAGAGGAGGTTTGCGGACCCGCTTGGCGGCGTCTCCGCCGCCTTGGTGGCTCATCATCAGAACTAGATGATGAGTAGGACAAGGAAATAAGGAAGGTGGGGTCTTCCTCGTCCTCTGAGGCGCTTTCAGTGTCGGAGGCAGTGTCCTCTGCTGAAAACGCCCTGCGTGCCATTTCCCTACTCTAATGGGGGTAAAGTGTATAAATGTGGGGGGGAAAACTTTATTGGTGTGTGTGCTGCGTGTGGTGTGGTGTGATAATACCTCCCTAACCTAACCTAACTAAACTCGCCCTGACAGAAAAAATATAAACTAAAAAGGGGGAAAAAAAACTAAAAAAAAAAAAAAACCGCCAAAAAAAAGGGTGTACCTAATCAGTGGTGTGCACACTGATTAGCCCTTGGTGGCAACAGGGAGTGCAGACGTCAGTCCAGCCACTCAGCCCAGAATAGTGGCTGATGGCACATACAAAGACCCCCACACAAAATACCCGAAAAAATAAAATAATAAAACGCTTAACCCCGAAAAAATGCACCCGCCTGAACCCCAAAAAAAGGCTGATCAGAGATAAATCACTGACAGCGGTGGGGCAGGCCGCACACAGAGGTACGACCCGTCCACACAGCACAGGCCTGCTACTGGTGTCACGGACCGACTATAGGTGCAAAAATAAAAATAAAAAAGCCGCTATAACCCGAAGAAGTGCCTGCACCTAAAAAAAACAAAAAACGCTGATCAGTACTACGGGACTGATCAGCGTCAGGTGGGCTTTAGCTAACGGTGGCGGACCGCTCTTTTATAGCTAAGAGGGTCCAGCCACACGTTAAGCAAAAAAAAAAAAAAAAGGTCTGCACCAAAAAAAAGAATGCTGGCGGCAGACCGCAGCGACCCAGTAGGGCCGGGGTCACACAGCTAAAGGTGCTACGGACCCACGGACACCTACGGATAGTACGCTGCAAAAAAAAAAAAAAAAAGTTTAACTCCTAACTGTCCCTACCTAATCTAAAGCTAACCCTTACTGTTTTCTGTGCCAAGGGGCCACAGAAACGGGGCAAGGGGGCACTTTTTAACAATTTTTTGGGTGTGAGGGGGGAGATGGAGAAACAGAGCTCCGTCCTGCACACCAGATGAGAACAATATGGTGTGCAAAATGGAGCATCGTGCTCCTGATCCCACCTCCCCAAACTGCAGTGATTGGTGCGGTCGCTGTGGCCGCCCAATCACTGCTGTACTGGGGGATAGCAACAGTGCCGCCCCCAGTACGTTATGGATGATGATTGGTGGTGTCTGTTACACCACCGATCATCATCCTTATCCGGGTCATGGGGTCACATGTGACCCACGTGACCCGGAAGCGCCACAGACGGCCGGTGAGTGTTTACTGGCGTACTGCGGCGATCGCCTGTATGAGGGGCGATGAGAAGGCATGCCTGCTGAATGATTTCAGCAGGCATCCCGGTCCGGTCCCCGCCCAGTGAGTGGCGTGAACCGGAATCGCAGAAAATCGCATGTCTGAATTGACATGCGATTTTCTTCGATCGCCGACATGGGAGGGTCTCAGGACCCGGGAATGATTTCAGCAGGCATCCTGGTCCGGTCCCCAACTGGCTAGCGGCGGGGACCGGAATTCCCACGGTCGTATGCATACGCCCCACGTCCTTAAGGACTCGGGATGCAGGGCGTATGCATACGCCCTACTGCCTTAAGAGGTTAAACTACGTATACACTGTCGATTGGTCTATAGCAGGGTTTTCCAAGTGCTGTCCTCAAGTACCCCCAACAGGTCATGAGGATGAGGATATCCCATACAGAGAACACTTGTGGTGGTGCCTGATGCATTGACCATAACTAGAACACCTGTGAAAAGACTAAGAAGATCCTGAAAACCTGACCTGAGGACTGCGCTTGGGAAACACTGATCTATAGGATAAGGAGATAAGTGGATCACATCAGCACGTCACTCTTTAACAGCTACAAGTGACATATGGAGAGTTCACAGCACACAGCCACGTTATATGAACCTGGCCTTAGTGGTTCGTGTTTTATCCTATCTAGTTAGTCAGAGTTCACAGCACACAGCCACGTTATATGAACCTGGCCTTAGTGGTTCGTGTTTTATCCTATCTAGTTAGTCAGTGGCTCCAAGACCTGGGAATAATTTATAGGACCTGTATTTGCAGGTTGAGTTCTCTACAAGGTGCACATTAGGCATAAAATAAGACAAAACAAACTGCGGGGAAACCAAAAAGATCACACTGTACATATGGAAGAGGACCGAAAACTGCCAAAAATAAATAAAGCATTTCATAATTTGCTATTGACCTACAACAAACCTTTGCCTATAGCATGTGATGCTAAAAAATGCTATGTACAAAACCACCCCACCATTAATGAAGAAAATGCCTGCCTGCAGCCACTAGAGATGAGCAAAGTTAGTGATTCGATTTGTCACAAACTTCTCGGTTCAGTAGTTGTTGACTTTAGCCTGCATAAATTAGTTCAGCTTTCAGGTGCTCCAGTGGGATGGAAAAGGTGGAGAGAGTCTCCTAAGACTGTGTCCACCTTTTCCAGCACACCGGACACCTGAAAGCTGAACTAATTTATGCAGGCTAAAGTCAGCAACTGCAGAGAAGTTTTTGACAAATCAAATCACTGTAATTTTGCTCATCTCTAGCAGCCACCACTAGAGGAGTACAACCCAGGAAACTTGGTGGTAATACTAAGTAGGGGAGCAGTAAGCTTATATATTTATGTATTTGTGCTCGTTATTACAAACATACATACATACCTGTATGCAAAAACATAAACTTATCAAAGCGGTCAGATTTGTGCCCATAATTGCGACGGAGGGCATGCCTTTAGAGGGCAAAAAGTAAACCTGGTAGGATAGATAACAGCATTCATAATCATAAACCAATACTACAATAACGAACACAAAATCCATATTTAGACTTTAACTTGAGAGACAGAAAGTAGAATCTGCAAACTAGCTGTCTTAGTAATCGATGCCTAGTACCGAGGAGTTATGATAGTCACGCCTACTCTGAAAGAAATGAGACGGCACTGGAACAGGACCAGGCTGACATACTAGCGGAATATGCATCTTTAACATACTTACTTATGACATAATGGCAAAAATGAAACCGATAGATACCTGTCAGGGATAACATGAAGATATCCAAGTCCCTGCTATTAAGGGGCAAAATGACACTCAGTAACAAACTACATGATAGACCTTTGGTGATAATTACCTTGTGGCGCCATATCGCCTGGAAACCACACTACACTCGATTAAGCACCTTACCTGAGGACTAACCATACGTCAGAGTGATGTCCTGCTAGGAGTGACCGAACCCTTCATCGTCACTGTGCCTGTAGACGTGACAGGTCTTTGCATAACCATGGTGCCTGTAGACGTGACAGCTCTTTGCGTAACCATGGTGCCTGTAGACGTGACAGGTCTTTGCATAACCATGGTGCCTGTACACGTGACAGGTCTTTGTGTAACCATCGTGCCTGTAGACGTGACAGGTCTTTGCGTAACCATCTTGCCTGTAGACGTGACAGGTCTTTGCGTAACCATCATGCCTGCAGACGTGGAAGGTTTGAAGGGTATACCACTGCTTATGTATGATGATGTTATCGTTGTGAAAACGTGTCAATAACAATAAGTACGCAGATTGTGCCCCTGCAGAAATAATGAAAACCATGATGTCAACAACTACTAGGGGTGTGCATACCCTTAGAAAGGTTGTAAGGTAGAAGCTGCGTGTAACATGTCAAGCTGATTCAAATGGTAACAAATGAGTAAGACTGACTCGGTGACGTATGTGTAACGAATGCTATTATTGCTAAGTTTAACATATCGGCTGTAGTAATAAGTAGGAGGAACTTCTGCTGAAACTAACAGACATAGTAACACAACTGGAACATATGCATAATTTCAAATGTCTAACACATGCCGGCTATAGTAGTGTAAATGTGCTATCTAATGTATAAATGTTATGGACCTAAAAAACGTATGCATGTAATTCTAGCATCAACATCTGTATGTAAACCTATCCATACACAGTGAATGATCATGGACCAATAACTAATTTGAAAGCTAAGAACCTATGTAGAGTATAAGTGCTCTGAATGACTACACAGTGTAAAATAACATAAAATGCTATCAATACTCACAGCGTGTAGTATAATATGATTGTATGCCCGAAATAAAATGCTATGCAGTTATGTACCGTATAAAATACTATGAGCCTGCAAAAAGTTATGAGCATATGTACCAAATGAACCATACGAGTGTGTGTACCGATAAAAGCAAGAAAGTACTGTAAAATGATGAGCGAATATACCGTATAAATGATACGAGCGAAAGTACTGTGTAAACTATGGACATGTGCAAAATAAATACTATAGAACTATAATTATATATTATAATTATATATATATAGAACTATAATTGCATGTGCCGTATAAATGCTTCAGC
This sequence comes from Hyla sarda, assembly GCF_029499605.1. Classification (NCBI taxonomy): domain Eukaryota; kingdom Metazoa; phylum Chordata; class Amphibia; order Anura; family Hylidae; genus Hyla; species Hyla sarda. The sequence continues at coordinate 99,894,506 of NC_079192.1, read as the reverse complement.
GTATGTATAGTAAAATAATATGGATGTATACACACCATAGATGCCGATCACTGTGTACAGTAAATACTAAAGGCGTATGCCCAGCACACACGCCACAAGTGCAAATACAGCACAAATGTCACGAGTGTCCGAGGCAGCACAAATGCTGTGGGTGCATGAAACACAAACTCCACGAGCACATGAACACAAATGCCATGGGTGCATGCGCAGCACAAACGCCATGAGCGCATGAACACAACGCATGAGTGCATGCACAGCACAAATGCCAAGAGTGCATGTGCAGCATAAATGCTATGAATGTATGAACAAAGAGAGCGTATGAACAGTGTGAATTCCATGATCGTATGAACATTATGATTGCCATGAGGGAACGACAGTATGACTGCTATGAAGGTATGAACAGTATAAATGCCATGAGCATATGAACAGTATACATGGCATTAGCGTATGGACAGTATAAATGGCAAGAGCATATGAAGAGTATGAAAGGCATGAGTGTATGAACAGTATAAATAGCATGAGCGTAAGAACCGTGTGAAAGCCATGAGCGTGTGAACAGTATGAATGCTATGAGCGTAATAACCGTATAAATGCCATGAGCGTATGAACAGTATGAATGCCATGAGCGTATGAGCAGTATAAATGCCATTGCATGAGGACAGAATAAATGCTACAAGCATATGGACAGTGACAAACCATAAATGTATGAACAGTATGAATAATATGAGCGTATGAAACCGCATGACGCCATGAGCGTATGAACCGTGTAAATACCATAAGCGCATGAGCAATATAAACACCATGAGCTTATGAACAATTAGCACCATGAGAGTAACCGTATGAACAGAGTAAAACACGCTATCGTATGTCCACAAAAAAAATTATAAGTATTGCTCAGAATAAAACATGCTAACCGTAAGCACTGAATATAGCCAACCGAATGCCCAGCATAAGCATCCTAACCGTGTGAATGCTAGGAGCGTATGCACATAATGAACATATACATACTGTGAAGGCTACGCATGTATGCACCGAGTAAGAGCTACGAACCAAAGCATACAATAACATACTACGACCTTGCATAATGAATAATACAGTATGTACTAATGCCTGTACCGTATGAGTACTAAGGGGGGCATTTATCAACGTCTTTAGTCATGTTTTTTCTGCTAAGTTTGTCGCATAATTGTCGCAGTTGCGCCTGTGCAATTTTTCGTGCGACTTTTTTTTACAGACAGCGTGAAAAGCAAATTTTCTTTCCCGCCTTTTTTTTTGTAGAAAAAAGAAATTGACTTGCAGTGGTCAGAAATTTATGAAGTGCGACAGTCGCAAAAAAGTCGCATTGCATGAAAAAACCTACTAAATTTACACCAGCTCAGACATGCAGCAAAAAATAAAAAATAAATTGCTTAAGTGAAAGAAATTTATCAACAGGCTGAAACCAGTTGATAAATATGTCGCACAAAAGCAAAAAAAAATTGTTAGAAAAAAATTACAAAAAAAAGGAATACATAAGCAAACATTGATAAATGTCCCCCTAAGAGCGTATGTACAGTATGAATGTTAAGAATACTATGCATGTCCAATATGCTGTGAGCGTAAGTACAGTATAAAGCTCTTTACACTGAAAGCTACATGAACAGTGTAAAACCTATATGTTCAGTGAAATTCTATGTATGAACGGTAAGTATGCTGCAAGCGTATATATATTAACCCCTTAAGGACGCAGGACATAAATGTACGTCCTGGTGTGGTGGTACTTAACGCACCAGGACGTACATTTACGTCCTAAACATAACCGCGGGCATCGGAGCGATGCCCGTGTCATGCGCGGCTGATCCCGGCTGCTGATCGCAGCCAGGGACCCGCCGGCAATGGCCGACGCCCGGGCGTCCGCCATTAACCCCTCAGGTGCCGGGATCAATACAGATCCCGGCATCTGCGGCAGTGCGCGATTTGAATGAATGATCGGATCGCCCGCAGCGCTGCTGCGGGGATCCGTTCATTCATAACGCCGCACGGAGGTCCCCTCTCCTTCCTCCGTGCGGCTCCCGGCGTCTCCTGCTCTGGTCTGTGATCGAGCAGACCAGAGCAGAAGATCGCCGATAACACTGATCTGTTATATGTCCTATACATAGAACAGATCAGTATTAGCAATCATGGTATTGCTATGAATAGTCCCCTATGGGGACTATTCAAGTGTAAAAAAAAATGTAAAAAAATGTAAAAGTAAAAATAAAAAAAAAGTGAAAAATCCCCTCCCCCAATAAAAAAGTAAAACGTCCGTTTTTTCCTATTTTACCCCCAAAAAGCGTAAAAAATATTTTTTAGAGACATATTTGGTATCCCCGCGTGCGTAAATGTCCGAACTATTAAAATAAAATGTTAATGATCCCGTACGGTTAACGGCGTGAACGAAAAAAAAAAAAGTCCAAAATTCCTACTTTTTTAATACATTTTATAAAAAAAAAAAATTATAAAAAATGTATTAAAAGTTTTTTATATGCAAATGTGGTATCAGAAAAAAGTACAGATCATGGCGCAAAAAACGAGCCCCCATACCGCCGCTTATACGGAAAAATAAAAAAGTTAGGGATCATCAAAATAAAGGGATTATAAAAGTACTAATTTGGTTAAAAAGTTTGTGATTTTTTTTAAGCGCAACAATAATATAAAAGTACGTAATAATGGGTATCATTTTAATCATATAGACCCTCAGAATAAAGAACACACGTCATTTTTACCATAAATTGTACGGCGTGAAAACGAAACCTTCCAAAATTAGCAAAATTGCGTTTTTCGTTTTAATTTCCCCACAAAAATAGTGTTTTTTGGTTGCGCCATACATTTTATGATATAATGAGTTATGTCATTACAAAGGACAACTGGTTGCGCAAAAAACAAGCCCTCATACTAGTCTGTGGATGAAAATATAAAAGAGTTAGGATTTTTAGAAGGCGAGGAGGAAAAAATGAAAACGTAAAAATTAAATTGTCTGAGTCCTTAAGGCCAAAATGGGCTGAGTCCTTAAGGGGTTAAGCTGTCTTGCTGTCCTCAAGCTTTGCAGCCCGTTAGTAGCAGTACTGCGGCTGTCCTGCTTGTTTGATTGTATCTCCCTGCTGTCGACATACATGGAATCGCTTGATTGTGCACTCTGAGTATCTCCTTTTTTTTGCATTCTAAATACTAGAATGCCTGCCAGTAAACTATGAGCGTATGTACGTCATGAATGCAATAAGCGTATGAACAATATGACTGCTACGAGCATATAAACAATATGCTATGAGCAAATGTACAGCATGATTGCAATGAGCTTAAGAACAGCCCAAAGCCCCCAAACACACACAGCACCGCATAAAAACGCTATGTACAATACTACAATGGCAGTCTTGGTATCCAACTAAAATGGCTTATGCATGGTCAGCACACTCACATGATGTATGACACAAAGCCACGTTCTGCTGAGCATATGTTTAGCCCTGATAGTACTTGTGGTACCGATGGTGTAATTATGAATGTGAGTTATATGTGTTACAGTAAACGTATACCTAAAATAGTAACGTATGTACAACATGTGTTAAATGAACGTATTCCGGTGGGGAATATTAGGGTTATAGAGTGATATCATGCAAGTATCCTGTGATATTCTAAAAGAACACAAAACAAAATAATTCAAAATATGAATTGCAGAGTAGCCAGCCCGACAGTAGATACCCAGCCCACAACTGGGGGTTCATTTCAGTATGCCAGGACATGAGTGATTGGTAGCAGTTGCCCTTCCTGCTGACTGACACTAACCCTGAAGCATCCTGCTGCTGTGTTATATATATATATATATATATATATATATATATATATATATATATATATGATATGTGATCCAACAAATGCAATTGGGGGTGCGGTATAGGGAATAATCTGGGTCTGTAGGAGGAAGAGTGATATTAATTAAAAAACCTCCAGCAGATCCCAGGGGAGGCGAAGGAACGGAACGTCTCCAAACATGGAAGGTAGAGGGACCGAAACAGACAGTCCTAAGTAACACCACAGATAATACAGTGATAACTCTCTGAGTACAGATAATGCAGTAGATGTCACCTGCAGTCCTTTGTAACACCACAGATAACAGTGATAACTGAGTAACAATCATGTAGTATATGTTACCTGCAGTCCAATGCAACACCGCAAACAACACATTGATCACTCTTTGAGTACATACAAAGTGTAGATGTCACCTGCAGTCCTATGTAACACCACAGATAACAGTGATAACTTTCTGAGTACAGATCATGTAGTATATTTTATCTGCAGTCCTATGTAACACCACAGATAACACAGTGATAACACTCCGAGTACATACAATGTGTAGATGTCACCTGCAGTCCTATGCAACACCCTTACAGTAGCTAGCCTGACCACAGCTGGGGTTCGTTACCATGTGTCAGGGAGTGAATAATCGGTAGCACAAACGTACTTCTAGCAAAGCAATACATACATCTGCCGGGGGAGCCAAGCACAGTGCCGACCAGAACTCTGCCCACACATCTAGCGTGACGGCCGACCTACTAATGCAGCTCCGAACGCAAGTATGGGTGAAGGGACTGCCTCTAGGACGAGGAACAATGTACTGTAGTCCTCCCATTCCCCGTATTACTCTGGTTGCCTGTCTTTGAACCCTCTCCAGCTCCACTATATCTTTCTTGTACACTGGTGTCCAGTACTGTACACAGTATTCTATGTGTGGTCTGACTAGTGATTTGTACAGCGGTAGAATTATTTCCTTGTCGTGGGCATCTATGCCCCTATTGATGCACCCCATGACTTTATTTGCCTTGGCAGCAGCTGCCCGACACTGGTCACTACAGCTAAATTTACTATTAACTAAAACTCACAAGTCCTTTTCCACATCAGTCGTCCCAAGTGTTCTCCCATTTAATACATAATCCCAGCCCGAATTTTTTCTCCCCATGTGCATTACCTTACATTTATCAGAGTTGAACCTCATCTGCCACTTCCTAGCCCAAGCCTCCAACCTATCCAGATCCATTTGTAACAGTGCACTGTCCTCTATTGTGTTTACCGCTTTACAGAGTTTAGTATCATCTGCAAAGATTGCTACTTTACTATTCAACCCCTCTACAAGGTCATTAATAAATATATTAAATAGAATAGGACCCAAGACTGACCCCTGTGGTACCCCACTAGTAACAGTCACCCAATCAGAATAAGTACCATTAATAACCACCCTCTGTTTCCTATCATTGAGCCGGTTACTTACCCACTTACACACATTCTCCCCCAGCCCAATCCTTCTCATTTTATGCACCAACCTTTTATGTGGCACTGTATCAAATGCTTTGGAAAAATCCAGGTATACAACATCCAGTGATTCCCCCTGGTCCAGTCTGGAGCTCACCTCCTCGTAAAAGCTGATCAGGTTAGTTTGACAGGACCGATCCCTCATAAAGCCATGCTGATATGGTGTCATACATTTATTTTGATCAATATACTCCAAAATAGCATACCTTAGAAAACCCTCAAAAAATTTACATACAACAGAGGTTAAACTAACAGGTCTATAATTTCCTGGGTCATCTTTTGTCCCCTTTTTAAATATTGGCACCACATTTGCCATGCACTAGTCCTGGGGGACAGTCCCTGTTACTATAGAGTCCATGAATATTAAAAATAGGGGTCTGTCTATCACATTACTTAATTCCTTTAGAACACAGGGGTGAATGCCATCTGGACCTGGGGATTTGTCTATTTTGACAATGAGAGGTAAGCCACGAACTTACCACCACGGGGCGGCCAAACATATGCTGAGACCGCCCAGCCCGACTTACGCTTACAGAAGCAGCATGACTCAGAGTGGTGAAGCGGCTGTCAGGGCTCCAGACAGTGGCAGGAGATTCGAACGCTAAACTTCCGCCAACAGCGTCCGCAAAACGTCACGTATGGCCGGCCAGTAGGTGCAGAGGCATTAAATACCCCCAACTCCCAATGCCCCACCTAGAAGTACAGAAATAGAGCTACAGAGAAATACAGCCTGATAGGCTTACCACATATACTATATATATATATATATATATATATATATATATATATATATATAAATATATATATATATATGTCACGATGCCGGCTGGCAGGTAGTGGATCCTCTGTGCCAGAGAGGGATTGGCGTGGACCGTGCTAGTGGACCGGTTCTAAGCCACTACTGGTTTTCACCAGAGCCCGCCGCAAAGCGGGATGGTCTTGCTGCGGCGGTAGTGACCAGGTCGTATCCACTAGCAACGGCTCACCTCTCTGGCTGCTGAAGATAGGCGCGGTACAAGGGAGTAGGCAGAAGCAAGGTCGGACGTAGCAGAAGGTCGGGGCAGGCAGCAAGGATCGTAGTCAGGGGCAACGGCAGAAGGTCTGGAAACACAGGCAAGGAACACACAAGGAACGCTTTCACTGGCACTAAGGCAACAAGATCCGGCAAGGGAGTGCAAGGGAAGTGAGGTAATATAGGGAAGTGCACAGGTGATTACCCTAATTGGAACCACTGCGCCAATCAGCGGCGCAGTGGCCCTTTAAATCGCAGAGACCCGGCGCGCGCGCGCCCTAGGGAGCGGGGCCGCGCGCGCCGGGACAGAACAGACGGGGAGCGAGTCAGGTAGGGGAGCCGGGGTGCGCATCGCGAGCGGGCGCTACCCGCATCGCGAATCGCATCCCGGCTGGCAGCGGGATCGCAGCGCCCCGGGTCAGAGGACGTGACCGGAGCGCTGCAGCGGAGAGAGAGAAGCGAGCGCTCCGGGGAGGAGCGGGGACCCGGAGCGCTCGGCGTAACAGTACCCCCCCCCTTGGGTCTCCCCCTCTTCTTAGAGCCTGAGAACCTGAGGAGCAGACTTTTGTCTAGGATGTTGTCCTCAGGTTCCCAGGATCTCTCTTCAGGACCACAACCCTCCCAGTCCACTAAAAAAAAATTTTTTCCTCTGACCTTTTTGGCAGCTAAGATTTCCTTGACCGAGAAGACGTCCGAGGAGCCGGAAACAGGAGTGGGAGGAACAGATTTGGGAGAAAAACGGTTGAGGATGAGTGGTTTGAGAAGAGAGACGTGAAAGGCATTAGGGATACGAAGAGAAGGAGGAAGAAGAAGTTTATAAGAGACAGGATTAATTTGACACAAAATTTTGAAAGGACCAAGATAGCGTGGTCCCAACTTGTAGCTAGGGACACGGAAGCGGACATATTTAGCGGAGAGCCATACCTTGTCTCCAGGGGAAAAAACGGGGGGAGCTCTTCTTTTCTTATCCGCGAACCTCTTCATGCGTGAAGAAGCCTGTAAGAGAGAATTTTGGGTCTCTCTCCATATAATGGAAAGGTCACGAGAAATTTCATCCACAGCGGGCAGACCAGAGGGCAAGGGGGTAGGGAGGGGGGGAAGAGGGTGACGGCCGTACACCACGAAAAATGGGGATTTGGAGGAAGATTCAGAGACCCTGAAGTTATACGAGAATTCGGCCCATGGAAGGAGATCTGCCCAGTCATCCTGGCGGGAGGAAACAAAATGTCGCAAATAATCACCCAAGATCTGGTTAATTCTTTCTACTTGTCCATTGGACTGGGGATGATATGCAGAGGAAAAATTTTATTTAATCTTGAGTTGTTTACAGAGAGCCCTCCAGAATTTAGACACGAATTGGACACCTCTATCCGAGACAATCTGCGTAGGCAACCCGTGAAGACGAAAAATGTGTACAAAAAATTGTTTAGCCAACTGAGGCGCAGAAGGAAGACCAGGAAGAGGGATGAAATGTGCCATTTTGGAGAATCGATCAACGACCACCCAAATAACAGTGTTGCCACGGGAAGGGGGTAAATCAGTAATAAAATCCATACCAATCAGAGACCAAGGCTGTTCGGGGACAGGCAGAGGATGAAGAAAACCAGCGGGCTTCTGGCGAGGAGTCTTATCCCGGGCACAGATAGTGCAGGCTCGCACAAAGTCCCCAACATCCGTCTCCAGAGTCGGCCACCAATAGAAGCGGGAGATGAGTTGCACAGATTTCTTGATGCCCGCATGACCTGCGAGATGGGAGGAGTGACCCCATTTGAGGATTCCGAGGCGTTGGCGTGGAGAAACAAAGGTCTTTCCTGGAGGAGTCTGCCTGATGGAGGCAGGAGAAGTGGAGATCAGGCAGTCAGGTGGAATGATGTGTTGCGGAGGGAGATCAACTTCTGAGGCATCCGAGGAACGAGAGAGAGCATCGGCCCTAATGTTCTTATCGGCAGGACGAAAGTGAATCTCAAAATTAAATCGGGCAAAGAACAGAGACCACCGGGCCTGGCGAGGATTCAGCCGTTGGGCAGACTGGAGGTAGGAGAGGTTCTTGTGGTCGGTGTAGATAATAACAGGAAATCTTGATCCCTCCAGCAGATGCCTCCATTCCTCAAGTGCTAATTTAATGGCTAGAAGCTCTCGATCCCCGATGGAGTAGTTCCTCTCCGCTGGAGAGAAGGTCCTAGAGAAAAAACCACAAGTGACAGCATGCCCGGAAGAATTTTTTTGTAGAAGAACAGCTCCAGCTCCCACTGAGGAGGCATCAACCTCCAATAGGAAGGGTTTGGAAGGGTCAGGTCTGGAGAGCACGGGAGCCGAAGAAAAGGCAGACTTGAGTCGTTTAAAGGCGTCTTCTGCTTGAGGAGGCCAGGACTTGGGATCAGCATTTTTTTTGGTTAAAGCCACGATAGGAGCCACAATGGTAGAAAAATGTGGAATAAATTGCCTGTAATAATTGGCGAACCCCAAAAAGCGTTGGATAGCACGGAGTCCGGAGGGGCGCGGCCAATCTAAGACGGCAGAGAGTTTGTCTGGATCCATCTGTAGTCCCTGGCCAGAGACCAAATATCCTAGAAAAGGAAGAGATTGGCATTCAAACAGACATTTCTCAATTTTGGCATAGAGTTGGTTGTCACGAAGTCTCTGAAGAACCATACGGACATGCTGGCGGTGTTCTTCTAGATTGGCAGAAAAAATTAGGATATCGTCCAGATATACAACAACACAGGAGTATAACAGATCACGAAAAATTTCATTGACAAAGTCTTGGAAGACGGCAGGGGCATTGCACAGTCCAAAGGGCATGACCAGATACTCAAAGTGTCCATCTCTGGTGTTAAATGCCGTTTTCCACTCGTCCCCCTCTCTGATGCGGATGAGGTTATAGGCGCCTCTTAAGTCCAATTTAGTGAAGATGTGGGCACCTTGGAGGCGATCAAAGAGTTCAGAGATGAGGGGTAAGGGGTAGCGGTTCTTAACCGTGATTTTATTAAGACCGCGGTAGTCAATGCAAGGACGTAGGGAGCCATCTTTTTTGGACACAAAGAAAAATCCGGCTCCGGCAGGAGAGGAGGATTTACGGATAAAGCCCTTTTTTAGATTCTCCTGGACGTATTCGGACATGGCAAGAGTCTCTGGGGCAGAGAGAGGATAAATTCTGCCCCGGGGTGGAGTAGTGCCCGGGAGGAGGTCGATAGGGCAATCATAAGGCCTGTGAGGAGGTAGAGTCTCAGCTTGTTTTTTGCAGAAAACATCCGCGAAGTCCATATAGGCCTTAGGGAGACCGGTTACTGGAGGAACCACAGAGTTACGGCAAGGGTTACTGGGAACCGGTTTTAGACAGTTCTTGGAACAAGAGGACCCCCAACTCTTGATCTCCCCAGTGGACCAATCCAGGGTTGGGGAATGAAGTTGAAGCCAGGGAAGTCCAAGGAGAATTTCCGAGGTGCAATTGGGGAGGACCAAAAGTTCAATCCTCTCATGATGAGATCCGATGCTCATAAGAAGGGGCTCCGTGCGGAAACGTATGGTACAGTCCAATCTTTCATTATTTACACAATTGATGTAGAGGGGTCTGGCGAGACTGGTCACCGGGATGTTGAACCTGTTGACGAGAAAGGCCAAAATAAAATTTCCTGCAGATCCAGAGTCCAAGAAGGCCACTGTAGAGAAGGAGAAGGCAGAGGCAGACATCCGCACCGGCACAGTAAGACGTGGAGAAGCAGAGTAGACATCAAGGACTGTCTCGCCTTTGTGCGGAGTCAGCGTACGTCTTTCCAGGCGGGGAGGACGGATAGGACAATCCCTCAGGAAGTGTTCGGTACTAGCACAGTACAGGCAGAGGTTCTCCATACGGCGTCGTGTCCTCTCTTGAGGTGTCAGGCGAGACCGGTCGACCTGCATAGCCTCCACGGCGGGAGGCACAGGAACAGATTGCAGGGGACCAGAGGAGAGAGGAGCCGAGGAGACGAAACGCCTCGTGCGAACAGAGTCCATATCTTGGCGGAGTTCCTGACGCCTTTCAGAAAAACGCATGTCAATGCGAGTGGCTAGGTGAATAAGTTCATGTAGATTAGCAGGAATTTCTCGTGCGGCCAGAACATCTTTAATGTTGCTGGATAGGCCTTTTTTGAAGGTCGCGCAGAGGGCCTCATTATTCCAGGACAATTCTGAAGCAAGTGTACGGAATTGTACGGCATACTCGCCAACGGAAGAATTACCCTGGACCAGGTTCAACAGGGCAGTCTCAGCAGAAGAGGCTCGGGCAGGTTCCTCAAAGACACTTCGGATTTCCGAGAAGAAGGAGTGTACAGAGGCAGTGACGGGGTCATTGCGGTCCCAGAGCGGTGTGGCCCATGACAGGGCTTTTCCGGACAGAAGACTGACTACGAAAGCCACCTTAGACCTTTCAGTGGGAAACAGGTCCGACATCATCTCCAGATGCAGGGAACATTGGGAAAGAAAGCCACGGCAAAACTTAGAGTCCCCATCAAATTTATCCGGCAAGGATAAGCGTATCCCAGGAGCGGCCACTCGCTGCGGAGGAGGTGCAGGAGCTGGCGGAGGAGATGACTGCTGAAGCTGTGGTAGTAACTGTTGTAGCATAACGGTCAGTTGAGACAGCTGTTGGCCTTGTTGCGCTATCTGTTGTGACTGCTGGGCGACCACCGTGGTGAGGTCAGCGACAACTGGCAGAGGAACTTCAGCGGGATCCATGGCCGGATCTACTGTCACGATGCCGGCTGGCAGGTAGTGGATCCTCTGTGCCAGAGAGGGATTGGCGTGGACCGTGCTAGTGGACCGGTTCTAAGCCACTACTGGTTTTCACCAGAGCCCGCCGCAAAGCGGGATGGTCTTGCTGCGGCGGTAGTGACCAGGTCGTATCCACTAGCAACGGCTCACCTCTCTGGCTGCTGAAGATAGGCGCGGTACAAGGGAGTAGGCAGAAGCAAGGTCGGACGTAGCAGAAGGTCGGGGCAGGCAGCAAGGATCGTAGTCAGGGGCAACGGCAGAAGGTCTGGAAACACAGGCAAGGAACACACAAGGAACGCTTTCACTGGCACTAAGGCAACAAGATCCGGCAAGGGAGTGCAAGGGAAGTGAGGTAATATAGGGAAGTGCACAGGTGATTACCCTAATTGGAACCACTGCGCCAATCAGCGGCGCAGTGGCCCTTTAAATCGCAGAGACCCGGCGCGCGCGCGCCCTAGGGAGCGGGGCCGCGCGCGCCGGGACAGAACAGACGGGGAGCGAGTCAGGTAGGGGAGCCGGGGTGCGCATCGCGAGCGGGCGCTACCCGCATCGCGAATCGCATCCCGGCTGGCAGCGGGATCGCAGCGCCCCGGGTCAGAGGACGTGACCGGAGCGCTGCAGCGGAGAGAGAGAAGCGAGCGCTCCGGGGAGGAGCGGGGACCCGGAGCGCTCGGCGTAACAATATATATATATATATATATATAAATATTAAACTCAATGGCATTTATCATTGTCTTTTTTGCGCCTTTTGGTTTACGCATGACTGGATGGGATTTTAGATACATCCCTTCCTATCTAACCCACTCTTAACCAAGTAACAACCCCTTCACCCAATAGAAAAGACACTGACACCTGCTGTGGGAAAATTGGGCCGTGTGGCCCATTTATTTAACAAACCAATAAATAACATTTGAATATTTACATATAAACATAACCAAACTGGAGGGCACTCCCCTTCCCCAACCGGATTTGTGCAACACGCTTCTTACCCCTGGCCTCGAGCCCCTGGCCCGGGGGCACCCCGGTAACCTTCTGCACAATCCCTCGAACTCCTGAGGCCCAGAACCACCACCAGGAGGCCCAATTGAACCATCTCAAACATTTATCTTTCAAACTACTAACTCCCCCAGGACCCTTTCACATGCCTCCCCCTTATCAGAATCCCACCCACCAAGCATTTAAAGGAGGGCGGGCGGGACCTTCTTCTCGCTTCTACACGCCAACTGGTGAGTACCCTCCCCCTCTGGAGCACCCCCCTATATACACTCCTTCCCCTCCCCTCCAGATGACCTACCTTTCACCCCACTCTCGAGCCACCTGCTACTGTCCCTTAAAGGAGCAGCAGCCATTTAACCCTTTAACCCCCATTCCCTTGAAATATACCTCTAACCACATTACCCCTTACTAACATCTGGAAGGGCCACTAAAACCCCCATCAAGGCGCCACTACGCCAGGGGTTCCCCCACTCCGTTTGCTCCCATTCCTGTTTATTTTGAGTTGCAATCCACAGATTTTGCCAATACACATAATATGGAAGGGTTTTATGAACTGCACCTTTTTGTGAAAAGGCGCAAAAAAGGCGCAAAGCCACTGAAAATTCTATAAAACTACACCAGCCCAGACTTAGCTTAGATTTTTGGTGAATGGTGAAATTTCAGAAAATATGACCTGCACAAAATGTGTGTGTGTGTGTGTATGTGTATGTATGTATGTGTGTGTGTGTGTATGTATGTGTATGTATTTGTGTATGTTCCAGCATCACTTCCAAACCGCTAAAGATAGTAACATGAAACTTGGCACACATTACTTATATGTCAACAACAAATATAGGATAGGTGATTTAACCCTTACCCACCCCCATTTGCTAGGGTCAGGGTCCAATGCAAACCTATGGGAAATGTGTGTTCCAGCATAACTTTAGTACGGCTGGAGATATTTCGATAATACTTGGTCACGTTACTCATGTGTCAAATAAAAATATATAATAGTTAAATTAACCCCTAACCTGCCCCCATATGTGAAAGATGGGGTTTTTGTTTCAAGTCTCCTGCAAGTATATAGGACTTCTGGTGCCTTACTCCACAAGCTCCGCTCTGCATCTCCTGGTGAATGTGTCCGTCACTGGCAAGCCACATCCTCCCCGCATTCCATGCCCCATCTTTCAAAGACAATATCTTTACCACAACTCAGCCCCACCTGAGGATGGGATATGAGGATTAGAAATGAGGATTAGATATGAGGGCAGGATATTGGGACAGAATATGAGGATGGGAAATGAGGTCGGGATATGAGGTCGGGGTATGAGGATTAGATATGGGGACCGGATATGAGGATTAGATATGGGGACAGGATATTGGGACAGGATATGAGGATGGGATATGAGGTCGGGATATGGGGTCGGAATATGAGGTCAGGGTATGAGGTCAGGATATGAGGACGGGATATGAGGATTAGATATGGGCACCGGATATGAGGATTAGATATGGGGACCAGATATGAGGATTAGTTATGGGGACGGGATATGAGGATGGGATATGGGGACGGGATATGAGGTTGAGATATGAGGACAAAATATAAGGACAGGATATGAGATCGGAATATGAGGAGGGGATTTGGGGTTGGGATATGAGGAGGGTATATGGGGTCAGGATTTAAGGACAGGATATAAGGACAAAAGCTTCCTCCTTTGTTTCCCCCCCCCCCCCCCCACAAGGATAAGGTAGGAAAAAACGGGCAGTGCCGGGTACTCAGCTAGTATTATCTATATATATATAACTCAATGGGGGAGATTTATCAAAACCTGTGCAAAAGAAAAGTTGCCCAGTTGCCCATAGAAACCAATCAGATCATTTTTTAGAGGCATTGTTAAAAATGAAAGAAGCAATCTGATTGGTTGCTATGGGCAACTGGGCAACTTTTCCTCTGCACAGACTTTGATAAATCTCCCCCAATGTATGTGTGTGTATGTATATGTGTATGTATTTGTGTATGTTCCAGCATCACGTCCAAAGGGCTAAAGATATTAACATGAAACTTGGAACACATTACTTATATGTCAACAACAAACATAGGATAGGTTATTTAACCCTTACTTGCCCCCATTTGCGAGGGTTTGGGTTTTTGTTTAACGTCCCATACAAGTCCATGGGAAATATATGTTACTGCAAAACTTCCAAACGGCTGGAGATATTTCAAATACTTGGTCACATGTTACTTATATGTCCACTAAAAATATAAGATAGTTAATTTAACCCTTAACTACCCCAATCTGTGAGGGTCGGAGTTTTTGTTTAAAGTCCCATGCAAATCTACGGGAAATGTATGTTCCAGCGTAACTTCTGTACGGCTGGAGATATTTCAATAATATCTGGTACACATATTACTTACCGTATATGTCAAATAAAAATATATGGTAGTTAAATTAACCATTACCTACACCCTTTTATAAAATAAGTAGTTTTTTTCCAAGTCCCATGCAAGTATATGGGACTTCCAGTACCTTACTCCACAAGCTCCGCTCTGCATCTCCTGGTGAATGTGTCAGTCCGGCTCGCAAGCCACACCCCATCTTTTTGTGCATCGGTCTGGCTTGCAAATCACTCCCAGTCCCACAAAGCCACCCCCCCCCCCGCTATTTTCAGCTTACAATATCTTCATTACAAATCAGTCCCACCTGAGGACAGGATATGAGGACGGGATATGAGGTTGAGATGGGAGGTCGGGATATGAGGATAGGACATAAGGATAGGATATGAGGATGGGACATAAGGACAGGATATGAGGATGGGAAATAAGGATGGGATATGAGGATGGGACATAAGGATGAGATATGAGGATGCGATATGTGGATGGGATATGAGGATGGGATATAAGGATGGAATATGGGGATGAGATATGAGGACAGGATATGAGGTCAGGATATGAGGATGAGATATAAGGACAGGATATAAGGTTGGGAAATGAGGATGGGATATGAGGTTGGGATATGAGGTTGGGATATGAGGATGGGACATAAGGATGGGATATGAGGAAGGCATATGAGGTTGGGATATGAGGTCAGGATTTGAGGATGGGATATGAGGACGGAATATGAGGTCGGGATATGAGGACGGGGTATTGGGTTGGGATATGACAACAAAATATGAGGATGGGCTATGAAGTCAAAGGCTTCCTTCTTTGTTGATTTTCCTCCCCAACAAGGATTAGGAAGGAAAAACTGGGCAATGCCGGGTACTCAGCTAATATATATATATATATATATATATATATATATATATATATGAACAAAGAAAAACTGAGCTCAAGTTTAAGGGTAGGAACACACTACGATTTGGCCCCCGTTAATCGTATCCCTCGGCATCCCGCCGAAAACAAGATGCTGACTTATATTGTTAATGGGCGCAGTGGATCCCATTTAATTCTATGGCCAAAAGGAGTCACCTAGTAACTCCTTTCGCGATGTGTGCGCTATTTCAAAAGCACAACAGCCTCTGTCGAGTCTGCTTAAAATAGCGCATATATCCTGAACTGAGTCACTAGGGGTGACTCAGTTCGGCAGCAGAAGTGAATGGGGTGCGTGGCTCCCATTAACAGTATACGTCAGTATCCCGTTTTCGACGGGATGCCAACAGATACAATTAATGGGGGTCAGAACGCTATGGAAACCTGTTAATTGGTTCTGAAGCCCCCCAAATGTCATCCAAAAATAGGAAAAAGTGAGCATTAAAGAAAACAAAGTAGATAACTAATACAGATAATGCAATTCCTTACATATAAAAGTAAGAAAGATCTGCTGGGAGCTGTAATCACTGTCTATGTAGAGGACAGGAGCTTCTTCAGGGTCCTGTACAGTACACACAATGTCGTAAAAAAATAAAATGGAGCCGCCCTTACCTGGAGCAGCTATCCCTGGAACAAGTAAAGAGTAGTACTAAACATGTAGTACCTTGCTGTACTGAAGGGGGCGCTACCAGACAGCCAGTTAGTGCATGTACTTCAGTAATACAGGGGTTTTACCGGTGAAATGCCCATTCTGATTGGTCAGTTCTTTTTCAGTCATTGACACGTTTCACAGATCTGGACTGTCCGTAGCATTGTATGTTGAGTCTGGTTTCAAGTTACAATGGTCCAGAAAAGACCATTGTATGTTGACGCCATTGTGAGTGATCAATGAACACTTAAATTGGTCCCTGTCCCCATTTGAGCTCACAATCTAAGTTCACCTATCAGTATGTTTTAGAGTATAGGAAGAAACTCACACAAGCAGGGGGCGTACATTCAAACTCCTTGCAGGTGTTGTCCTTGGGATTTCAACCTAGGACCCCAGCACTGCAAGGTGCTAACCACTGAGCTGTATAGTATACATTATACGCTTAAAGGGGTACTCAGCTGCTCAGCATTTGGAACAAACTGTTCCGAACGCTGGAGCCGGCGCCGGGAGCTCGTAATGTCATAGCCCTGCCCCCTCATGACATCACGCCCCGCCCCCTCAATGCAAGTCTATGGGAGCGGGCGTGACGGCTGTCACGCCCCCTCCCATAGACTTGCATTGAGTAGGCGGGACGTGACATCACGAGGGGGTGGGGTTATGACAGCACGAGCTCCTGGCTCCAGCGTTTGGAAGAGTTTGTTCCAAACTCTGAGCAGCGGAATACCCCTTTAATCATCACATGAGGGTCTATGTATGATATATGCCACAAGGTGGCATTTGTAATAGCTATACATTAGAGGAATATGTTGAATATCTCCATCAAGTAAATTGAGCCTTTCCCTGACCTTTACCTTTTTTTTATTTATTTTTTGTTATTTGTTGTATTTAGGAATGCAGTCTCATTTTTTCAGTTTAAGAACAGAATGAATATTAACCAACTTTTTTTTATAAATTTTTTTGCTCTAATGCACATTTATTCCTGATGCTTTTCTGTCCCTGCAGTCAGTGCAGTTCCGTCTTCTTGGTCACATTTCCCTACCTTACATCCCTTCGTCTTTTAATGGGATTAATGTTGTGTAACTTGTGTTTTGTGGGCTGAAGCTACCAATGTATGTTACACGTGGCTCTATTAAGCTTTTAGGCTGCTTACTATGTAGCTACCTGCTGACTTCTCGTAAACATCTACAGACATCTTGCTTCTATATATTCTCTCACGGGATACTCAGTGTGCAGCAGCGAGGTCTACGCTTAAGGGGTATGTGCAACTACAAAACATAGAAATATCAATTGGCTTTTTTTTTTAATTAGTATAGTTCTTGAGAGTTTTCTGATTTATTTTACAATATAGTATAGAAAAATACTTTTAGTTCATCTGGTACTAGTCCTTCATTTGGATAAACTTTAGAAGTATTGCCGGCATCAGTAGTGTACCCATTAGAGATGAGCGAATTTACAGTAAATTCGATTCGTCAAGAACTTCTCGGCTCGGCAGTTGATGACTTTTCCTGCATAAATTAGTTCAGCTTTCAGGTGCTCCCGTGGGCTGGAAAAGGTGGATACAGTCCTAGGAAAGAGTCTCCTAGGACTGTATCCATCTTTTCCAGCCCACCGGAGCACCTGAAAGCTGAACTCATTTATGCAGGATAAGTCATCAACTGCCGAGCCGAGAAGTTCGTGACGAATCGAATTTACTGTAAATTCGCTCATCTCTAGTACCCATACCTAGCATTATACACTGCCAGAACTGTTCTGCAGGATGAATGCATTTTTTAGAAGCCTAGATTTAGAAATCAGATAGGCATGTATGTGTATATTGACAGCATAAAATACAAAAACTGTTTATATATATATATATATATATATATATATATATATATATGTTTATTTAGAAGAAAAATGATTGAAATTATAGATAGATACAAATCCAAATTTTAAAGAAGAACAAAAAGATGTTATTTCATGTCTGTGGTATGGCAGACTATAAGTGGTTAATGTTATTTGTTTCATTATATAAATTTGCATTTATTTTTAAATGCTTTATATGTATTTCAGGGACAACCATAAGTATTATATAACCCGGAGCTGCATTCACAATTCTGCTGGTTGTCATTGCAATTAGCTTTGACAGGCACACCTATACCAGCTTATCTGATCTCCTATGGACAGTTTTACCAAGGGTATTATGGGTATTTTTGTGCCTGTTAGGTTAAGTTTCCACTTGTTTTTTTTTTTCTGGCAGTTTTTGGAAATCTGCCACTGCAGTTTTTGAGCCAAAGTCAGAAGTGGATCCATAAGGGAGGAGAAGTGTAAGTCCTTCCTTTATATGTCCTATTCCTTATGAATACACTTCTGGCTTTGGCTCAAAAGCGGCAGATCTCCAAAAACTGCCAGTAAAACAAACAAATGGAAACTTAGCCTAATAGAGCCAAGTATCCCTGGTTGAACACTGGTTTACGGTGCATTCACACCCCGTTTTTGCAATACAGTTCCCATATACGTGTTCAATGTGAAAACCGTATGGAACCGTATTGAAAACCGTATGCACTGACTCTGCATTGAAAACAGAAAGATGCATCAGGTTGTGTCCGTTTTGCATCCTGTACTGTTTTGTCAGGTTTTTTTCCCGTACCCAAAACTATAGCCTACCACGGTTTTTGGTCTGGGTGAAAAACTGTATTAAATCGTATACGTTTTTTTTAAACATGGAAGTCAATGTGAACTGTACAGAACAGTATGTACATACGGTTCAATCCGGTTTTCACCATATGGTTTTTGACTTTGCACAGTTTTTTTTTCTTGGAATTTCAATCAAACAAGTGAAACTTTATTCAAAAAGTTAAAAACGTATACGTTTTTTTCTTAAAAAATGGATGCAACCGGACATCATTTTTCAAACTGTATACGGTTTTTAAAGCTTCACTTGTTTGATTGAAATTCCAAGAAAAAAAACTGCAAAGTCAAAAAACGTATGGTGAAAACCGGATGGAACCGTATGCACATACGGTTCTGTACGGTTGTAATTTGTACATACGTTTTGATGCAGTTGAGTCCGGCGTTGAGGAATCCGTTTTTCATCAAAAACCTGATACGGGAACTGTACTGCAAAAACGTGGTGTGAATGCAGCCTTAGTATCGGGACTTACAGCCTTATATACCCCTATGACGTTGTCAGTGTGGGTCATTGCTTGGGTTAGGACTTGCGCCTATAATACGGATGCAGAAATTCACTTCTATAACACTTGTGGGAAACTAAACTTAAAGGGGTACTCTGCTGGAAAAAAAAAATATTTTTTAATCAACTGATGTCTGAAAGTTAAACAGATTTGTAAATTTAAAAATCTTAATCCTTCCTGTTCTTATCAGCTGCTGTATACTACAGAGGAAGTTCTTTTCTTTTTGAATTTTCTTTCTGTCTGACCACAGTGCTCTCTGCTGACACCTCTGTCCATGTCAGGAACTGTTCAGAGCAGGATAGGTTTGCTATGGGGATTTGCTTGCACTCTGGACAGTTCCTAAAATGGACAGAGGAGTCAGCAGAGAGCACTGTTGTCAGACAGAAAAGAAATTCAAAAAGAAAAGAACTTCCTGCGGAGCGTACAGCAGCTGATAAGTACTGGAAGGATTAAGATTTTTAAATAGAAGTCATTTACAAATCTGTTTAACTTTGTCACACCAGTTGATTAAAAATATATATATTTTCCAGCGGAGTACCCCTTTAAAGGTATATTTATTACCGTGCATTTTTGGATAGCTATACATTTTGGTTTATTGTGTAGTACATGTACTAGTAAGCAAATCACTACAGGAAATGTAACGCCAATGTCAGCAGGTTGTATCGAGAATAAGCTAAAAGTCAGATCAGTGTTTTTCAACCAGGGTGCCTCCAGCTGTTGCAAAACTACAACTCTCAGCATGCCTGGACAGCCTTTGGCTGTCCAGGCATGCTGGGAGTTGTAGTTTTGCAACAGCTGTTCGCACACTGTTTGGAAAACACTGATAACGATTTTTGTTATATGTAGGTAAACTGCAAAGGGTTCAGTGGTGAATATATGTTTTATAATGCACGAAAAATTAACCTTATAATTATAATAATTACGCCGGGTTCACACAGCAAACAACATTGACGATGTATTTTATTTTATGCACTGATTTTCATCCATAATGGGTCTGAATTTTTGAGATGGCTAAAAATAGAATGCGTCGACAATAGTTCCACTATGGGTGAACCCGGCCTTAAATAGTCATGTACTATACTTTACTCAGATACAGTGTTTCTTCTATATAGTGCTGCAATCCTTTTTTCGACAGTAGGAATCTTAATAAAGACAGTTTCATTCTATCACATAATGGTCACATTTAGAGATGAGCGAACTTACAGTAAATTCGATTCGTCACGAACTTCTCGGCTCGGCAGTTGATGACTTTTCCTGCATAAATAAGTTCAGCATTCAGGTGCTCCGGTGGGCTGGAAAAGGTGGATACAGTCCTAGGAGACTCTTTCCTAGGACTGTATCCACCTTTTCCAGCCCACCGGAGCACCGGAAAGCTGAACTAATTTATGCAGGAAAAGTCAGCAACCGCCGAGCTGAGAAGTTCGTGACGAATCGAATTTACTGTAAGTTTGCTCATCTCTAGTCACATTTTAACAACCATATTGTGGCTGCAAAACCCGATATATCGCAGTTCTGCTGAATGGGACTTAAAGGGGTACTCCACCCCTAGACATCTTTTCCCCTATCCAAAGGATACCATGTGGCACCCACATGTAACGGCTTCCAGAACCGCTGGAGGCCCTCAGGCTAATACCATCCCGACCACAGAGACGTAAGATCGTAAGACCTCCCCCTCAATGCAAGTCTATGGGAGGGGGGCGTGAAAGCTGTCATGCCTCCTCCCATAGACTTGCATTGAGGGGGCGGGGTGTGACGTCACACGGGGGCGGAGTCGTGATGTCACAATCTTACGTCCCCGTGTTCGGGATGGTATTAGCCTGAGGGCCTCCAGCGTTTCCGGAAGCCGTTACAGGTGGGTGCCGCGATCAGACATCTTATCCCCTATCCAAAGGATAGGGGATAAGATGTCTAGGGGTGGAGTACCCCTTTAAAGGAGCTATCCAGGAATAGAAAAACAGAACTACTTTCTTTCAAAATACGCTCCCCATAGGTTTCCAGGTTGGGTGTGGTTTTGCAGCTCTGTTCCATTGAAGTGAATGGAGCCAAGTTGTAATACCACACGCAACCTGGGGACAAAAGGGGGGCGGTCTTTGAAAGAAATTAGCTGTGTTTTTCTATTCCTGGATAACCCCTTTAAATGGGTTATCCAGGCATAGAAGCATGGAGCTAATTTCTACAAAAAAAAAAAAAAAAACAGCACCACCTCTTTCCCTAGGTTGTGTGTGGTATTGCAGCTCTATTCCATTGAAGTGAATGGAGCCAAGTTGTAATACCACACACAACTTAGGGACAGATGGGGAGCGGTTTTTGAAAGAAATTAGCTGTATTTTTCTATTCCTGGATAACCCCTTTAAAGGGGTTGTCCAGGCATAGAAACACGGAGCTAATTTCTTCCCAAAAAAAAAAAAAAAAACTGCACCATCTCTGTCTTCAGGTTGTGTGTGTGGTATTAAAACGTGGCTCCATTCTAAGGGAACAGAGCTGCAATACCACACACAACCTGAGGACAGAGGTGGTGCTGCTTTTTTTGGGGGGAAGAAATTAGCTCTGTGTTTCTATCCCTTTAAGATTCTGTTGTGATCTAAGTTTGGCTCGACAGAACTGCTGGGGGCTGGGGTTTTGCGGCTGGGAAATACAACCAGGACCGTGATGACCATGTACTTGATCGAATACTAATCAGATTTTTTTATCTTACTTGTTATTTAGGCAGCAGTAGGTGGCAAAAAAGACATGTCATTTCTGTACTGTTTCCTAAACATGTCGCTGTCCATTACAATATCAGTTGTAAGACGTTAGAAAACTCCTGTTTTCATGTTATGGGGAAATTTTACATTATACCTACAGCTAGTTAAAGGTAAAAGGAACAGAATTAAAGGGGTATTTTAAAGGGAAAAAAAAATGTCAAATCAACTGGGGCCAGAAAGTTAAACAGATTTGTAAATTGAAGAAAAGGGGTAGGTGCCAGCGAGTAGAAAACTTCACCTTTATTTTGTCGTGTTAAAACCATTGACATGAAAAATCTTCAATAAAGAACAAGAATAAAATCTTTGGAAAAGGCGCCCAGCGTGACGTGTTTCAGGTCATGTGACCTTTCATCAGATGCATGATGGGAAGCCGAGAGGCGGGGAATATATAGAGCAAGAAAAGAAAAGGAACAGGTGAGTGAAACACTGACCTGTGATTAACCCCAAACGTTCCAAATAATATTCTCCACTTGGCTGGACACCATGACAAGATTAAAAATATAACATTACATGAACAAGGAAAATGTTATATAGAAAAAAAGAAACCATTGATGGTAACAAAGTTGCATAGCAAGAGTATACTGTAATGTATAGCAGTGAAGCAAAGATGCAATGCAAAAATGTATAAAAATATCAATATCACTTAACGCAGCAAAACAATTAAATTACTTTTATTAAAAAACCTTAATCCTTCCAGTACTTATCAGCTGCTGTATGCTCCACAGGAACTTGTGTAGTTCTTTTCAGTCTTACCACAGTTCTCTCTGCTGACACCTCTGTCCGTGTCAGGAGCAAATTCCCGTAGCAAACCTCTCCTGCTCTGGCCAGGTCTTGACAGACAGAGGTGGCAGCAGAGAGCACTGTGGTCAGACTGAAAAGAACCACACAACTTTTTCTGTAGTATTCAGCAGCTTATAAGTACTGAAAGGATTAAGATTTTTAAGTAGAAGAAATTTACAAATCTGTTTAACTTTCTGGCCCAAGTTGATTCGAAAACATTTTTATATCCTCTGGAGTACCCCTATAAACCTGACGGCTCATTGCTAAGGGTGCATTCATACCATGCTTTTGCAATACAGTTCCCGTATACGTTTGCAATGTGAAAACCGTACGGAACCGTATTGAAAACCGTATGCATTGACTCTGCATTGAAAACCGTATGCATTGCCTCTGCATTGAAAACCATATGAATTGACTCTGCATTGAAAACCGTATGAATTGACTCTGCATTGAAAACCGTATGCATTGACTCTGCATTGAAAACCATATGTATTGACTCTGCATTGAAAACCGTATGCATTGACTCTGCATTGAAAACCATATGTATTGACTCTGCATTGAAAACTGTATGCATTGACTCTGCATTGAAAACCGTATGAATTGACTCTGCATTGAAAACGGTATGCCAAAAGATGCATCAGGTTGTGTCCGTTTTGCATCCTCTACGTTTTTGTCAGTTTTTTTTTCCCGTACCCAAAACCGTAGTCTACCACAGTTTTTGGTCCGGGTGAAAAACTGTATTAAACCGTATACGTTTTTTTTTTTTAACATGGGAGTCAATGGGAACCGTACAGAACCGTATGCGCATACGGTTCCATCTGGTTTTCACCATACGGTTTTTGACTTTGCACATTTTTTTTTCTTGGAATTTAAATCAAACAAGTGAAACTTTATTCAAAAATGGAGTGAAAAGTTAAAAACGTATACGTTTTTTTCTTAAAAAACGGATGCAACCGGACATCATTTTTCAAACCTTATATGATTTTTAACTTGAAATTTGTACACTCGTTTTGATACAGTTTAGTCAGGTTTTGAGTAATCCGTTTTTCATCAAAAACCTGATACGGGAACTGTATTGCAAGAACATGGTGTGAATGCAGCCTTACGTGGGTAGGTGACTTCTTCTTCATTTTATTACAGACAAGAAGGGGGGGGGGGGCATGGGTCTCAGTTGCTCTGAACACCCTATGGGTAAAATCACACCTTGTAATATTTACCAATATATAAAATTTTACTTGCGCATTTTCGGCACAAAAAAAACTAAACAAAAACTTTGATCCAACCATGTGAATTTTTATATGCAATAATCTTATGCTCAATATATTATGGGGTGATATAAGCTTAGCAATTATTTATACAGATTTTCTAGCGATTTTAAACATCATTTCATCCAACTCAAATTATGACTCAAATCTGGTTTCGTGTCTGCCATCTTTCTTAGCTTCAGTTGTCATTGTCTAGGCCAACCCCATTTTGAGACTCCACTGGAATGAGTGTCCTGGATGACGTCCCCTTCAAATTGTACGAAGGCTTCATCCCCTTCCCCTCACCTGAAGAGACTATAGCCAACCGCTCAAATGTTAATGTTCCAGACTGCAGCAATATACTTATGTGTACTGTGGTGAGTCATGGGGATTACCTGTATGTACCATTCCTATACTATTTATATGTTAGTGATTTGCTTACAGCTACTAGGAGATAATAACTCTGTAATACGGCATTAGATGGCGCATGCAATGGATTTTTTACAGATTATGACAAAATCATTGTAAGCATCGAAGGCATATGGTGGTCCATCTATGGGCACCCTACTATTTGCTGCATACAACTCAGGGCTAGTTCACATCACGTCTTTGCCATTTGTTGATCATATACTTTTAAACAGATGAAAAATATGTTGAAGCATATTGTTTAACACACCGATAGCCCTGTATTGGTAAAATATGATGCAAAAATACATTGACTACGTTCTGCCTTATGTACACATTTGTGGGATGGAAAATGGTAGCATACTACTCCTTTATCTAAAACTTATACCCAATAGATATGTTTGAGGTTTTTTTTTTTTACCATAAGATGCAAGGAAAAGTGTATGGAAACGTAATACCTTACGTTTCCATACGTTTAATGTATCTGTTTATTATTTTATGTGCAATAACAGGATTTGAATTGAATTCCACATCTGTACAAGAATAAAGGAAAAGTTATATTTTTTCATGTTAAAACCTATGGAAATGTATAGCAGTGGGCTTAAGCCTTTTATATATATCAACTGGTTCCAGAAAGTTAAACAGATTTGTAAATTACTTCTATTAAAAAATCTTAATCCTTTCAGTACTTATGAGCTTCTGAAGTTAAGGTTGTTCTTTTCTGTCTAAGTAATCTCTGGTGACACGTGTCTCGGGAAACGCCCAGTTTAGAAGCAAATTCCCATAGCGAACCTCTTCTAAACTGGGCCGTTCCCGAGACACGTGTCATCAGAGAGCACTTAGGGGGGGGGGGGGGGGGGGAATGTTTAACCGCTGAGACCCCCCTGGGATCTCCTGTACAGGGCCTCTCCTACTTACCTGTCCTGTCCACCTTCCTGAAGTGACGGCCCTCTTAGCCAATCACAGGTGATGTCTCTCATCCAGTTTTGTCACAATACTGAAAGCATAAAACCCTGCAAAATAAGTTACAGCATTTTATTGATTCCATTGTCACTTTATGCCATTTGTAGATGTAGCTCCGTTATACTGTCCATAGACATTAGGTTGAGGTCTCCATATTTATTGAGCTCTAGCAACAATCGGATGTACATGGGGCCAAGACTTCAGCATGTGCTAGATTTATTGTATTACCCCTAGATCATAGGGTCTAGCAGGCCTTCATTACTCTAGCCCAGTATTTCCCAACCAGGGTGCCTCCGGCTGTTTCAGAACTACAACTCCCAGCATGCTCGGACAGCCTTTGGCTGTCCGGGCATGCTGGGAGTTGTAGTTCTGCAACAGTTGGAGGCATCTTGGTTGGAAAACACTGCTGTATCCTAACCATAAATTTAATTGCTTCTACATACAACTAAAAATAAGCAGTGCATTGTGGGGGGGACTCTGGAGTACTAATAAAAACATTAAAAATATATACTTTTCCTTATCTGCAGCACGATTTCACTGTAGAGAGAAAGGTTCTAGACTGGGTGAATGAAATGTACAGTCGAAAAGCCACCATGTCTGATGTCAGTCCCACGGCACCCCCATACTGGATGATGCGTGAAAGGAAGGGGGTGTCCCCAAACAGACGCAGCAGCCCCCAGCGGCCTTCATTACCCATGAGAAGGTGTAGAAGCATAAGCTCCTCAGATGTTAATTCTAGCCGTTCACGCAGCAGCTGGGGTGGAGCAGAAAACACGGATAAGGAGAATGTCTTCGAGGAAGATGGATACTCTGAGGACGATGAGTACTCTTCATCGGAGGAGAGTGAGAGAGGGGATCGGCAAAGAGAAGCAAGGTCACGCTTGTGCAATAGTCGTCAGCAGCCGCATTGGTCTAACAGACCGCGTACCTCTCCATTCCTGCCCAGCCCACCCCCTAGGTGTCGTTGCTCGCATGTTGAATCTCCTCCATCCCATACGAAAAGGAGAAAGTCAGTAACTTCATCGCACATCTCTAAGATTGAGCTGGAGGCTGCGAATAAAAGAATTGCAGCTCTGGTGCACCCACAGAATGGAAATTTGGTTGCCAGAGGCAGCCCCCAGGGTCAACACCAAGTGAGCAACTGCTGCGGACACAGTTTGAGTCCAACACCGCCTCCACATCCAAACTACTGCTGCTGCTCCAAGAGACCATACAGTGCTGGCAGTATCCCTCCAATACGCTGCCACAAACCCACTCATACGGTAAAATATATGCTTATGGTGGCATGTTACCCTTTGACATTAACTGATCAGATAGATCATCATGATAAACGATGGACAGGGTATTTATGTCTTCCAAGGTGACCATATTTGATCAGTCAGGCTCCGGCCATCCATATTGATAAGCTATGTAAAGAAGCTGCAGTACCACGTCCCTTAAATTGCTACAGGAACAGCACCATACATACGCTGTGTCCCATTTTTCTACTGATTGGTGGGAGTGGTGGGAGTCAAGCCATCCACAGATAAGATAGGCTATTATGGAAAACCCCTTTAAATACAAATAAATCAGTTTTGTACATGAGCAATCTAGAGGGTAGGCCCTGAAGCTCCCACTGATTTAAATGGGAGCTTTAGCATTACACCATGCTGAAAAAAGAGAGATGTTACTTTTTTGAAGGACATTTCCCCCACTCCTACTGAAGTAAATGGGAGCAGGTTTTGGGCAGTCACATCACTCTGTTTTGGGTGGCAAAATTGGTGCATTTTGTGTCCATGTGAATGGGCTTGTACACACAGCAATACCATGTACATGGACCCAGTGTGGCAGCACATAGATTCCTTGTGAGTCAATAATAGCAATAATTTATATATATATATATATATATATATATATATATATATATATACAGTGGTCCCTCAAGTTACAATATTAATCGGTTCCAGGACGACCATTGTATGTTGAAACCATTGTATGTTGAGACCATAACTCTATGGAATCCTGCTAATTGGTTCTGAAGCCCCAAAATGTCATCCAAAAATAGGAAAAAGTGAGAATTAAAGAAAAATAAGTAGATAACTAATATAGATAAAGCAAATCCTTACATATAAAAGTAAGAAAGATCTGCTGGGAGCTGTAAATCACTGTCTATGTCAGTGTTTTCCAATCAGGGTGCCTCCAGCTGTTGCAAAACTACAACTCCCAGCATGCCCGGACAGCCAAAGGCTGTCCGGGCATGCTGGGGGTTGCAGTTTTGCAACAGCTGGAGGCACCCTCATTGGGAAACACTGGTCTATGTATAGGACAGGAGCTTCTTCAGGGTCCTGTACAGTACACACAGTGTCCTAAAAAAGTTAAATGAAGCCGCCCTCACCTGGTGTCCAAAGGAGCAGGTAACCCCGGTACAGGTAAATAGTACAGAAGAGGTAATACCTCTCTGTACTGTAGGGGGCGCTACCAGACAGCCATTCAGTCCATGCACTTCAATAATACAGGGGTTTTACCAGTAAAATGCCCATTCTGATTGGTCAGTTCTTCCAGCCATTGACACATTTCACAGATCTGGACTGTCTGTACATTGTATGTTGAGTATGGTTTCAAGTTACAATGGTCCAGAAAAGACCATTGTATGTTGAAACTATTGTATGTTGAGGCCATTGTAAGTTGAGGGATCACTGTATATATATATACCGTATATAGCACCAAATTTTACGCAGAACTTTACAGTACAAAGTGAAAATCAGACATTACATAGAAACAAACTATTCAATAACTTTCACATAAGGAGAGAGGGGGTTATGGGGTAAAGACAACTTATTAAAGACAATTTATTACCAAGTTACAAACTTTACAGCACTGCACTGGTTTGTGAAATGTATCATTTCTGCTTGTGTACCTCCAGACCCTGAGTCCATATTCCTGCCTCCCACCTACAAGAAGGAATCATTCTGACTGCTCAGGGGACGTCCTACTAGCCCTTAGCCAAGAAGAACGTGATGTCATCGAGGCGGTGACATCTGTGGGGTACCCACTCCGCAGAGCTATGATTGCAATGCAGAAAATGGGAGGGCAAAGCCTAGAACAGGTAATTGTAGAGGTTTTCCCAACATGAAATATTTAAAATATCCAGATTAGTATAAAAAGTCTTCATAAAGTCAGGTTTCTACTAACTAAATTGTATTGTACATAAAGTCTATTGGTGTAAATGTTTAGTAAGAGATCATTAAAACCTGAATTTAGAAGATTTATTATTTAGTTTATTGTCATTAGTTTGTTTTTTTAAGGGTTCGTCATACAACATACCAACGTATTTCATTTTTAAGGGTCTTTATTTTGCCGCCTGCAGATGAAAATACGCAGGTAAAATAAAATATGATGGCAAGTTTGCCGTTTTTTCTATAATGAAATTTGTCAACTTTTGTATTGTTGGCTGTCTTCAATCTATACTCCTGGCTCCATTACATTCTCCTGGTCATGCTTACAGACCTTTTATTATGAAGTGCTTGAAAAATATTTCCTAACTATGCTATTACCTTAACCATTTAGCCATTAGGGGTGGTGCGAATTCCACACAATAGGTACTGTAATAGCATACTCCTATACTTAGCGCTAAACTTTCTCTGACTACATCCTTAAAGAGGTATTCCAGGCCAAAACTTTTTTTTATATATCAACTGGCTCCGGAAAGTTAAACAGATTTGTAAATTACTTCTATTAAAAAATCTTAATCCTTCCAATAGTTATTAGCTTCTGAAGTTGAGTTGTTGTTTTCTGTCTAACTGCTCTCTGATGACTCACGCCCCGGGAGTTGTGCAGTTCCTATGGGGATATTCTCCCATCATGCACAGCTCCCGGGACATGACATCATCATTGAGCAGTTAGACAGAAAACTTCAGAAGCTAATAACTATTGGAAGGATTAAGATTTTTTAATAGAAGTAACTTTCCGGAGCCAGTTGATATATACCGTATTTTTCGCCATATAAGACACACTTTTTCTTCCCCAAAACTGGGGGGGGGGGGGGGGGGGGGGGGGAAGTTGGTGCATCTTATACGGCGAATACCTGCGGCCATCAATGGCCGGGACCCGCCGCTAATACGGGACATCACTGATCGCGGTGATGCCCTGTATTAACCCTTTAGACGCTGACCGCCGCGTCAGAAGCGAAAATAACACTAACCCGGCTGCTCAGTTGGGCTGTTCGGGACCGCCGCTGTGAAATCGCAGCATCCCGAACAGCTTACTGGACACCGGGAGGGACCTTACCTGCCTCCTCGGTGTCTTCTCCATGCCGGGATCCTCTGCGCTCTCCTTCGGCGTCATCACGTCATCGTGCACGCCGTCATCCAATAGGAGCGGCGTGATGAAGGCGACGTGATGACGGTGACGGAGAGCGTGGATCACGGGGAAGAAGAAGTCCGGAGCATCGGGGACACCAAGGGGACGCGGCGACAGCGATGGAAGGCGACATCCAGGGCCCCGGTGACGGGTCCAGAGCGGTGGGGACACGTGAGTACTACCTCCTATACCAGTGGTCTTAAACCTGCAGACCTCCAGATGTTGCAAAACTACAACTCCCAGCATGCCCAGACAGCCAACGGCTGTCCGGGCATGCTGGCAGTTGCAGTTTTGCAACATCTGGAGGTCCGTAGGTTGAAGACCACTGTTGGGTTCAGAATCTTTATTTTTTTAGATTTGGCACCTATAAATTGGGTGCGTCTTATACGCCGGTGCGTCCTATAGGGCGAAAAATACGGTATATGAGGGCCACAATAACCCCTTAAGGACGCAGCGTTTTTCCTTTTTTGTATTTAAATTTTTTCCTCATTACCTTCTAAAAATCATAACGCTTTCAATTTTGCACATAAAATTCCATATGATAGCTTATTTTTTGCGCCACCAATTCTGCTTTGCAATGAGATTAGTCATTTTACCCAAAAATCCACAGCGAAACGGAAAAAAAATTCACTGTGCGACAAAATTGAAGAAAAAAATGTCATTTTGTAACTTTTGGGGGCTTCCGTTTCTACGCAGTGCATTTTTTGGTAAAAATTACACCTTATCTTTATTCTGCAGGTCCATACGGTTAAAATGATACCCTACTTATATAGGTTTGATTTTGTCGTACTTTAGAAAAAATCATAACTACATGCAGGAAAATGTATATGTTTAAAATTGTCATCTTCTGACCCCTATAACGGGCCGGTATGAGGGCTCATTTTTTGCGCCATGTTCTGAAGTTTTTATCGGTACCATTTTTGCATTTGTCGAACTTTTTGATCGCTTTTTATTCATTTTTTTTATGATATAAAAAGTGACCAAAAATACTCTATTTTGGACTTTGGAATTTTTTTTGCGCGTACGTCATTGACCGTGCGGTTTAGTTAACGATATATTTTTATAGTTCGGACATTTACACACGAGGCGATACCACATATGTTTATTTTTATTTACTCAGGTTTTTTTATGGGAAAAGGGGGGTGATTCAAACTTTTATTAGGGAAGGGGTTAAATTACATTTATTAAATTTTTTTCACTTTTTTTGCAGGAAAACTGTCAGTTCGCACCCCAAGCCCCCCCCCCCCCCACACTATCCAGTGGTACTGGCTGGTAATGTGGGGGACGCTGATCAGTTTGATGCCTACCGTGCCCGGATCCGCCCTGCCGTCCGTCCGAAACCTTCGATTTTCTGTATATGCTAATTAGTTGCTAACTGGCACAGGCCGGGCTAACTGGCACTGTGACGTCAGTGCCGTTGGCTGCCCAGCTCATCAATATTCCTCCCCTCCCTCCGCCTCTCCCTCTTCATTACAGAACAGGGAGAAGAGGCAGAGGGAGGGGAGGAATATTGATGAGCTGGACGGCGCTGATGTCAGAGTGCCAGTTAGCCCGGCCTGTGCCAGTTAGGACCTGATTAGCATATACAAAACATCGAAGATTTCGGCTGAACATCGGGGCGGATCCGGGCATGATAGGCATCAAACTGATCAGCGTCCCCCGCACTACCAGCCAGTACTGCTGGTTAGTGCGGGGGGGAGCAAGCTGACAGTTTTCCTTTAAGGTCTCTCAAGTCACTGGTCACCACCGTGGGCCCGGCTACACTGTATAGACTGTACCATCTGTCACTCAGTAAAGCTACCATTGTCCGTAACTTGGCGTCAGAGTCATTATTGCCCCCGTGCCTAGCCCAGGATCCAGCGATATACCTTTGGGGGGTATTGAAGATAAACCACGCCCTGGCGTCATGAATACAATGGGTTAATGCCATCTGCCCCTAGGGTAATTCCATCTGCCCTGCATCTCACACCCCATACCACATACACTAGGACCAATTCCAACAGAAGCCAAATAAGTATTC
The DNA here is from genome assembly GCF_029499605.1 of Hyla sarda. NCBI lineage: Eukaryota > Metazoa > Chordata > Amphibia > Anura > Hylidae > Hyla > Hyla sarda. Next base: position 99,862,828 of record NC_079192.1, on the reverse strand, counting down.
AAAAGCAGTGATGAGCAGCAGGGGCCATATTCGAATTTTGCGATATTTCGCGAATATATGGACGAATATTCGACCTATATTCGCGAAATTTGCATATATTCGCTATGTTCATTCTCTTTTAGTTTTTTTTCCATGCAAAAATTCGAAATGAAATTTGCAAAGTGCGCATGCGTGATTATATCTTGCACCTAAAAGAAGGGTAGGATCAGTGTCCTCTGACTGGATGTGCCGATATTCGCAATTTTGCATATTCTCAAAAAAAAAATATATACAATATATTCTAAATATGCGCGAAATCGCAAAGTGACGATATTCGCAGTAAAAATTTGCATTTTGCATATTCGCGCTCAACGCTATTCAAAAGCAGAATGTTTATTGGAGTGTAGGAAAAACTAGTGTATCTAGTTCACATATACTTTATACACTGCAGATGTTGTGCCACAGATTTTATACTGCAGATTTTATGCTGGGTTCTGCTATTTATTTATACTGGTTAACGGAGCATAAAATCTGCCATTTATACAGTACATGTGAATTACCTTAACCCAGTGGTCTCAAACTGTGTCCCTCCAGATATTGCAAAACTTCAACTCCCAGCATGCCCGGACAGCCAACGGCTGTCCGGGCATGCTGGGATTTGAAGTTTTGCAACATCTGGAGGGACACAGTTTGAGAACACTGCCTTAACCCCAGTTAACACTTGTTTGTTCTATTCTTTAATAGGTTCTGGGTTACCTGGGAGCCACAGATCGTCTCTGTAAACTTGGGTATGATGAGGCACTAGTAGAAGAAGCAATGGAAATGTTCCAGAATTCTGAGATCAAGGTAAAGAGTTCCACTAAGCAGAATAATGGGGATGTAATGGAATAGTCTAACCCATCTTGTCTTGTCAACAATGTTTGATCCATGTCCCTTGTCCCATCCTTGCTACATACTGTATAACCATTCATCCATAAGGCTGGGTTCACACCACGTTTTGTTAAATACGGCTCCCGTATACGGCTTGGAGGAGGGGGCGGGGCTTTGTTTTTCGGCCGTATGCGGTTTCCCGACCGCAGGCAAAAACGTGGTCGACCACGTTTTTGCCTGCGGTCGGGAAACCGCATACGGCCGAAGGAGCAGCCGACCGGAGGCTGCGGTGCACTCCAGTCGGCTCATAGACATACATTAAATACGGTTCCCAAATACGGCTGAGTGCGGGCGCCGCGATTAAGCCCCGCCCCCCCTCCTCCAAGCCGTATACGGGAGCCGTATTTAACAAAACGTGGTGTGAACCCAGCCTAACAGACCCAGAAGACTTTGATGGAAATTGCTTTTTTTAATGCTCCATTGACCTTAGTGACTATGGAGGAGATTTATCAAAGCCCGTCCAGAGGAAAAGTTGCTGAGTTGCCCATAGCAACCAATCAGATCGCTTCTTTCATTTTTCACAGGCCTTTTCAAAAATGAAAGAAGCGATCTGATTGGTTGCTATGGGCAACTCAGCAACTTTTCCTCTGGACGGGTTTTGATAAATCTCCCCCTATATTTTGTGGTGTTTCTGTTTATTCGTGGACATTTCTTATTCGCTGGCCTATTTTTTACCCGTTTAGCGATGCAGCTCTTTTGGTCGTTGAAGAAACAGCGTTTTATTTTTACATCAAGAGTCATTACTGTTTTATTTTTCCATCTACATAGACATATTGGGGGAGATTTATCAAAACCTGTCCAGAGGAAAATTTGTTGAGTTGCCCATAGCAACCCTTCAGATTGTTGTATTCATTTTTTAGAGGCCTTTTCAAAAATGAAAGAAGCGATCTGATTGGTTGCTATGGGCAACTGGTCAACTTTTCCTCTGGACAGGTTTTGATAAATCTCCCCCATAAGTTTTTATTTTTTGCGACGTATTTTTTTTTATAGTTTGGGTTTGTATAATGTATTTAAATATTATTATTAATTTTTGGGAAAAAGGCAGTTTCACAATAGTTTTTATTTTATTTTTTATTATATTTTTTTTATTTTTTTAGCTGTTTTTTTTCCAAACAGGGTTTACAATGCAGTATAAATATCATATAAACTTTTTTCTGCAGGTCAATTGTGGAAATTCCAAATGTGTCGTTTTTATGTTTCACTGCTTTTGTGCAATGAAAACGCTTTGTTTTCATTTTTTTTATGATAGAGCTGTGTTAGGGATTTATTTTTGCAGGGCAAGCTATAATTCAAATAAGTTACATTTTGGGATAAATACAACTTTTTCATACATTTTTCATTAAGAAAAAAAAAAAGAAATTCTGGTGTTGTTTGTAGTATTTTTCACTCTGTAAGTACAAGTGTTCACTTTGTTGTATGGGTTTTAATAGATGAAGCCATACCAATGGCACATTGGAATTCTGCACGGAGATTCTGCTGCAGCAAAGTCCCGTTAAATTCAATGGGATTGAGCTGCGCTGTGCACACGGTGGAATTTCTGCAACAAATGTTTCAGGCATGAAAATTCTGAATTCCGTGTCCGCATAAAGAATGAAGCTGGGTCACTAAATACCATATGATCTGGTCACCGTGGGTGGATTTTGTGAACTCCACGGACTATGAGAACCTATATCTCAATACCTAACTAACCCCACACCCTCATCCTCATAAACACCGTCGTATTCAGACTCTCTTACGACTTGCCCTGACGTCTCTGACCTGTGACTGACGAGGTAGATCTCTGATCTCTCAAGTTCGGTTCTCCTGCTCTCGCTAGTCTTCCCTCTCCCTCCTCCTTCTCTCCTTTTCTTTCCCCTTCACCTTCCCCCTCCCCCTTCTCCCTTTCCCCTTCTCACTACCGCCCCACCCTCTGGTGCTACCCTACCTGACACCTCACCTACTTACTGTTACGCCGAGCGCTCCGGGTCCCCGTTCCTCCCCGGAGCGCTCGCCTCATCCTCGTTGCTGCAGCGCCCCGGTCAGATCCACTGACCGGGTGCGCTGCGGTACCGCCTCCAGCCGGGATGCGATTCGCGATGCGGGTGGCGCCCGCTCGCGATGCGCACCCCGGCTCCCGTAGCTGACTCGCTCTCCGTCGGTCCTGTCCCCGCGCGCGTGGCCCCGCTCCCTAGGGCGCGCGCGCGCCGGGCCTCTGCGATTTAAAGGGCCAGTGCACCAATGATGGTGCCTGGTCCAATCTTCCCAATTACCTTGATTAGTTTCCTCCTGTGCACTCCCTACTTATACCTCACTTCCCCTGCACTCCCTTGCCGGATCTTGTTGCCCTTGTGCCTAGTGAAAGCGTTCCCTTGTTTGTTCCTAGCCCGTGTTCCTGACCTCCTGCCGTTGCCCCTGACTACGATCCTTGCTGCCTGCCCCGACCTTCTGCTACGTCCGACCTTGCTTCTGTCTACTCCCTTGTACCGCGCCTATCTTCAGCAGTCAGAGAGGTTGAGCCGTTGCTAGTGGATACGACCTGGTCACTACCGCCGCAGCAAGACCATCCCGCTTTGCGGCGGGCTCTGGTGAAAACCAGTAGTGACTTAGAACCGGTCCACTAGCACGGTCCTCGCCAATCCCTCTCTGGCACAGAGGATCCACCTCCTACCAGCCGGGATCGTGACAGTAGATCCGGCCATGGATTCCGCTGAAGTTCCTCTGCCAGTTGTCGCCGACCTCCCCACACTGGTCGCCCAGCAAGCCCGACTGGTCGCCCAGCAAGCCCGACAGATTGCCCAACGAAATCACCAGCTGGCATACTTGACCACCGTGACACTGCAACTTCAGTCACAGATACAGCAGCTGCTGCCGCAGATACAGCAACTCCAGTCACAGACACAGCAGCTGCAACAACCATCTCCTCCGCCGGCTCCTGCAACTCCTCCGCAGCAACCGGCCGCTCCTAACCCCTGCTTGTCCCTGCCGGACAAATTTGATGAGGACTCTAGACTCTCCCGTGGTCTCCTTTCTGGAAAGGCCTTGTCTGGGGCCACACCACTCTGGGACCGCAATGATCCTGACACAGCCACAGTCCAGTCCTTCTTCGCTGAGGTCCGTGGTGTCTTCGAGGAGCCTGCCCGAGCTTCTTCTGCCGAGACTGCCCTGCTGAACCTGGCCCAGGGTGTTTCTTCCGTTGGCGAGTACGCCATTCAGTTCCGTGCTCTTGCTTCCGAGTTGTCCTGGAATAGTGAGGCTCTCTGCGCGACCTTTAAAAAAGGCCTATCCAGCAACATTAAAGATGTTCTGGCCGCACGAGAAACTCCTGCTAACCTACATGAACTCATTCATCTTGCCACTCGCATTGACATGTGTTTTTCCGGATGGCGTCTGGAGCTCCGCCTGGATATGGACTTTGTTCGCACGAGGCGTTTTTTCTCCCCGGCTCCTCTCTCCTCTGGTCCTCTGCAAACCGTTCCTGTGCCTCCCGCCGTGGAGGCTATGCAAGTTGACCGGTCTCGCTTGACACCTCAAGAGAGGACACGACGCCGCATGGAGAATCTTTGCCTGTACTATGCCGGTACCGAACACTTCCTGAAGGATTGTCCTATCCGTCCTCCCCGCCTGGAAAGACGTACGCTGACTCCGCACAAAGGTGACACAGTTCTTGATGTCAACTCTGCTTCTCCACGCCTTACTGTGCCTGTGCGGATATCTGCCTCTACCTTCTCCTTCTCTACTATGGCCTTCTTGGATTCCGGATCTGCAGGAAATTTTTTTTTGGCCTCTCTTATCAACAGGTTCAACATCCCTGTGACCAGTCTCGCCAGACCCCTCTACATCAATTGTGTTAACAATGAAAGATTGGACTGTGCCGTGCGTTACCGCACGGAACCCCTCCTAATGTGCATCGGACCTCATCACGAAAGAATTGTGTTTTTGATCCTCAGGTTCTTTGGACCCAAGAAGAGGGGGAGACCCAAGGGGGGGGGTACTGTTACGCCGAGCGCTCCGGGTCCCCGTTCCTCCCCGGAGCGCTCGCCTCATCCTCGTTGCTGCAGCGCCCCGGTCAGATCCACTGACCGGGTGCGCTGCGGTACCGCCTCCAGCCGGGATGCGATTCGCGATGCGGGTGGCGCCCGTTCGCGATGCGCACCCCGGCTCCCGTACCTGACTCGCTCTCCGTCGGTCCTGTCCCGGCGCGCGCGGCCCTGCTCCCTAGGGCGCGCGCGCGCCGGGCCTCTGCGATTTAAAGGGCCAGTGCACCAATGATGGTGCCTGGTCCAATCTTCCCAATTACCTTGATTAGTTTCCTCCTGTGCACTCCCTACTTATACCTCACTTCCCCTGCACTCCCTTGCCGGATCTTGTTGCCCTTGTGCCTAGTGAAAGCGTTCCCTTGTTTGTTCCTAGCCCGTGTTCCTGACCTCCTGCCGTTGCCCCTGACTACGATCCTTGCTGCCTGCCCCGACCTTCTGCTACGTCCGACCTTGCTTCTGTCTACTCCCTTGTACCGCGCCTATCTTCAGCAGTCAGAGAGGTTGAGCCGTTGCTAGTGGATACGACCTGGTCACTACCGCCGCAGCAAGACCATCCCGCTTTGCGGCGGGCTCTGGTGAAAACCAGTAGTGACTTAGAACCGGTCCACTAGCACGGTCCTCGCCAATCCCTCTCTGGCACAGAGGATCCACCTCCTACCAGCCGGGATCGTGACACTTACCTATGTAATTTCGATGGTTTAGCTATCAAAAGAGATGGTCACCCACCCTCGTGGCAATGCACACAACGTAGACCCTCACATGCATTACACTGATTGCTACACGAGCATTCCCTCATTATGTAACGTGACGGCCAGGTCCTCATAGACTCTACAATGCCACTGTTTTACTGTACTGCTAGTCATAACCATACTGATGTTTACTAGACTGTCTATCTGCTCGGTATGTTATTGCCTTCCGTGTGATGAATGCTCCCTGGACCAATTGATAACCGTTATTGACCAATGTTTTATATTTCTGTATGTTTCAAAAACCTTCAATAAAACCTTTAATATAAAAAAAAAAAAAAAAAAAAAAAGAATGAAGCTGTTCATTCATTCTGCGGACTCCGCACGGAATGCATTGCCGTCTATGAGTCCTATCATTCTTCGGAATGTCTGCATGAAGATTTTCCGTGCGGACATTCCGAAGTATGAACATTGCCTTAGAGACTTTAGCAGAGAAAGAGGATTTTTCTTTTTAAATGTTTTTTTTTTTGTTATTACTTTTTCCTTTTCCCCATACCTGGTAGGGGGCATGAGATCCTGTAGTTACTCATATAGTGCACTGCAATTTTTCCTTATTGACGTGTAGAATGCCACTCTTGGTAAAACTGAGAGGCATCCTATTAAGCCCTATGTATATACCCAATTTTTTACAGCTTCAAATGTATTACGCCGTGCCTTATATTAAAGGGGTACTCCCGTGGAAAACATTTTTATTTATTTATTTATTTATTTTTTAAATCAACTGGTGCCAGAAAGTTAAACAGATTTGTAAATCGCTTCTATTAAAAAATCTTAATCCTTCCAGTACTTTTTAGGGGCTGTATACTAAAGAAATCCAAAAAAGAAATGCATTTCCTCTGATGTCATGACCACAGTGCTTTCTGCTGACCTCTGCTGTCCATTTTAGGAACTGTCCAGAGCAGCATATGGGGATTTTCTCCTTCTCTGGACAGTTCTTATAATGGACAGCAGAGGTCAGCAGAGAACACTGTGGTCATGGCCTCAGTTAGTTCACATTCATTCATTCATGATGTTAATTTTATAGTGCATTAAATATAACTCCTAGAATAATATATGAATGCACATGGGTCTTGTAAAGAATAATTTCTTTGTAGTGTAAACCCCCTCATTTTTTCAATGCTTGGTGTCAATGGGCTGTGGTGTCCCGGCTCTGCATAGCAGTTTTACATGATGAAATGTCTGGGAAATATGTTCATTTCCTGTTTGTATGGAGCCAGATCAGACAGAGACTGTGAGAAAGTCCCCAGCCAGCTCCTGAGAGCCATAGTCATTAGGGTCAGAGTATCACATGGGGGCCTCACTATATATCATCACCGCCTAGTGTATAGCACTGTGTGGAATAGACAGACTGCTCCAAACATGCATCTGATCTTACAAAATGATTTTCAGCTGAAACTGTACTAGACAGATCTGATCCTCCTAGCTTTACAGGTAAATTAATATTTCTATATAATTATATACAGTGCAATAAAGCTAGGTATCCCAACGTTCCCATAGAATACCATTATCCAAATGCTTGCCTTTGGTATACATTTAAACAGTATGCAATAGTACCCCTATTGTCATCCACAGTCTTCTATTTTTTGTATTCTGCAAAAAACATACACCATTTGGAATACTTTTTTTTTTTTTTTTTACTATTCTTTTAGGAACCAAAAGACAAAGTATATTAGGTAGTTATATAACATGTACAAAGTTGAAAGGGACCTTGGGGGAAATTTATGAAAATAAATAGAATAATATAAATAGAATATATTAAATAGCTTAGAGTATTTTATGCTGCGGATCCGCCGTAGACCCTAGAGTATGCTTCCTGCTTCGTCTGCTTGTAGCAGCAATCTGCCCCTACTAGCAGACACACAGGGACGTGCAGTGTACTCACAGACATCGTGGTCGCTCCCCCTGCTCCCTGAGCTAGGCCAAGAGCGACCATGATGTCTGAGTACACTGTGCATGCTTACAGCAACTCGCAGGTCCCTGTGTGTCTGCTCATAGCAGCTGATTGCGAGCTACGAGCAGACAAAGCAGGCAAAGCAGGAGGCACACTATAGGGTCGGTCATCGGTGGATCTGCAGCGTAAAATACACTGTGGATCCATTACGTTTGACCCTACCTTCCTACAGTTTCTTGATATGCCCTTCCGTTCCTGAGATATATAGTTTGTATGACAACTTTTCTCCCTGCTGGGACCCCTCTGCGGTCTTCGTTCAGCACCCGGCATTCTGTGCTGGGCTGCTGCTCCAGTCTTGGAAACCTCTGTGTTTCCAGGAATGGAGATGTGATGTCATGCCACGCCCCCTCGTGATGTCACACCATGCCACCTTCATTCATGTCTATGGGAGGGGGTGTGATGGTCCCCTTTGGATAGGGGATAAGATGTATATGGCTGGAGTAACCCTTTAAGGAAACATCTGAGCTTAGTGAATAAGTGTTAGAAATAGATATTGAGCTCAACTGTAAACTTAAACCTAGTATCCAGAACCATCCCTTGATTGAATTGGTGGATGGGGGTAGGAAATTGGGGTTGTCTGCAGTATATAAAATTCTTCGATTAGGGAAACTAGAGGGGATGAAAGTTAAGTAGAGTGGGCAAAAGAAGGAGTGCTGTCGGATGAGACCACTTGGAAGGGAATGACTGCTAGTGTGGTCCAGATGTCGGAAAATGAAAAATTTCGAACCTCTCAGTTTATGCTATTGCATAGACTATATTATACTCCTAAAGATCTATGCAAATGGAAAATTCGTGCCCATGCGGACTGCCCAAAATGTGGAAGGGCCGAAGCGAATCTGCTTCATATGCTGTGGGAGTGCCCATATATAAACGATTTTTGGTTTGAAATTAAAGAACAGATTAAAAGAAAAATAGGTGTTAGTTTGGAGTGGAAACCAGGAGTTTTCCTGTTTGGTCTAATCCCTAACCTACCTGTGGCCAAAAAGAAGTTGATCTTGAATGCATTGAGTACAGGGAGGTTGATTATAATGAGGAAATGGATTTCTAACAAAAACCCGAGTAGTCTAGAATGTAAACTAGAGTTGCAAAGGGTTAAAGATTTTGAAAAGGTTAAAAGCAAAAAGTCAGAAAACATGTTTGATACATGGAAGAAAAAGTGGGGACTATGGGACACGGATAATTAGGATGATTCCGGAATTTCCAGAGAGAGGTGCGGAAAAAACTAGATATTTTCAAATTATTTTTTCCCTGCCATTGTGGGTGGAGGGTGGGTTATAATAGGACCAAAAAAAAAAAAAACTGGTCAACTCTTGATTTATTTTCTGCCTGAATTTGGGATCCAGTGGCCTCCTCTCCATGTGGAACATGGTCAACTAAACTCCATTTTAGAAATAAGTGTGGGACCCAGAGGTGGGACCCACACTGACATCATGTCATATGTACATGAAACGATATCTTGTGTATACGGCATACATTTCTAAGATGGGAAAAACTTCTCAGTAAATTTCAAAAGACGTAGTAAAAATCTGTAGATTTCCGGCTTCTAATACGTTGGCCAGATATTATATAACCACCATAACTGGTGTGAGTAACCAGATCATAATGAACACCATACTCTTATGTAGGATGAAATGCCAGCGGTCAGGGCCAGATATTTCACAGTTATAGCATAAAATCTCGTGTTCTGATGGAAACTAAAATGTTATCCCTTTTCTCCAGTTCCAGTGCAAACTCTCCATTAAAGGGGTTGTCTTGTATAGAAATCATGGAGGTGGGTCTCCTTTTTGGGACCCCCTTCTATTACCCAGAAGAAAGAGCCACCCTGTAGAGCATCTTCCAAGCTGGTGAAACATTACATCATTACATCAAATACCATTCATTTGGATGGCTGCCATGTAATGCTATATTTCTCATGTATGCATCCTCCCCAGATATGGCCCCGTGGGTGATCACAGTCAATCAGCTAAACCTACATTGATCAGCTGCTGACAGTGCCAGCCTTATTTTTGAAAAGGGGCCGACACCCTTTAAGATGGTTGTTTCCTATGACTTGTGTATACAGGTGGTGCTTTCCTAGGCAATGCCATTCATCCCATATTGCCCCTGGCATTGTATTTCTGTACACAGACTGGACTCAAGCCGAATTGGTACACATACTATTGTTCGATAAATGAAAAAAGTATAGGCGGCAGTCTCCCTCCTGTGAGCTATATATATATATATATATATATATATATATATTATATTCAGATTGCGGGAAAAACCCATACTAGTAACTTGTGTGCATAATAAAACTGAGACATAACTGGGTTTTGTAGGCTGTGAGGGTAGAAGTTAAAGGGGTATTCCAGGCAATACCTTTTTTTTATATATATCAACTGGCTCCGGAAAGTTAAACAAATTTGTAAATTACTTCTATTAAAAAATCTTAATCCTTCCAATAGTTATTAGCTTCTGAAGTTTTCTGTCTAACTGCTCAATGATGATGTCACGTCCCGGGAGCTTTGCATGATGGGAGAATATCCCCATAGGAACTGCACAGCTCCCGGGACGTGAGTCATCAGAGAGCAGTTAGACAGAAAACAACAACTCAACTTCAGAAGCTAATAACTATTGGAATGATTAAGATTTTTTAATAGAAATAATTTACAAATCTGTTTAACTTTCCGGAGCCAGTTGATATATAAAAAAAGTTTTGGCCTGGAATACCCCTTTAACTGCATGGGGGTCATGTATTTGGTATCCTTCAGTCCTGGCTGTTGTTAGAAGTGAACTTAACATATTATAAAGAAACCATCAATCAGGAAAATCATTACAACAAAGGCAGGGGCATTAGCCAGAGGGGGACTGCGCTACCCGCATCTTTGAGGAATGAGCTGTCATGTGTAGAAGGGCATGCAAAGGGTCTGGAAATGTTCTTGGTTTACTTCTCCACTCGAAGGTCATCCAGAGACTTGAGGGTTAAATTATGACAAAACAGGTTAACCCTTACAGCAGAGCTTTCCAAATGTTTTATGTTGGTGAGACCCTTTTCAGGCATGCATAGTTTTGGAACACACTCCTCGGTGTAGTACCAGTTGCACGTATCAAGTGTTGGTCCCTGAGGGGGGGGACCACTAGTAAGGGAGCTCCACAGGGCCACAGTTACAGACCTCATATATCATATCTTAAACACCAGTATCAGCATTACAAAGGTGGCTGCTACCCGTGCCGTTTCATCGCCCTCTTTATCACCCCAGTGCCATTTCATTCTCCCTTCATAACCCATTGTGCCAATTCATCACCCCCATCATCACCCCCTGTGCCATTTGATCACCCCTCCCCTGTGCCATTTGATCACCCCTCCCCTGTGCCATTTCAGCCCCTTGTGCCACTTCATCATCCCCCTTTTTAACCCCCATTGCCATTTTATCACCCCCTTTATCACTCTCAGTGCCATTTTATCCCCCTTTGCCATTTTATTCTCCCCCTTCATCACCCCCTGTGCCAATTCATCACCCCCTTCATTACCCCCATGTGACTTCATTATTCCCCTTCATAACCCCTAGTGACATTTTATCACCCTCTACATCACTTCCTGTGTCATTTCACCCCCTGTGCCATTTTATTCTCCCTCTTCATCACCCCCTGTGCCAATTCATCACCCCCCCTTCATAACCCCCTGTGCCATTTTATTCTCCCTCTTCATCACCCCCTGTGCCAATTCATCACCCCCCCTTCATAACCCCCTGTGCCATTTTATCATCCTTTTAATCACCACTGTGCCCTTTCATCACCCTCTGTGCCATTTCATCACACTTTTTATAGCCCCTATTTTACTTAATTACCCACTTCATAGCCCCCTGTGCCATTTCATCACCCCCTTGCCATTTGATCAGCCCCCTTTATCACCGGCTGCTTTGGCAGTGTTTGTCTGTGGTAGACGTCTGCCACGTTTGCCTGCCTGGAAGGAGTTAACACTGAAGTTCTGCGTCCTCATCTTGACTTAATAAGTTACACAATAAAGTGGGATAATCTCTCCAAAGTGAAATCCTTCCAGACTCAGGCTTTTAACAGGGTGCCTTAAAATAGTCTGCAAGGGTAGGGGTGGTGGGGGTAGGCTGGGCCATGCTCAAATATGAAGCTTCTGATGTCTTAAGATGGAAATAAGTGAGAATATAATTTCAGTGCAGCCTTTGCTATCTGTACCTGTTGTTTCCAAGGTTTTCACTCCTATGTGTAGATCTAAAGGTCCACAATGATCTTATTACTATATGGAATCACTAGACAGCACGATAGGATGTAGATGTGGTTTGATTGTGTTACTTACAGTCATTGTCTGAAATTTGGAATGTTCTTGTTGTTTTTCCTAAGATTCTTTGATTTGATAGACTAAGAAAGTCTAAAGTGCTTCCACCCATGAGGTATACATATCTTGTGCTTATGTACATAGCAGTCTGTTTTATAATGGGGTAACACTTCTATTCCCTTAAATTAAAAAATACTCTACATGGCAAATAATACCATAATCTAAGCTTCCAGCTCTAAACTTCCAGTTTTGCCCATTAAAGAAGTATATCAATGTAATATTGGACTATTTCAGATGTTACTATATAATGGATGAGCCAGACATTACTTTACCGTAAAGACTCAGAATATTCATACTATAGAACAGTGCTGGGAGTTGTAGTTTTTCAACAGCCGGAGGCACCCTGATTGGAAAACACTGCCTTCTCAAATTAAGCTGCCCAGTCTTTCAAATGCTTTGGTGGATTTTAATGCAAGTGCTTATACTTGACAATAGACCCAGTACTCTTCCAACCTTTAAAGAGAAATATCATTAGAGAGATATCTTTTCTATAGAGCCCTTCCCATGAACAGCACTTATGCAGGACTCCGACTGGAGATTCTTCATGAGCTCATGTAAGTATTCATTCTTAGGCTGGGTTTCAGTTTGGCAATTTTTTGGGAATACTGACACTGCAGTTTTTGAGCCAAAGCCAGAAGTGGATTTAAAAGGAATGGGAAATATAATGGAATGACTTATACTTCTCCTTCATCGTGGGTCCACTTCTGGCTTCGGCTCAAAAACGTCCATAGTACCTTTTCAAAAAAAGTTCTGTGTGTGACATCAGCCTTAAAGAAGTAGTCAAGTTTAAAAAAATGGATCCCCTATCGGCAGGATAGGGGATAAGTGTTGGATCGCGGGGAGTCCGGCCGCTGGGAGTCCCCACGATCTCCTGTCCGGCACCCTGGCTCTCTGCATGAATGCAGTGTGTCGACCACAGTGGGACAGGTCCCAGTGGTTGAACCCACCGCGATCTGACACTTATCCCCTATCCTGTGGATAAGTGATAAGTTTTTTGATACTGTATAACTCCATTAAGCAACACCCACTTCTTGTCTCAATCCCATTATCCCATTTGGTTGTACACTTGTATGGTCATGGCTCTATCCTGTATTTTATTACAGATATGCTTGATGACTTACATATTGATAGCCTTGTCAGACCACACATAGAATACTGTGTACAGTACTTGGCACGAGTCTACAAGAAAGATATAGTGGAGCTGGAGAGGGCTTAGGGGTACCTAATAACTATGTATACATATATCAGGGGACAGTACAGAGATCTCTCCAATGATCTATTTATACCTAGGACTTTATCTATAACAAGGAAGCATACTCTATGTCTATGGTTAAGAAGGTTTCTCCACCAGCACAGACAAGGGTTCTTTACTGTAAGAGCAGTGAGACTATGGAACTCTCTGCCAGAGGAAGTGGTCATGGTGAACTTGTGGTGTCCCAGCACCAATGGCTGTCCTGTGGCTTTGGACTATATTGGGCAGCTTTGCAGCACAAGGTGTTGGGTCCACCAAAGGACTTACTGATTATATTAATTCTATTACAAATTAATATATTTTTCTGAATTAATTATAGTATTATGTGTATATATGTTCTATATGTTACTGTACCCTTAAATGAGAGCAGTGAACCCCATGTGACCCTGCCTGCCAATGGGAACCCCTAAAGTCTTCCCTGTACAGTGTAGTGGGGGGAGGAGTTGTTCAGTCTAGTAGAGAGCAAGCTGAGCTACAGTTTGGTTCAGGTGTGTGTGCTGTGTGCTCTGAGGAGAAGCCTTCTTCAAATCTAATCTCTCAACTGGTCATCCTGCAAGGATTACTCGCAAGGAGGAAATTCATGCCTCTGCGGAGAAGAGTACCTTGACAGGACCCTACCTGCCAGGATTTATTTTTCTGTCTCACAAGTCAGTATTAATCTGTTTGGTGTAAACACCACAAGTACCAGCAAGGCAACAGGGCTGCCAAGGGGTTACACTACACTCTCTCACCTAAAGCCAGCTGCATGTGTATTACCATCTGCACCCAGCTCAGTAAGGACAGTTATCCGTAACCTGACGTCGGTGTATTCATTTACTCGCCGTGTCTGGCCCAGGAGAAGCTGTCTCCAACCTCGGACCATGTATAGGATAACGGTGACCTGGCATCACAAAGTGATCAGGTATTCTATACTAACACCCTGTAGCAAAGCCACAAAACTTGGTGTCACGAACAGGATAATTCCTCATCTCACAAACTCAAGGGATGAAAAAGGGCCTGAATGCATTTTTGGAGAAAATAACATTACAGGTTATGGACACCTGATTTAGAGGGTCAGAATGTTGATCCAGGAATTTATTCTGATGCCATATTTGGAATCGGGAAGGAATTTTTCCCACAGTATGGGGCAATTGGCATCAGCCTATCTGGTTCAACACAGTAGAGAAACAATAGGGATATAAGTTGAACTTGATGAACTCTAGTCTTTTTTCAGCTACATGAACTATGTAAATAAGTTATTAGTGGGGGTCCGACTCCAGGCCCCATGTAGATTAGCTGATTGAAGGGGCTGCAGCTGTAGTATGGGGTCTTCATCACTCATCAGACACAGTATTGTACTTTACATATGGTAGCATCTTTTCCTGGTATTGCAGCTCGTTCCAATCATCAGCTGATCAGGGGGGATGCAGATAGTCAGACCGATCTAATAATGACAACCTATCCTAAGGATAGGAAAAGTTTATATTGCAAAGCTAAATATAGTAAGTCAATTGTGGAGTGGAGGTGATTATAGACATCTGTTCTGTATTATACCAAATGTATACAGTGCCATGCTGCTGAATATAAGTCACATATCCTAACTTTTGTTCTACCTTATGTCTTGTGCAGGCTGCCGAATTTCTCCGTCTCTTACTTCAGTTTAATGACATGGGGTTCCAGCAAGATGACATCAAAGAAGTTCTTCTTATTTATGATAACCACAGGGATAAGTCCCTAGAGGAGCTCATGATGAGAGCGCAGTGACAGCCAAATATCCCACTTATTGACTGCAGACCATGATCTCACAAAATAGAATTGGATTGGCTCTGCTATGCTGGTCACAATGAATACAACTTTTTCTTTATGTGTGTACAAAGTGCAATGATGAGAACAGTGCTTACTGTCTGTACCAAGAACAGATTGCAGATGGACACTTTTATCCTTTAAAGGGGTACTCCGCTGCTTAGCGTTTGGAAGAAACGGCTGTCACGCCCCCTCCCATAGACTTGCATTGAGGGGGCGGGGCGTGACATCATCAGAGGGGTGGGGCTATGACATCCCACGCTCCCATTGCCAGCTCCAGCATTCAGAACAGTTTGTTTGCTGAGCAGCAGAGTACCCCTTTAAGGGATGGGTCACACATGCCATATTTTGCTGCATATTTTCTGCAGCTGATTTTGCAACCCATTAAAGGGGTACTCCCGTGGAAAAAACATTTTTTAAATCAACTGGTGCCAGATAGTTAAACAGATTTGAAAATTACTTCTATTAAAAAATCTTAATCCTTCCGGTACTTATTAGCTGCTGAATACTGCAGAGGAAATTATTTTCTTTTTGGAACACAGAGCTCTCTGCTGACATCATGACCACAGAGCTCTCTGCTAACATCTCTGTCCATTTTAAGAACTGTCCAGAGTAGGAGAAAATCCCCAATAGAAAACATATGCTGCTCTGAACAGTTCCTAAAATGGACAGCAGAGGTCAGCAGAGAGCACTGTGGTCATGATGTCAGCAAAGAGCTCTGTGTTCCAAAAAGAAACCCATTTCCTCTGTAGTATACAGACCCTAAAAAGTACTGGAAAGATTAAGATTTTTTAATAAAAGTAATTTACAAATCTGTTTAACTTTCTGGCACCAGTTGATTTAAAATAAAAGTTTTCCACGGGAGTACCCCTTTAACTGCAATGGGTAGGAAATATGCAGCAGCAAATACACAGCAAAATACGGCATATGTAACCCTACCCTAAGAAGGCATTCATCAAAGACTGGGCATTCAACACTGGGCACCATTGGTGTATGCATATCTAGGCAAGTAGTGGAGTGTATACAGCCTTGGGCCCTGCTTAACCCACTCCTGCGATATTAGAACATAAAAGGCTGTGTGCAGAAAATTGCCAAGATGGAGTCTAGAATCACGGTTACAGTACAGCTGCGGTGAGGACATAGCAGGTGCTATTTTACAAGGGAGCGTCTTCGCTTTGAATACTATGTGTTGAAGCTTCTTTTAGTTTTCTCCACCACTAACTTTGAGGGATTATTATTCCCTTAGGCAGAAGATTCAACTATAGATTATATCCCTCTATTATTTTCAGATGCATGTTTTTCTAAAAGAATGAGTATTTATTTTTGGGTTGACAAAATTTTACGAGCTTTCCAGATTCAAAACAGATGTCAGTAGGAAAGACAATTCCATGAACCGAAAACTGCAGAGTACATAGTGACAACAAAGGTTCCGGAAAAGAATAAACATCTGTGATCTTAACGTCTACAATTTCCATCTGACTAAGGCTGGGTTCACACTACGATTTGAACTACGGTTCCCGTATACGGCTGGGAGGAGGGGTGGGCGGGGCTTAATCGCGGCACCCGCACTCAGCCGTATTCGGGAACCGTAGTAAATGTATGTCGATGAGCCGACCGGAGTAAACCACAGCCTCCGGTCGGCTGCTTTTTCGGCCGGATTCGGTTTCCCGACCGCAGGCAAAAACGTGGTCGTCCAGGATTTTGGATGCAACCACCTGTTTTAATGCCACTTAATATCTGACAATTCAGTCAGGATTATAGTTGGGATATAAAGTCAACCCCTTTCCCTTTTATCTATTAGGGCAGATGGATCTCATAAAATTATCCACTATAAACCACAGCAGGGAGACATCAAAAGGGTCTCACGTTGTGGTGGACCCAGCATGTCCATGTAATACAGTGGACAGCATGTAACGATTCATTTACCCTGCGGCAGTAATGTATGGCTGGCTACAGGTTTTTCTAAATATTGGTTGACTTCAAGGGTATAGTGACACTTATTGTAGCCAGTTTTGTATACAGGGCTAAATATGTTGCTGCATATTTTTCTACCCACTGAAATCATGGGTAGAAAAATCAGCTGTATATTTTGCTACCCATTGAGATTAATGGATATGAAAATACGCAGCAGCAAATATGCAGCAAAATATGACACATGTGACACTGTCCTAAGGATACGTTCACATGTGCATATTTTGCTGCAGATTTTTCACAGCTGATTTTACTACCTATTGACTTCAATGGGTAGCAAAATCCTCTGCGGATTTATCTGTTGTAGACTAAAGCTGGTTTGTCATAGAATTTTGCCATAACAACCAATCACCGCTTAGGTTTTATCAGAGCTGGTTAAAGGGGTACTCCGGCGCATAGACAAATTATCCCCTATCCAAAGGATAGGGCATAAGATGCCTGATCGCGGGGGTCCCGCCTCTGGGGACCCCCGTGATCTTGCACGCCGCACCCCATTAAAATCAGTCCCCCTCCGGGTCTGATTACTGTCGATCACGGGAACAGAGCGTTGTGACCTCACGGCTCCGCCCCCTCAATGCAAGCCTATGGGAGGGGGCGTGACAGCTCCCATAGGCTTGCATTAGACAGTTTGTACCTCCAGCAGATTGATAAACCTAGGCTTGTGTCTCAAATGTATTACAATTTCTATGTATTCTTCATGGTCCAATTAAAGCATATGTAGTAGAACAACTAGTTACACTTCTGTGACTCACATATACATTAAAGAGTATCATGATCTTGTTACATTTTTTAATCCTTCCAGTTCACTGTCCCCATCATGATAAACCACCCCCTGCCTTTATCTTTATTATTTGTTAGTTTTCTACCTTGATATTGCTCTGTATTTTCTGCTCAGTTTCAGTCAGACGGGGAAGGAGGCCGGGCCAGCAGGAGTCCAAAGTCTGTGCAAGAGATGTATGTGTATGTGAATGTAAAATATATAAGATATATGTAAAATGTGCTCTGGACAAGTAGGGAGACACCTAATGGCAGCTTTTTTAAACACAAATAAAACATAGAATTTTTTTTTTTTTTTTTTAACAAAGTACATTAAAAAAAATTTTCATTCACCATAAGGAGTGCAATAGCAAAATTTTAGTTAATGACAGTGCCCATTTATAAAAATCTAATGTGTTACTTTTCTTTCATTACAGTCCCATTTAAAACCTATGCAACAGATCAGATTAATAAAAAAATATGTGATATATGGGAATATTAGAGATTTTGCATTGTGGCCAAGCAGACCCACAGAAAGCATGGTTATGGGGGGAAGGGGGTAGTGTTAAATGAGCACTCTCAGATGCAAAAAAGTTTGATACGTTGTAAAGCATTCATAACCAATAGGTTTTGCAATTGCTTTCATTAGAAAATTTTCTGTATTTCATACTGGAAAAGCCAGTCAAACAGCTGCCCCTCTGCCTGCTTGGACACATACTAGTCCTGCTGTGTCCATGCATCATCACCTATGTCATGGACACACTTCCTTGATTCACAGTTGTGAGTGCAGGGCTCACAGCTGGAGGAAATATCAGCTTGTGTCCCGCTACTGTTAGTGAGGACAAGCTGGGAGTTGTAGTTTTTTTTAATGCTAGGGGAGATGTGAGCAGACAGCATACTGAGGGAGGGGGCGGAGACCTGCACAGTGAGGCCACGCCCCCTCCCTTTGAGAGGAATTCAGACTAGTGAGCTAAATTAAAAGTGTAATTAAATAAATAAAGGTGCTAGACACATAAAAATTAGATGTACATGGTCAGGATTCGGTACTGAGTAATATATTAAAAAAAATGTTTTTTTTTTGTTGGATCTGACAGGTACGCTTTAATTATTGTGTCTGATATTTTAGTTGTTCCTTGTCAGCTGTTGTGAAATTTAGAAATTTACACAGTAAGGCAAGGATATAAAAGGAAAACATCCAGGTGGTCCAAGGAAGATGTCAAATTATCAGGATAGAAAACTCCAAACAGTAGAAACAAGGTTACATAGGGCTAAAGAGAAAAATAATGGAGTGTGGAGGAATGGATGAACGTAATATATTCAAAGATAACTAACCACAATTGCCCCCAAATGCAATCCGAGATCTGATATACTAATAAACACAAATACCCCAGAGCACATGGGGTACAGATATCCCTATATAGTAGGATTACCTAAAACTTAACTTTTATTAAACTAATTCAATGCACGTATATTTATGTTCTTTACCGGCTCCCGCGATTATAACGTGTCATATCGGGTCGGTTCCGGCATGTATCTGAAGCCGGGACCCGCGCTAATAGCGCGCGGCAGCGATCGCGGTGCCGCGCGCTATTAACCCTTTAAACGCGGTGTTCAAAGTTGAATGCCATGTCTAAAACGAAAGAAACAGCTTCCCGGCTGCTCAGTGGGGCTGATCGGGACCACCACAGTGAAAATGCGGTGTCCCAATCAGCTAGGACGCGAGCGGAGGTCCTCTTACCTTATTCCAGCGCGTCGCTTTGGCAATTGATTGCTCCAAGCCTGAGATACAGGCTTGAGCAATCGACTGATGATAACACTGATCAATGCAAAGCTATGGCTTTGCAGTGAACACTGTAAAAAATCAGTGTGTGCAGTGCTATAGGTCCCTATGGGAGCTATAACACTGCAAAAAAAAGTGTAAAAAAAAAGTTAATAAATGTCATTTAACCTTTTCCCTAATAAAAGTCCAAATCACCCCCCTTTTTCCCATAAAATAAAACCATGTAAATAAAAATAAATATAAACATATGTGGTATCACCGCGTGCGTAAATGTCCGAAATATGAAAATATATCATTAATTAAACTGCAAAGTCAATGGCGTACGCCCAAAAAAAATCCAAAGTCCAAAATAACATATTTTTGGTCACTTTTTATATAATGAAAAAATGAATAAAAAGCAAGCAAAAAGTCTGATCAATACAAAAATGGTACAGCTAAAAACTTGGTACCGCAAAAAACGAGCCCTCATACCGACCCATACGCGGTAAAATAGTTATGATTTTTTCCAGAAATACGACAAAATCAAACCTATATAAGTAGGGTATCATTTCAATCGTATGGACCTACAGAATAAAGAGAAGGTGTCATTTTTACTGAAAAATGTACTGCGTAGAAACGGAAGCCCCCAAAATTTACAAAATGGCGTTCTTTCTTCAATTTTGTCGCACAATGATTTTTTTTCTGTTTCGCCATAGATTTTTGGGTAAAATGACTGATGTCACTGCAAAGTAGAATTGGTGTCGCAAAAAATAAGCCATCATATGGATTTTTAGGTGCAAAATTGAAAGGGTTATGATTTTTAAAAGGAGAGGAGGAAAAAACTAAAGTGCAAAAACGTAAAAACCCTGAGTCCTTAAGGGGTTAATTTTCAAAGATAATGATAATGTTGGCACAAAGATGTTACTTGAAGAAAACAATCACATTTCTCCACTCCTGTATGATATTGGGGTGCATGTCAGACAAAGGACCAGGAGGGTGGTGTCATTACTTCAACAGTCAATGCCTGGGGAACATAGATATTTTAAACACTTTTCTAATTCCATTGATAGAATAAAGGTTTGTGGACAATGAAGTCATTTTTCAAGATAATCTTGATACAGAGCAGAGTGTTTAAGTGTTTTCTTAAAGAATAAAATATCAATAATATGGCCACAAACAGTCTGGATCTCAATCCATTAAAAAATTATGGTGAAAGTAACAAAAACATCACAATACTCCATCCTATAAAACTCTTCAAGAACGTTGGACCTGATATAGATTATAGTGAAATCCAATAGCAGACATCATAAATGAGGCACTCCGGTGAAAAAACTAGTTTTTCTAATCAACTGGTGCCAAAAGTTAAACAGATTTGTAAATAACTTCGATTTAAAAATCTTAATCCTTCCAGTATTTATAAGCTGATGTAAGCTCCAGAGGAAGTTATATAGTTCTTTTCACTCTGACCACAGTGATCTCTGCTGACACCACTGTCCATGTCAGGAACTGTCCAGAGCAGGAGAAGTTTGCTTTGGGGGATTTGTCCCTGCTCTGGACAGTTCCTGACATGGACAGAGGTGTCAGCAGAGAGCACTGTAGTTAGACTGAAAAGAACTACACAACTTCCTCTGGAGCATACAGCAGCTGATCATTACTGGAAGACTTTTTAAATATAAGTCATTTATAAATCTGTTTAACTTTTTGGCACCCCTTTAAGGAGGATCAACAAATGAATAGAAGGGATTTTTTGTTGATTCCAATCATTTTTGCTCTACTTCATCTGGATAAACATAACATAATTCCCTTTAAACTGTGTAACATATGTTAAAAAAAAGCCATGGACTGCCATGAATGAAGACTATAGTCAGATTATTAGGTCTTTACTACAACGATTACTTTACGCTCTACTACCGTAAGTGTTTAACTTCCTCCATGTCTGGATTAAATGGAGCCTTATATGGCCAGTAAAACCTCCAAATCTCTCTTGCCAAGATGAGGTCACTGCTTTATAGCTTCGGTATGTGAACACCAAGATAAAAGAGACTGTCAGTTGGAAGGTAGGTGGCCCTGCCGAGGCACAGTCTGACCTGCTGTTTACCAGAGAAGAAGTCCTCGAACTTACCAGAGGACACTGCTGAGAGGACTGTAGATAATAAGCATAAAGATGACAACCTTCTTTCCTAATCCAGTATTATACAGAGGAGAAAAGAAGAAATCACATTCCTAAGATACCACAAAGAACATTTGTCATCAAATGGAAAAAGCTCAGAAAATCTGGATTCATATATTTAGAGAGGAAAGGAAAAATCCATATTGGCTCACAGACATGAGGAGGATATGGGGGATTTGCAGAAGATCCTCTAGGACAGTGGTCTCCAACCTGCGGACCTCCAGATGTTGCAAAGCTACAACTCCCAGCATGCCCGGACAGCCGTTGGCTGTCCGGGCATGCTGGGAGTTGTAGTTTTGCAACATCTGGAGGTCCGCAGGTTGGAGACCACTGCTCTAGGATTTCCAAAATAATAAATGGTCATATATCTGAACAGGCATCAAACACAAAAACTTGGACTACATCTACTTTAGAAGAAAGAATAAAAGCTGGAGAAGCAACCAATCAGCTCACTTTTTTAATTTTTAGGATTGTGGTAGCTTGGGGGATGTAGGGTATGGGGAGTGTAGCTGTGCGGGTATTAAAGGGTGCTGGTTAACCCTTGGTATTCGTGACGCCAGGGTGAGGGCTCCTCAATAAAGCTTCTCCTACCGCCGCCCTTTCCAGGAACGATAGGGAGGTAGATGATAATAGGTTTGAGGTAGATGATAATAATGGATTGTCCACAACCGGTGAGCTTCTGTAAACAGCGTTAACTTTACTAAAGATTTTCTTTACACTTCATTAACATAACAGTCTCTGATCAATACAACAGCTTCCTTTTGGAGATTGACAATGGTTGGGACTTTAGCTTTAACAGTCTTTAGTCTATTGCGCTGTTCCCCTGGATTTAGGGGAATTAGTTGCGGTCCAGTAGTTACGCTAGCATAAGCAGGAATTAGAGTAAAACTCGTGATTTTGCTGAGGCTGGTAGGTTTTGAGGCCTTGCGTGTCTTTGAAAGTTGCATAGCACACCGTCCTGTTAGTCCGGCATCCACGAGAGCAGCAACCCAAGAGAGCGATAATTGGACACAGCTCCCTTATATGGGCAGGGGATTTACTAACGCTAATTGTTCCAAATGGATGTCAATCACCTTTACAGAGATTTGTGGGTAACACGTGACCCAAGGACCTCCTAAGGTCCTGCAACATACCATAGAGGTTACTAGCATGGTCACATGACCGAAGGTCCTGCGACGCTGAACAAGGTAAGTACTATACATTACTATACAACATAGATATCATTATTAATATATACATTTATGAACATTAAAGTTAGACTTAAGGAGAGGTGGCTAGGGGTTGTCCCACCTGAGGAACCCTACCTGAACGTAGTTACTCTGACTTTGGGGACCTCTACACTAGGTACTGGATGCAATACGATAATGGGACCAGTGGCGTCGCTAGGGGGGGGCCAGAGGGGGCCATGGCCCCCCCTAGATCAGGCCGTGCCCCCCCTTGTGCCCCCCCAATTTAAAATAGTCGGGTCGGCAACCACTCATGGCACGCGGGGCTCCGGGCGGAGAGGTGCTCACTCCGCTAATGGGGATCCAGGACACTTGTCCCGGATCCCCAGGCGAGCCAGCGCCGCTTTCAGCTGTGTGCACACAGCTAAGCCTCCTCTCAGTGTGAGCCGCAGGACCTGCCGCTTCACTGAGAGGAGACCTGTGAACTCTGCCCCCACGCAGTGCAGGCGCCGATGACGTCACTCATCGGCGCCTGCACTATAGTGGGAGAAGAACGCAGCCCCCTGTGCTGCTGAGGAGAGCCTGCCTATAGGTGAGTAAAAGGTTTATTTTTAATTTTTTAATCATCATGGGGGGGGGGGGGGGTGCAATGATGTGGAGGAGGTGAGGGGGGGGGTTGATGATGTGGAGGAGGTGAGGGGGGTGATGATGTGGAGGAGGTGAGGGGGGTGATGATGTAGAGGAGGTGAGGGGGTCTGTGCAGGTGAGAGGGGGGTGATGATGTGGAGGAGGTGAGGGGGGGTGCAGGTGAGAGGGGGCGAGGATGTGGATGAGGTGAGGGGGGTGATGATGTGCAGGTGAGAGGGGGGTGATGATGTGGAGGAGGTGAGGGGGGTGATGATGTGGAGGAGGTGAGGGGGGTGATGATGTGGAGGAGGAGAGGGGGTGTGTGCAGGTGAGAGGGGGTGATGATGTGGAGGAGGTGAGGGGGGGTGATGATGTGGAGGAGGTGAGGGTGTGTGTGCAGGTGAGAGGGGGTGATGATGTGGAGGAGGTGAGGGGGGTGATGATGTGCAGGTGAGAGGGGGGTGATGATGTGGAGGAGGAGAGGGGGGTGATGATGTAGAGGAGGAGAGGGGGATGATGATGTGGAGGAGGTGAGGGGGGGTGATGATGTGGAGGAGGAGAGGGGGGCCATGATGTGGAGGAGGTGAGGGGGGTTGTGTGTAGGTGAGAGGGGGGTGATGATGTGGAGGAGGAGAGGGGGGTAATGATGTGCAGGTGAGAGGGGGGTGATGATGTGGAGGAGGTGAGGGGGGTGATGATATGGAGGAGGTGAGGGGGGTGATGATGTGGAGGAGGTGAGGGGGGTGATGATGTGGAGGAGGAGAGGGGGTGTGTGCAGGTGAGAGGGGGTGATGATGTGGAGGAGGTGAGGGGGGGTGATGATGTGGAGGAGGTGAGGGTGTGTGTGCAGGTGAGAGGGGGTGATGATGTGGAGGAGGTGAGGGGGGTGATGATGTGCAGGTGAGAGGGGGGGGGATGATGTAGAGGAGGAGAGGAGGGTGATGATGTGGAGGAGGTGAGGGGGGGTGATGATGTGGAGGAGGTGAGGGGGGTGATGATGTAGAGGAGGAGAGGGGGGTGATGATGTGGAGGAGGAGAGGGGGGTGATGATGTGGAGGAGGAGAGGGGGGTGATGATGTGGAGGAGGTGAGGGGGGTGATGATGTGGAGGAGGAGAGGGGGGTGATGATGTGGAGGAGGTGAGGGGGGGTGATGATGTGGAGGAGGTGAGGGGGGTGATGATGTGGAGGAAGTGAGGGGGGTGATGATGTGGAGGAGGAGAGGGGGGTGATGATGTGGAGGAGGTGAGGGGGGTGTGATGATGTGGAGGAGGTAAGGGGGGTGATGATGTGGAGGAGGTGAGGGGGGTGATGATGTGGAGGAGGTGAGGGGGGTGATGATGTGGAGGAGGTGAGGGGGGTGATGATGTGGAGGAGGTGAGGGGGGTGATGATGTGGAGGAGGTGAGGGGGGTGATGATGTGGAGGAGGTGAGGGGGGTGATGATGTGGAGGAGGTGAGGGGGTCTGTGCAGGTGAGAGGGGGGTGATGATGTGGAGGAGGTGAGGGGGGTGCAGGTGACAGGGGGCGATGATGTGGAGGAGGTGAGGGGGGTGATGATGTGCAGGTGAGAGGGGGGTGATGATGTGGAGGAGGTGAGGGGGGTGATGATGTGCAGGTGAGAGCGGGGTGATGATGTGGAGGAGGAGAGGGGGGTGATGATATGGAGGAGGAGAGGGGGGTGATGATGTGGAGGAGGAGAGGGGGGCCATGATGTGGAGGAGGTGAGGGGGGTTGTGTGTAGGTGAGAGGGGGGTGATGATGTGGAGGAGGAGAGGGGGGTAATGATGTGCAGGTGAGAGGGGGGTGATGATGTGGAGGAGGAGAGGGGGGTGATGATGTGGAGGAGGAGAGGGGGGGGGTTGATGATGTGGAGGAGGTGAGGGGGGTGATGATGTGGAGGAGGTGAGGGGGGTGATGATGTAGAGGAGGTGAGGGGGTCTGTGCAGGTGAGAGGGGGGTGATGATGTGGAGGAGGTGAGGGGGGGTGCAGGTGAGAGGGGGCGAGGATGTGGAGGAGGTGAGGGGGGTGATGATGTGCAGGTGAGAGGGGGGTGATGATGTGGAGGAGGTGAGGGGGGTGATGATGTGGAGGAGGTGAGGGGGGTGATGATGTGGAGGAGGAGAGGGTGTGTGTGCAGGTGAGAGGGGGTGATGATGTGGAGGAGGTGAGGGGGGTGATGATGTGGAGGAGGTGAGGGTGTGTGTGCAGGTGAGAGGGGGTGATGATGTGGAGGAGGTGAGGGGGGTGATGATGTGCAGGTGAGAGGGGGGTGATGATGTGGAGGAGGAGAGGGGGGTGATGATGTGGAGGAGGTGAGGGGGGGTGATGATGTGTAGGAGGTGAGGGGGGTGATGATGTAGAGGAGGAGAGGGGGGTGATGATGTGGAGGAGGAGAGGGGGGTGATGATGTGGAGGAGGAGAGGGGGGTGATGATGTGGAGGAGGTGAGGGGGGTGATGATGTGGAGGAGGAGAGGGGGGTGATGATGTGGAGGAGGTGAGGGGGGGTGATGATGTGGAGGAGGTGAGGGGGGTGATGATGTGGAGGAAGTGAGGGGGGTGATGATGTGGAGGAGGAGAGGGGGGTGATGATGTGGAGGAGGTGAGGGGGGGGTGATGATGTGGAGGAGGTAAGGGGGGTGATGATGTGGAGGAGGTGAGGGGGGTGATGATGTGGAGGAGGTGAGGGGGGTGATGATGTGGAGGAGGAGAGGGGGGTGATGATATGGAGGAGGAGAGGGGGGTGATGATGTGGAGGAGGAGAGGGGGGCCATGATGTGGAGGAGGTGAGGGGGGTTGTGTGTAGGTGAGAGGGGGGTGATGATGTGGAGGAGGAGAGGGGGGTAATGATGTGCAGGTGAGAGGGGGGTGATGATGTGGAGGAGGAGAGGGGGGTGATGATGTGGAGGAGGAGAGGGGGGGGGGTTGATGATGTGGAGGAGGTGAGGGGGGTGATGATGTGGAGGAGGTGAGGGGGGTGATGATGTAGAGGAGGTGAGGGGGTCTGTGCAGGTGAGAGGGGGGTGATGATGTGGAGGAGGTGAGGGGGGGTGCAGGTGAGAGGGGGCGAGGATGTGGAGGAGGTGAGGGGGGTGATGATGTGCAGGTGAGAGGGGGGTGATGATGTGGAGGAGGTGAGGGGGGTGATGATGTGGAGGAGGTGAGGGGGGTGATGATGTGGAGGAGGAGAGGGTGTGTGTGCAGGTGAGAGGGGGTGATGATGTGGAGGAGGTGAGGGGGGGTGATGATGTGGAGGAGGTGAGGGTGTGTGTGCAGGTGAGAGGGGTGATGATGTGGAGGAGGTGAGGGGGGTGATGATGTGCAGGTGAGAGGGGGGTGATGATGTGGAGGAGGAGAGGGGGGTGATGATGTGGAGGAGGTGAGGGGGGGTGATGATGTGGAGGAGGTGAGGGGGGTGATGATGTAGAGGAGGAGAGGGGGGTGATGATGTGGAGGAGGAGAGGGGGGTGAT
The DNA here is from genome assembly GCF_029499605.1 of Hyla sarda. NCBI lineage: Eukaryota > Metazoa > Chordata > Amphibia > Anura > Hylidae > Hyla > Hyla sarda. Next base: position 99,835,904 of record NC_079192.1, on the reverse strand, counting down.
GATGTGGAGGAGGAGAGGGGGGTGATGATGTGGAGGAGGTGAGGGGGTGATGATGTGGAGGAGGTGAGGGGGGGTGATGATGTGGAGGAGGTGAGGGGGGTGATGATGTGGAGGAAGTGAGGGGGGTGATGATGTGGAGGAGGAGAGGGGGGTGATGATGTGGAGGAGGTGAGGGGGGGGTGATGATGTGGAGGAGGTAAGGGGGGTGATGATGTGGAGGAGGTGAGGGGGGTGATGATGTGGAGGAGGTGAGGGGGGTGATGATGTGGAGGAGGTGAGGGGGGTGATGATGTGGAGGAGGTGAGGGGGGTGATGATGTGGAGGAGGTGAGGGGGTCTGTGCAGGTGAGAGGGGGGTGATGATGTGGAGGAGGTAAGGGGGGTGCAGGTGACAGGGGGCGATGATGTGGAGGAGGTGAGGGGGGTGATGATGTGCAGGTGAGAGGGGGGTGATGATGTGGAGGAGGTGAGGGGGGTGATGATGTGCAGGTGAGAGCGGGGTGATGATGTGGAGGAGGAGAGGGGGGTGATGATGTGGAGGAGGAGAGGGGGGCCATGATGTGGAGGAGGTGAGGGGGGTTGTGTGTAGGTGAGAGGGGGGTGATGATGTGGAGGAGGAGAGGGGGGTAATGATGTGCAGGTGAGAGGGGGGTGATGATGTGGAGGAGGAGAGGGGGGTGATGATGTGGAGGAGGAGAGGGGGGTGATGATGTGGAGGAGGTGAGGGGGGTGATGATGTGGAGGAGGAGAGGGGGAGGTGATGATGTGGAGGAGGAGAGGGGGGGTGATGATGTGGAGGAGGTGAGGGGGGTTGTGTGTAGGTGAGAGGGGGGTGATGATGTGGAGGAGGAGAGGGGGTGATGATGTGGAGGAGGTGAGGGGGGTGTAGGTGAGAGGGGGGTGATGATGTGGAGGAGGAGAGGGGGTGATCATGTGGAGGAGGTGAGGGGGGTGTAGGTGAGAGGGGGGTGATGATGTGAAGGAGCACTAGCTACTTCCCTACCTGGCTACCTACCCAATTACCTGCTTGGCTACTTCCCTACCTGGCAACCTACCTAGTTACCTGCCTGGCTATTTCCCTACCTTGAAACCTACCTAATTACCTGCCTGGTTACTTCCCTATCTGGCTTCCAACCTTATTACTGGCTACCTACCCACCTACTTAGCCTCCTGGTTACTTACCTACATAGCTACTTACCTACATAGCAACCTAATTACCTAGCTAGCTAGCTACCCAGCTACCTACCTACATACATAGCTACCCACTTACCTACCTGGCTACCTTCTTAGCTACCTTGCTACCTACCTATGAACCTCCATATCTACATCGCTACCTATCTACCTAATTGGCTTCCTACCAACCTAGCTAGCCACCTATATCCAAGGACAATCTCAGCACACCAAAGTATAAAGTGCAGTTGAGTGGAGTTTATTCCATTCTAAACAGAGTTACAGAGCAGGCTACGATTCGTTGCTTCTAGTGCTTGGCAATGGTGAAGACAGGTCGCTGAAACGTTGCTTGCTCTGTCACACTGTTTGGAATGGAATAAACTCCACTGAATTCTGCACTTCTGGTGAGGGCACTGGAAAAAAATGCAGAAACTAAGATGTTTGTCTTGCAGATGCTGCAGTGATGGGTTTTGGCTGGAAGAAGTCGTCATGGCGGTCTGAGCCAGATGGAGAACAGAAGGAAAGAGGATGACGCCGACCATAAAAGATGTGAATTGTGAGTCAGTTAATGTAACTGTATGTATATTATTGCGCAACACGACTGGGGTCTGTATTATGCAGGGGGATGGGGTCTATTATGCAGGGATCTTATTCTGGGGATCTGTATTATAGTGGGGTCTGATTATGGGGTCTGTTTTATGGTAAGTGGTGATGATTCAGGGGTCTGTATTGTGGTAAGGTAAGGTAAATTAAACATGTTCTGCATGGTGTGTGTGTGTGTGTATATGTGTGTGTATATATATATATATATATATATATATATATATATATATATACACACATACACACACGTTTTAAAATTGCCCCCCCACTTTTGTCACTGCCCCCCCATGTGCCCCCCCTGAATATGAATGCTGGAGACGCCACTGAATGGGACACCACAGGAAGGCCTGTGAAAAATGAAGGAAGCGATCTGATTGGTTGCTATGGGCAACTGGACAATTTTTCCTCTGCACAGGTTTTGATCTATCTCCCCCATAGTCTTTTGGCCTCCATCTGGCCAGTATACATCAGTGTACTTTAAAAAATCCATGTAATTTCATGCTGCAGTGTCTAATAGATAAATGTACATGATAAAGGGATACTGACCAATTCACTGGGTTATAGTGCGAGAGAACAGGAGTAAAACTGTAACTTCCATAAATCGGTCTAGTTGTTTCAAAGTTGCCCCCCTCCATTATGTTTTGTGTTTTGTGGTGTCCCGGTACCGTATCCTATCCGGTACCTTTTTATTGTGGGTCCCCATAGCCAGAGTCCCTAGGACGTCGGGGTTCCTGTTGTCCTGTCCACTCCTAGTCACCTCTCATCCAGATGGTTATTGCACCAATAGCTTACTTAGGAAGCATGTAAATATTATATAAAAGCTCTATAAATAGTTAATTACCTGTCCCATAGCGTAACAGGACCTGCGGGTCACGTGGTTAGGTGCACTCTATGGTGTTTCTGCTTGAGGACCTTTGGAGGTCCTTGTGACGTAGTCAATCCCATCACTCATTGAAACAGTGAATGACGGATGTTCGGACCAATCAGATTAGCCCCGCCCCCTGCCCATATAAGGGAGCGGCGGACATGTTCTCGCTCTCTTGTTCCTGTGCAAGCAAGCAAGAAGCATCTGCGCTGCTGAGATCAGTGAGTCTAGGCCTGAACCTTGCGGCGACGGGCGATAACTTCTAAATTCTGAGTGTATCAATCCCCACGCACTATGCAAGATCACCGGACCTTATCTATCCCCTAAATCCGGATGGATCTGCAATAATTACCCTAAATTCAGAGACTTTAGTCTATCTCAAGGTCCGCAACAGTTGTCAGTCATTGAGCTATATAAAGACTGTATTCCGGAGACTGTAATTGTTCATTGGATGTACTGCAAGCACTTAAGTAAACCTTCTGTCATTTCATTATATGCACCTGTCGTTTCTGGGAAGGGCGGCGATAGGCCGGAGAATTACCTCAGCATTCTAGCCCTCAGCCTGGCGTCACATACTATAGGGTTAACATTAACCCCTTATCTACCACAACATCCCAACTACCATACACCCCCCAAGGTTACCACATTTTTATATCGGTAGCCTATGGGCTGATGATCCATAGCTGAAGACTGATTATAGTGCTCATGCTTACCCCCATCCACTGCCAAATATTCTACAATGGGCATGTGAGCATGAAAACGGGACCAATGAACAATGAAAGAATCTGGACTAATAAATCCTGTTGTTTTTTCATGTGGACAGCTGATAAAAAGATGGCACCAAGATGCAATACAATGGCCTCAACATATAATAGTTTCAACATACAATGGTCTTTTCTGGACCATTGTAACTTGAAACCAGACTCAACATACAATGCTGCGCACAATCCAGATCTGCAAAACATGTCGATGGCTGGAAGTTTGACCAATCAGAATCAATTACCAGGTTTCCATAGAGTTATGGTCTTAACATACAATGGTTTCAACATACAATGGTCGTGCTGGAACCAATTAATATTGTAACTTGAGGGGCCACAGTATAGAAAAAAAACAGGCTGGCATCCTGACATGTATGTGGATTTAACTTTAACATGTACCACCTACTTAATCATTTTTGTAGACCAAGTACAGCTGTGGTAGTTTGGGGTGAAGGATGCAATGGGGTGTTGCGAGTGGTAGTGATGTATGGTGCTGGTATTAACCCTTTGTTGTCGTGACGCCAGGTTGCGGGTTCCTCAATGCAGTAGTCCTACCGCCTCCTGTCCCACAAACGATAGGGAGGAATAAAGGAATGTCCACAGCAGAAGTTGAAGTAAACCAGGAATAACTTTACTGCATATTTTATGCAACTGCAGATAACAGACAGTCTTTTGTAGGAGGACCGTGGTACAAGCTCCTCACAGGTTTGCTGGGACTTCTGAGTTGAATGAGCTTGGATTTTGCTAGCCACTGTGCTACTGAATTTAGGGTTAATTTGGGTTCAGTAGTCACACAGGATTTGTAGGTTTTGAGCTGGAGTCACCCACGTTTTGTGGATTCTGAAGAATAGGCTTCAGGCCTAGCTTGAATTGTAGTAGATGATACAGATGTGCTTTCTTTCATATCCAGAGGGTAAGAGAGAGAAGTTAGTGGCAGCAGCCCCTTATATATTAAGAGGGCAGGGCAAAGCTCATTGGTTCTGCAAACCTGTCAGTCCTGACCTAAGGAACTATGGGTATGTCACATGACCCACAGGTCCTTGAACCATAGCATAACATAAATTATTTAAAGGCACATGACCTCTAAGGTCCTATACAGAGGTTTACTATAATGAAATATATAAATATATATACATTTAATACACAGCATTAAGAGGCGACTAGGGGTAGCCCTCCAGGAGAGCCCGACTAGCATGGAGGGACTCTGGCCGAGGGGACTTTAGACAGAGGGACAGGACCAAGTCCTGTACCGGGACACCACACAGCCCTTTATGGCAACTTTATAGTCTCCTTAAAAGAAAATAAATGTAGAGGTTTGTGTGTATGCCTTATACTTACCTGTTTTAGATGATATGGCATGCATGCGTTTTCAGCCATTTTTATATCTATTTCTACGCTCATCAGATTCAGTCTGGACTGGCAAATATGGTTTCATTATGTCTGACTATGATCTTGTAAGGGTATATTATCTGCCCACAAATGGCACATTTCTGGCACTATTACCATATCAGCAAAACCTGTCTGATCTATGTCAACCTCAACATGTAATGTTAGAGTAAGGTCTGCTGACTATGACATTGTTAATGGGCATTGTCATACTTGGTTCTCAGATCAATTGCATTGTCATTTTTAGATTAGTGGGACAGATTTACTTATAATGTGTAGGAAGCCTAATGTATTTTTTACTTCATACAAATTTGCCATCAATAAAATGATCTGGCTAATTTCACACTTCTGTCTGGTAATATCCATAGGGCTTAGAATGAGATGATGTCACACAGATGGGTGATGTCACAGTAGTGATGTCACAGACAGCTATTATTAGGTACATTGAAGTGCACTGTAATTTGTTCAGTTTTGCGCTGCCTCTTTGACAGATACAGTGTCCAGCATTTTCCTGCGTTTGACTCTAGTAGAATCCTCTTCCGTACCCACAGTCTACAGACGTGAACTTAGGGACAAATAGTTCCTGACCAGCATGATTAACCATTGCTATTTCCTTGTGCTTTTCCTCCTGTTAGGTGCACCTCTGGAGGGAAGACAGATCACCCAGAATCAGATAAAGGATGAAGAAAATCCTCTGATGGATGGAACCCTACAGCCACCGATGGAAGAAAGCACGTCCTCCTATGAAGATCTGCCAGCCCTGACCCAGCCGGATGTCAATGCTACCCAACATCTTCAGTGAGGAAAATATGAATAGATCTCATGCCCCAAAAACGGATTGACCTCACTTAGACAGGGAGCGATAGCCATCTGCATTTGCCTCCCTTTACGCTTTATTCAAAATTTTTGCGACAAACATGGCAACAATATTGCAGTGGATAAACTTGTGGAGCTGTACATCAAGAAAAAAAAAGGCAAAATACCGCTATGTAGGGATTAGTGTGCATATACATATATATATATATATATATATATATATATATACTAATCTCCATGTGCCCTCTTTGTTTTGCCCTGTTGGCCCTTCTTACAACGAACATGTGTATGCTACTGTGTATGCAAACATACGTGGAAATGTGTAGGAAAGTGTGGGAAACTGCAGGGTCAAAGTTCTGAGAGGAAACCAGGAGGTGCAAAGCCTTACACCAGTGTTACCCAACCACGGTGCCTCCAGCTGTTGCAAAACTACAATTCCCAGCATGCCCAGACAGCTTTTGGCTGTTCGGGCATGCTGAAAGTTGTAGTTTTGTAACAGCTGGAGGCACCCTGGTTGGAAAACACTGCCTTACACCATCCAGAACAGAGAGTCTTGGAACTGTGGACCTCCAGGTGTTGCAAAACTACAACTCCCAGCATGCTGGGAGTTTTAGTTTTGCAACATCTGAAGGGCCACAGTCTCAAGACCACTGATCTAGAGCAAACTGTAAGCAGCCTGGAGGAGCCATGACACATTGTAATAGTCCAGACTTATTCTAGAAATTACCAAAGACAGCTGTGGTGATTGGCATCAAGATTACTGGTAAAAAATTGCAGACTATAGTGAGTGGTCCATGTGGTCTGATCCTATTTTCTAGTAGTTTTTGCCAATAAGTGTATTTTTTTTCTCATGAAAACACCTAGGGGGAAATATTTCTTATTCTATACCAGCAGTAAGAGTTAATTTTCCACATTTGTGGTCTCTTTATGTTCTTTGTGTTCTAGACTGAAGAAGGGGAACTCAATGTCAGCAGTACAAAAGATACAAGGAAAGATGAAGAAATACTAGCCATCTGCTGGCTGCCGGCCAGAGCTCCTTACATGACAGTGCACTAAGCCTATCACCAGCCGAGGCAGGACATTGCTGTGGCCGGCGATACGCTGACAGCGCTGTGACGTTCCGAGCCTAAGAAGCATGGAGCAGAGCAGCACCGGAGGAATGGGACACCGGTATCTCCACAACGGGGGAACGTAGGAAGGTGAGTTAAAGGTTTTTTTTTTTTTTTTTTCTTTTGCAGCCCGGGCACAGGATGAGTTAAAAGATTTTTGCCACATCTCCTTTAGGGTACGTTCACACGTATGAAGATTTCATGCACAGGATTTGATGCACAGGATTTCCTGCTGCAGATTTCAATGTAAACTAAATGACTGAGCACAGCTTCTATTCAGCAGTTTCAAATCCTGGGCATCAAATCTGCGCAGGATCCTGTACGTGGGAACATACCCATAGTGTTTACCCAGCAGTTTGTCGGACTTACAATATACTGAATTGCTGTCTTTATTTAAGCAGAGAAATTGTTTGGTGCAACTCTTAATAGCTGCTGAAATCACTCTATAGATCTAGAATAAGCATTATGTATCCCTGGCTGACATAGATGGATGCACCATACACAAATGTCTAATCTCTCAATACCAAATAGTATTTTCTTCTGTACATTCAAAGGGATATAATAAAATATTTTAAAGACTGTTCTTCATATATTTGCATTAACAGTTATTTTAATGTTACAAGTGTATGACGTTTCTGGAAAAAGGTTTGCCAAACATAGCCTATGGACAAGAGCGGCAGTGTTTCCGGAAATTTTAAATGTATTTGTGGCAGGGTTTTTTTTACCTAAAAAAAAACACCACAAAACCTGCCGTCTTATTTTGCACTCCCAAGATGCAGTCTACATTAGACATTCTTTAATTCATTTTTATTAAAGAACTGGGGCAAAAACACCAGAAAAAACACCAATGTAGGTAGTGCCCCTGTATATAGATAGTGCCCCCCTGTTGTTAGTGCCTCCAGGTAGCTCATGCCCCCAGAAGATAGTGACCCCTTGTCGGTAGTGACCTATATAAATAGTGCTCACTTATAGATAGTGGGGGGGATTTATCAATACCTGTGCAGAGGAAAAGTTGCCCATAGCAACCAATCAGAGCGGCTCTTTCATTTTGCAGAGGCCTTGTTAAAAATTAAAGAAGAAATCTGATAGGTTGCCATGGGCAACTGGGCAAATTTTCCTCTGCACAGGTTTTGATAAATTGTAGCCCCTGATATGTAGTGCCCCTGGATAGGTCCTCTAAAATATAAAATAAAAATAATCCATTTCACCTTTCCGCCGATCCTGCTCTAATGCTGCGCTCTCAGGATTCTAAGGAGCGGCGCAGGACTTTTCTGGCAAGTCGCGTGATTAAATGACGTCATCACACGGCCTGCTGTGTAAGCCTTAGCTCCTGTATGTACAATACGTACGCTAATTGCGTAATGTACGTACAGGAGCTAAAGACTGCTTGCTCTACATACATTATGTATGCTATTTGTGTAATGTACGTACAGAAGCAAGAGACCCTTGTTTAAACAGCGGTCTTCTGCCCAGCGTGCTCGGACAGCCAACAGTGATACAATTAGTAAGGACATTTTTTTATTGCTTATTATATACCCAGCATCTCTTTTACCCACCCAGTGATCACCTCCTGTGTACAAGGCCTAATGTATTTTTTACTTCATACAAATTTGCCATCAATAAAATGATCTGGCTAATTTCACACTTCTGTCTGGTAATATCCATTAGGCTTAGAATGAGATGATGTCACACAGATGGGTGATGTCAAAGTAGTGATGTCACAGACAGCTATTATTAGGTACATTAAAGTGCACTGTAATTTGTTCAGTTTTGCGCTGCCTCTTTGACAGATACAGTGTCCAGCATTTTCCTGCGTTTGACTCCAGTCGAATCCTCTTCTGTACCCACAGTCTACAGACGTGAACTTAGGGACAAATAGTTCCTGACCAGCATGGTTACCCATTGCTATTTCCTTGTGCTCTTCCTCCTGTTAGGTGCACCTCTGGAGGGAAGACAGATCACCCAGAATCAGATAAAGGATGAAGAAAATCCTCTGATGGATGGAACCCTACAGCCACTGATGGAAGAAAGCACCTCCTCCTATGAAGATCTGCCAGCCCTGACCCAGCCGGATGTCAATGCTACCCAACATCTTCAGTGAGGAAAATATGAACAGATCTCATGCCCCAAAACAGATTGGCTCTAAGACCTCACTTAGACTGAGAGCGATAGCCATCTGCATTTGCCTCTTTTTACGCTTTATTCAAAAATGTTGCGACAAACATGGCAACAAGATTGCAGTGGATAAACTTGTGGAGCTGTACATCAAGAAAAAAAAAGGCTAAATACCGCTATGTAGGGATTAGTATATATATATATATATATATATATATATATATATATATATATATATAGATATATATATATATCTATATATATCTATATATATATATATATATATATATATATATATATATTAATTCCCATGTGCCCTCTTTGTTTTGTCCTGTTGCCCCTGGTTATGACGACCATCTTAGAAGTGAAAGTGTGTGTTTTGTTGCCTGGCAACTGCAGGGTCAAAGTTCTGAGAGGAAACCAGGAAGGGCTAAGCCTTACACCATCTAGAACAGTGGTCATGAAACTGTGGACCTCCAGGTGATGCAAAACTACAACTCCCAGCATGCTGAGCGTTGTAATTTTGCAACATATGAAGGGCCATAGTTTCAAGACCACTGATCTAGAGCAAACCGTAAGCAGCCTGGAGGAGCCATGACACATTGTAATAGTTCAGACTTATTCTAGAAACTTACCAAAGACAGCAATGGTGATTGTCATCAAGATTACTGGTAAAAAATTGCAGACTATAGTGAGTGGTCCATGTGGTCTGACCCTATTTTCTTACAGTTTTTGTCAATAAGTGTATTTTTTGTCTCATGAAGACACCTATGTGCATATTTCTTATTCTATACCAGCAGTAAGAGTTAATTTTCCACCTTTGTGGTCTCTTTATTTTTTTGTGTTCCACACTAAGGAAGGGGATCTCGATGTCAGCAGTGCAAAAGCTACAGGGAAAGATAAAGAAATACTAGCCATCTGCTGGCTGCATGGATATTTAGGAAGATCAGGTACAGAACAGCAGCTGAAGGCTTTAGACATGGAATATAATCAACTCAAAGAGTAGGGTTAGTCAAGCAGAGCGGATTATATCCAGAATCTTTATGCCTGGAAGTCGAAACAGGCTGGTAAGGTAAATAATACTCTGAATATAGGCCCAATTTATGGCTGGTGAGATAACATTGATAAACCTGCTACAATGGCACCTGGCAAGGGATCGGTTCTTTAAGTTAATGTGTTGGAAGCAACTTTGATAAGGGCCAAACTATTCAACTGGGTCAGAGCATCTCCAAAATGGCCAGTCAGTAACTTCCAAAGGTGGTCCAATGAATAGGTGATCAATAGATAAAGTGACAACTGGGCTATGGTGCCAAGGCATACTGAGGAGAGAAGGCTAGCCTCCATGGTCTGGCTGTAGCACAAATTGTGGAAATAGAAAACCAAAAAAGGAACAGAAAGGAAGGCATTCTGAGTGCTGTTATCCAGGCAATAGAAAATATTGTTTCAGGGTGAGTATGCACCCTCACCTTGTTGTGTTGTGCTGTGGACACAATACCAATGTACACCCTACACTAACACTGGTGCGCAAAACAAGCAGAATGTCAAGATCAGCCTATATCTGACTGCAACTCAAATGACCTAAGGAGGCTGGCCTGTCGGAGCAGGTTCCCGGAACTTCTGGTCTTCGGTGCTTGGACCGCCGTCACAGCCGTTCCAGGAGTAGGAGCTCCCCGGCACGTGACATCATAAGACACCTTTCCAGTCCTCCCAGTCCAAGTCTTCCAGAGGCGGAGCCAAGGTTCAAAGGTCATTTCCGGTTTCCGATTCCGGTCATCCTTCCAGCAGCGGGTCTTCATCTGCACATTCCCTGGACAGCATGTCTGGTCCGGAGGTGGTGAGAGTTGCCGCACAAGGAGCAGCATCAGATGGTGAGCAACCTCTTTGTTTCTCTGTCCCATCTCTTTCTGGAGATATTAGTAGGGCCCTGGGCATAGTTCCCTGATGGCTGGCTTATTGGCACTCTTCCAATTTATTAGGAGTAGAGCAGGAAAAAACCCTCAGGTATGGCGCTGCAGACTCTTGTAGACAGATGAGGCGGATGCCAAAGGAAAGTCCTCAGCAGTACATTTTATAAAAAAAAAACAATAAAATGGACAAGATTACGCGTTTCGGGAGGATCCCTCCCTTCCATTGGCATCCGCCTCATCTGTCTACAAGAGTCTGCAGCGCCATACCTGAGGGTTTTTCCCTGCTCTACTTCTAATATTGACTCCCAGGACGACTTGTTTCCTCCTGGAACCCATCGGCATAGCAGCGACTCGCACTACAGTACCCCGATTATATCGTGGGTGATATGCTTTTTTGCATAGATCTCAAGGTGAGCGGCCATCAAAATCCCCGTGGGGTTGCCCCACCACCCAATCTATTGAGGGTAAATACACGAGGCGCCGTCCGTCGGTCCTTTCTTTTCTTTTCTCTACAGATTCTTCCAATTTATGGCCTCTATGCCAACCCGAGTAAATGGGGTTTCTTCTACTTTGGGAGCTTCTGTGGCTTGGGTTCCCACTACCAGGGGCCCAGCTGTGCAGGGGGTTCCCAATGTTCCTCCTGTTGACACATAAGCTAAGGTTCCTCCTTTGGTGGGGCGACATCTTGGTCTGTGGTGACCCCCGGGATTGATATATCTTCCCTTCTTCCCTCGCTAGCACTTTAGTAGAGTCTAATATTTTAACCGCTGCTACCTTGAATGTCATGTCTGAAAGGCCACATCCTCTCACCTCCAGAAGTGTGCCAGAGTACTGTCTTAAGGAGGAAATCACATGTGAAGTCTCCCCGCTGGGATTTCATTTGGCCCCAGCAGTTAAAGAAAAAAACTAGAGTGGTGAATATGTGGACTTATTTACTTTGTCACCTTCCTTCAAGGATCTGCTTAGAGGCTCTGAGAAGAAGGATTAGAGGGAAGAGGAGAAGAGACAGAGTGTGTATTCTAAGTCTTTTAATAACTGGTTACAGGCCTTTTGTGTGTTTTCTGCAGTATTGAGGGAGCAGTTTCCTCAGCATTGTTCAGGTTTGTTTCAACATGTATATATAGTTCTTGGGGCCTACTGGTGTTTTGGGGGCTCCTCCTGGCTTTAGTATGATGAGTTATTTAGACAGAAGCTGGTGGTGCACCCTCACATTCGCTGGGGTCAGAAAGATGTGGGTATTTGGATTAATTTAATGATTCCTCAGCATCATTTGCCTGCCACTGGCACTCTTTCGGAAGGGGGTGTGCTTTGCGTTTAATGACTCCCTGTGCCGGAGGCAGGCCAACTGTTGATATAAACATGAGTGTGCCCAAATAGGAACCTGGCAGTTCCGTCTAATAAATCACTTGTCCTTACCACAGAAAAGGTCTCTGAATAATGAGGTATTAACTTCTGATGTTTCTGTGATTTACTCTTCATTTGACTCGGCTATGTCAGTGCTGTGCAGGTGTGGTCCGTGCACTGTTCTGGCTAATGGCGACATTAAATCAGCTTTTAGATTATTACCTGTTTGTGAATCAGTTTACAATTCTCTTGGTTTTATTTTGATAAGGTGCTACCTATGGGGTTTTCTTTCTCTTATTTTGAGTCTTTCTTTTCATTTCTTCAGTGGGTGATTTCTTCAGCATCAGGTCATGACTCTTTACTGCATTATATGCATGATTTTTTGTTTATTGACAGATGTTTGTCAGACTTTGTTAGATTGTTTTCTATTTTTTAGAGATTATTTTGGAGTACCTTTTAGCTGTAGAAATTTTTTTTTTTTCCATGTTGTTGTTTAGAGTTCTTTGGTAATACTGTTGACACCGATTCTATGCAGTGTAGTATTCCCAGAGTTACGGTTCAGGTTATGTTGTCATTAATTAACACTATGCTTTCTAAGCAAAAGGTGACTTTGAAGGAGTTACAGAGTTTGTTGGGTTTGTTCAATTTTGCGGTCCGGGTGATTCCCATGGGTCGGGTGTTTTCTAAACTGTTATATCCTGGTACTAGAGATGTTCCCTCATCTCGCTGTTACATCCAATTAGATAGGTCCATGAAGAGTGATTTGTTTTTTTGGCGTAGTTTCTATCTGATTTTAATGGCTCATATATTTAGCAGTAGGAGTTTTGTGACTTGGAAGCTTTGGGAGTTTTCACTGACTCAGCTGGTTCCCTGGATTTTGGTGCATTTTTTGAGGGGCATTGGTGTGCCGAGCCTTGGCCCCTGTCTTGGGTAGAGGCTGGTTTTACTTTAAACATTGTCTTGTTAGAACTTTTCCCCGTAGTGGTTGCTTTGGTAATTTGGGGTGACTTTTCGTAATAGGAGGGTTGTTTTCAACATTAATAATAAGGGGGTAGCTTTTGCTTTGAATTGTTTATCATCCAAGTCTGACCCAGTTGTCAAACTGCTGCGCCATCTTGTTTTAGTGTGCCTTAAGTTAAATGTTTGGGTTAAAGCCTGCTATATTTAATGGTGTTACCAATGATATAGCTGACTCTTTATCACACAGTTAGTTTTGCATGTTTTTCCAGTTGACCCTGGGTGTGGACAAGGAAGGTTCCCTCTGCCCTCCTCATCTCTGGGATCTTTTCTGCGGAATTCGTTTGCTGCCTCTACTTGGTCAAAGTATTGTAAGGCTTGGGCTTTATGTTGTGATTTTTGTGTTCAGAATGGCGGTTCTTCTTTTTCTTCAGAGGTGGGGCCCAGTTTGGATTTTATGTCTTTTTGTTTTTCTTTTTCAGGGATGGTCTTATTCTTATGTATGTAATATGTTAGTGGGGATTTCCTTCTTTCAAAGGTGGTTGTGTCTCTGCCCACTTACTTCCTTTTTTCAGGTTAAACAGTTGTTAAAAGAATATTGTTTGTCTTCTGTGCGGAAGGATAATAGGAGACCTATAGACTTTTCTCTTTTAACCCAGTTTTGTGAGGCTTGCAACTCTGTTTGTAGGGATTCCTATGAGTCTTGTCATTTTCAAATGGCTTTTGTGCTAGCGTTTTTCTGTGCTTTTCAGTTAAGTGAATTTACCTCTGTCAACAAATGCTCTTTGTCGTCTCTGAGTGTTTCGGATGTGCAGTTGTCCCAGTCTGGGTTGTTGGTCGTTGTCAGATTTTCTAAGGCTGATCGTGTGGGTAAGGGTAACTGTTTGCAAGTTAATCCTTTGTCTGATATGTCTTGTTGTCCTGTTTCTCAAGTTTCTTGCTATTTACCTGTTCGTACTAGTGTGTCTGATTCTTTTCTTATCCATCTAGATGGTACCCCTTTGACTGCTTTTCAGTTAAAATTTATTTTTAGTAAGTGTAAATCCTTTTTAGGTCTACAGGATCAGAGATTCCGCTCTCATTCTTTGCGTATAGGATCTGCCACTGAGGCTTCGTGTCTGGTCTTTCTGAGAATGATATTAAATCTATTGGCTATTGGAATTCTGACCATTTCATGTTGTATGTTCGCCCACATTTATTGTTTAACTTTTGAATTCTTTACAGATTTGGAGCCTACCATTGTGTGGATGATTGGACATTCTTTTATACATTGGGCCCACCAGCAGGCTTTGTCCAGGCCATACACAGCTAATCTGGGTTTAGATCTGTCTATTGCTACAGTTTTGTGGTTGGGTGTCCTCAGTCTCTACCTTCCTGGTTTGTATGAGGTATGTATGGCTCAGACTGAGGTTTGGCCTACCCCGGATATATTAGTCCATGTTGGTGGAAATGACCTTGGTCGCTGAAATACTTCTGTGTTATTTCAAGAGTTTAAGCAGTTTTTTTTTCCAGTCTTTATTCCCTAATTGTGTCAGAACAGAGAGTTTTCTTTGTGGAGCGTATCCAGTGCAGGATTAATTGAGGTCTTTGTAGTTATTTGCTATGGGAGGCCATTCCTATCGCTATGTGGATTTTGAAGGTTTCATTCTGTGTCTTTACAAGTCTGATAAGGTTCATTTAAATTAAATTAGTTTAGATATTTTTAATTGAACAGGCCTTGGGCTTTGGGGTGCATGGCTAGTCTGTAGCCATGCTTTTGGGGTTGTCACCCAGCTATGCTGGGCGGACAGGTTATAATATGGTCTCACTTGGAATTCTTTTAATGTTATGATATTTATTTTTATATACCGTATATACTCGAGTATAAGCCGAGTTTTTCAGCACGATTTTTCGTGCTGAAAACACCCCCCTCGGCTTATACTCGAGTGAACTCCCCCACCCGCAGTGGTCTTCAACCTGCGGACTTCCAGAGGTTTCAAAACTACAACTCCCAGCAAGCCAGGGCAGCCATCGGCTGTCCGGGCTTGCTGGGAGTTGTAGTTTTGAAACCTCCGGAGGTCCGCAGGTTGAAGACCACTGCGGCCTTCAACATCATCCAGCCCCCTCTCACCCCCTTTAGTTCTGAGTACTCACCTCCGCTCGGCGCTGGTCCGGTCCTGCAGGACTGTCCGGTGAGGAGGTGGTCCGGTGAGGAGGTGGTCTGGGCTGCTATCTTCACCGGGGAGGCCTCTTCTAAGCGCTTCGGGCCCGGCCTCAGAATAGTCACGTTGCCTTGACAACGACGCAGATGCGTCGTTGTCAAGGCAACGGCTCTATTCCGGGCCGGAAGCGCGGAGAAGAGGCGCCCCCGGTGAAGATAGCAGCCCGGACCACCTCCTCACCGGACCACCTCCTTACCGGTCAGCCCTGCAGGACCGGACCAGCGCCGAGCGGAGGTGAGTACTCAGAACTAAAGGGGGTGAGAGGGGGCTGGATGATGTTGAATGCCGCAGTGGTCTTCAACCTGCGGACCTCCGGAGGTTTCAAAACTACAACTCCCAGCAAGCCCGGACAGCCGATGGCTGCCCGGGCTTGCTGGGAGTTGTAGTTTTGAAACCTCTGGAGGTCCGCAGGTTGAAGACCACTGAGGGCGAATGATGAGAAGAGGATGATGAAGGGGGGGGGGGTGTGGGGATGATGAAGGGGGGTGGGGATGATGAAGGGGGGGGGTGTGGGATGATTACAAGGGGATGATGAAGGGGGGATGTGTGGGATGATAAGGGGATGTGTGGGATGATGACAAGGGGATGATGAAGGGGGGATGTGTGGGATGATAAGGGGATGTGTGGGATGATGACAAGGGGATGATGAAGGGGGGATGTGTGGGATAAGGGGATGTGTGGGATGATGACAAGGGGATGATGAAGGGGGGATGTGTGGGATGATGACAAGGGGATGATGAAGGGGGGATGTGTGGGATGATAAGGGGATGTGTGGGATGATGACAAGGGGATGATGAAGGGGGGATGTGTGGGATAATAAGGGGATGTGTGGGATGATGACAAGGGGATGATGAAGGGGGGATGTGTGGGATGATGACAAGGGGATGATGAGGATGTTAATGACGGGTCTGGATGATGACAGGGGGGGATGAGGTATTTCCCACCCTAGGCTTATACTCGAGTCAATAACTTTTCCTGGGATTTTGGGTTGAAATTAGGGGTCTCGGCTTATACTCGAGTATATACGGTAAATATTCATTTATTTTGGTTGTTTGGTGAATTTGTGGTTACACTTAATAATGGGCATAATTTTCCCCACAGTTGGGGTTTGTCTTTATTATATTGTTTGTTTTAAAATATAGAGGCTTGCACTCCCATGATTCTGGTGTATGAAGGAAAGATTTTGTGATTGTTTGTTTGTTATTCCTTTATTAAATAAAATTCACATGGCTTTGAATTGGAGACTACTCCACTAAACCTAAGTGTATAAGTTGTCAGGACTACTTTGGAAACCCAAAATAACGAATGATCAAACTGGTCACTAAAAAAACATGACAGAATAAGATGGTTGTCCATCTGGTTACATTCCATAACACATTGAAATATGCTATAAATGTTTGGTTGTTCAAAATGGGATGTGATATATGGTGGAAATTACCGTACTTGGATAACTTATCTCTGATTTATTTTATCCGAATTTATATTAGATAACATTTAAATAATAGATTGTGTCTATTACGTGTGTCTATGTATGGTAAACAAACCAGTATGGTTAGTAACAAGTTGAAACAGGGAAAACAAGGGGAAATGGAGATGGATTTCAGCAGTATCATGGCAGTGAAGTCATTCATATAGCTTGAGAGACAGCCTAAAATGGTATTATTGGAGACGTTTGCAGCACCCAATGAAATATTAAGCCAGTGACATGTCCCAGGTATAGGTGAGTAACAAACAGGCAACCACCAAGCAGAAAAGGGTAGCTTACACTAATATGATAGGGAAGGGAAGACCGTTGACTTTTCAGGAATAATTTGAAAGGCTGGTGGCTTTCTTGTTATACAACAGATAGCCAATATGGCTTCATAAATTCATTTGTAAAGGTAGGCTGCAACAGTTGTCAGAATGGTAATAGGAACACTTGGGACCCCCTTGATCTCTGGAACAGGAGCCCTGGCTGTCAGTTAGGAGCTTGGATAGGGGTTTTGGGATGAAATAGTTTTGACTGGAGTTCTCCTTTAACTTTCATGTGTTTATAGTGGGGAAGCGGCTGCCGTGGGGAAGCGGACTACTGTGTCTATAGTCGGGAAGCAGCTGCCATTCAGCTCTGGTAGTCGCTTATTTTTTTCAAGAACAAAGGGGTCATCCATTTGAAATCCAAAATGCCTGGCCATTCTCTCCCCTGACAAATTATGTTGTGAGGTCCCCTTCCCCTTTCACTTTAGCTTAGGTTCCCAATGTCATTGAGTGGCGAAAAAAGATTGGACCTGCAGTGTTTTTTTCTCCGCTCTACTCCTTTCAATGAACTGAGCGGTGGAGCTTCTTTTAGCAGAGAACAGCTGCAGTGTGAATGTAGCCTTAGGGTATGGTCACATGATGGAATTTCTGTTTGGAAATATAAGACCAGTCTATATTATATAAGTGTTTCCTTACAGAGAACAAGGGGGAAGATTCATCAAAACTTGTGCAGAGGAAAAGTCCACCAGTTGCCCATAGCAACCAATCAGATCGCTTCTTTCATTTTTGAGACAGCCTCTGAAAAATGAAAGAAGCAAGCTGATTGGTTGCTATGGGCAACTGGTGGACTTTTCCTTAGCACGGGTCTTGATGAATCTCCCCCCATGATCACTGAGTTTCACAGCTAATTCTTGCTCATGTAAATGCTAATGGTTTTCCATCTTGCCTATATTTCCAGCTGAAACAACTTTTATCTGTAAATGATGTGTATGACCAGAACCAGAATTAGTGGCAACATCTGAGCATGTATGACAAGTCTACAAGCAGTATTAGGAAATAATATTTTTTTTTATAGATAAAAACCATCACAGTAGGGTTCTTAGATTTAGGTACTTTAGGTACTTTACTTAGTAAACAAGCTTGATGTGTTCTACTAATACAAGGTAAAACCGTCTCACACTGCGCTTTACATTGTGAATCACCAAGTCCTTTGTGCCAGTGATAGGGTTAAGGGATTATTCAATTCAGAAAATATTTTCCCCCATCCTGGCACAAGTCCTCAGTCTAAATATAGAGATGCCATTCTCTGTGCTTTTCTGCATGTGTCTCTACATCTCTACAGTAAAAGCGGCCTCTGTATAGCGATAGTATATTGTAAGTGATACATTCCCACAATAATCCTTGGGTTGATGTCTATTTGTAAGACACCTTAAATAGACTTGCATTGAGGAGGGGGTGGGGCGTGACATCATGAGGTGGTGGGGCTATGATGTCACGAGCTCCCGCTGCTGGCTCCAACGTTCGGAACAGTTTGTCCCAAATCCTGAGCGGTGGAGTACCCCTTTAAATACCCTCTTCTAGCCACTCACTTCATACTAAGTCGTTTCTACTAAATACATGTAAATTGTATATCACATTAAAATATCAAAGTATCTACTATATGCCGCACCAGCAAGCATAATTGTATAAAACCAAACTGGAGCTGATGGCAGTTACCAAACTTATAAAAATCACCTTTTTTTTATTTCTTTTCCAAGGGAAAAGGAGGTGGGGCCAAGTTGGTAAAGTGCTATAGCCTGGTACATCTTCTCGCTTGCCCTCA
This sequence comes from Hyla sarda, assembly GCF_029499605.1. Classification (NCBI taxonomy): domain Eukaryota; kingdom Metazoa; phylum Chordata; class Amphibia; order Anura; family Hylidae; genus Hyla; species Hyla sarda. The sequence continues at coordinate 99,817,118 of NC_079192.1, read as the reverse complement.
CCTCCCAACCCCTACAGGGCTGTGTACAGGAATCAAGGTGGAGCTGGGAGGTGAGGGCAAGTCAGAAAGAGTGCTAAGCTAAAACAGCTCAGCCCTGCCTCCATCCTACTTGACTTTGAAATAAAATGATAATTTTATAAGTTTGGCAACCTCCATTAGCTTCAGGAAAGGTGCAGTTTTCTTTTATGCCCTTACAACTAGCCAATGGCGTCTGCAGCTTTTAGCAGTAAATACAACTGACAGATTTTTGGTGGCCCAGTATAGGAGTTGCTCTCCTGTACCCTTTATGTCCTGTATGGTGGACTCTATTTCAGTGTCCCCTGAGTCCACCTTCATTATGTGTATCCTAAAGGGTTAACAGTGCCTTATTAGATGTATTGAAATTGGCTTTCTAATGTTCATAAGCCTTTAAATGTTGTTACCAAGTCCTGTGTAACCAGGGAAGGTGTCAGTGACCAGGTGACTTGTGTAGTGACCTATGGGAGTCCTCCAAATTGCTCCCTTATAAACCAAGGGAGGAGCTAGCTGAAGAGTTCTGTTGAGTTCTTGCTGAGGAGCAGTACAGTCAAGACCTGAGAGTGTCTGGTGTCCTAAGGGAGACCTAGGCCTAACCATACAGCCACGCTTCAATCACCAAGTGCCCGTTCAGGTGAACGTCAAAGCCTGGTAAGCAACAACAGGGGTGAAGTCTAGTCAGTCATAGTCAAGTCTAACAAGTCTGCTAAAGTCAGCGTGGGATTGCATAATTTAGTCCAAGTCCACTACAAGTCCCAGCGAGCCGCAAGTCTCCTTAAGTCACTGGTCATCTCCTTGGGCCTAACTGAGCTGTAAAGACTATTCCAGCTGTCTGCCTCAGTAAAGCTGCCGTTGTTCCGTAACTTTGCATCGGAGTGATTATGTGCCCCGCACCTAGCCCAGGATCCAGCAGTCATACCTCGGGTGGTGTAGAGGATAACCACACCCTGGCGTCATGAACACAAGGGGTTAATGCCATCTGCCCCTAGAATAATAACATCTGCCCTTCATCACACCCTCACCACAGATTTTCAATTTATCATTAGCCATTGATGATACAGTATGTGACAATGCCATAAAGTGTATACTGAAGCGTTTCCCCCAAAAGTTTAGAAACTCTTTCAACCTGTCTATCATTCCTTTTGAAATCATACATGGGTCTGGAATACAAGATTCAGGGTTGCCAGGGTCCTTATTCTGGAGAGTTCACAGAGCTGTCCCTTTGCCTGCAGCGCTGACAGCACTGTAAGAACTAGACAGGGAGCTCCTTCCATGTACTTGCAAAATAATGTCTCTGCAAGTTTTTTTTTTGTAATGCCCTATTTAATTCTTTATGGTTCTTTTCAGATTTTCTTGTTTCCACTAAATGCATGTCTCAAGAGAAGAGATAGTCTCGTGACAAATGCATTTATTAGATACATGAACTTCTATAAGAAAACGTATACCAAAAATTCATGTTTGTGTATTTTCCAATACATTCTGTTGTTTTAGCAAGATAACATAGATGTGTATAGATATCTGCGCTATTCCACACAGAGAAAACTGCATGTGTCGATTTACATCTACATTCCTTTACATGTACTGTTTACTTCTACAGTCATATACTTCTACAGTCATATACTTCTACAGTCATATACTTCTACAGTCATATACTTCTACAGTCATATACTTATACAGTCATATACTTCCACAGTCATATACTTATACAGTCATATACTTCCACAGTCATATACTTCTACAGTCATATACTTATACAGTCATATACTTCTACAGTCATATACTTCTACAGTCATATACTTCTACAGTCATATACTTCTACAGTCATATACTTATACAGTCATATACTTCCACAGTCATATACTTCTACAGTCATATACTTCTACAGTCATATACTTCTACAGTCATATACTTCTACAGTCATATACTTCTACAGTCATATACTTCTACAGTCATATACTTCTACAGTCATATACTTCCACAGTCATATACTTCCACAGTCATATACTTCTACAGTCATATACTTCTACAGTCATATACTTCTACAGTCATATACTTCTACAGTCATATACTTCCACAGTCATATACTTCTACAGTCATATACTTCTACAGTCATATACTTCTACAGTCATATACTTCTACAGTCATATACTTCTACAGTCATATACTTCTACAGTCATATACTTCTACAGTCATATACTTCCACAGTCATATACTTCTACAGTCATATACTTCTACAGTCATATACTTCTACAGTCATATACTTCTACAGTCATATACTTCTACAGTCATATACTTCTACAGTCATATACTTCCACAGTCATATACTTCTACAGTCATATACTTCTACAGTCATATACTTCTACAGTCATATACTTCTAAAGTCATATACTTCCACAGTCATATACTTCCACAGTCATATACTTCCACAGTCATATACTTCTACAGTCATATACTTCTACAGTCATATACTTCTACAGTCATATACTTCCACAGTCATATACTTCCACAGTCATATACTTCCACAGTTATATACTTCCACAGTCATATACTTCCACAGTCATATACTTCCACAGTCATATACTTCCACAGTCATATACTTCTACAGTCATATACTTCTACAGTCATATACTTCTACAGTCATATACTTCCACAGTCATATACTTCCACAGTCATATACTTCCACAGTCATATACTTCCACAGTCATATACTTCTACAGTCATATACTTCTACAGTCATATACTTCCACAGTCATATACTTCTACAGTCATATACTTCTACAGTCATATACTTCTACAGTCATATACTTCTACAGTCATATACTTCCACAGTCATATACTTCCACAGTCATATACTTCCACAGTCATATACTTCTACAGTCATATACTTCTACAGTCATATACTTCCACAGTCATATACTTCTACAGTCATATACTTCTACAGTCATATACTTCTACAGTCATATACTTCTACAGTCATATACTTCTACAGTCATATACTTCTACAGTCATATACTTCCACAGTCATATACTTCCACAGTCATATACTTCCACAGTCATATACTTCTACAGTCATATACTTCTACAGTCATATACTTCCACAGTCATATACTTCTACAGTCATATACTTCTACAGTCATATACTTCTACAGTCATATACTTCCACAGTCATATACTTCCACAGTCATATACTTCCACAGTTATATACTTCCACAGTCATATACTTCCACAGTCATATACTTCCACAGTCATATACTTCCACAGTCATATACTTCTACAGTCATATACTTCTACAGTCATATACTTCTACAGTCATATACTTCCACAGTCATATACTTCCACAGTCATATACTTCCACAGTCATATACTTCCACAGTCATATACTTCTACAGTCATATACTTCTACAGTCATATACTTCCACAGTCATATACTTCTACAGTCATATACTTCTACAGTCATATACTTCTACAGTCATATACTTCTACAGTCATATACTTCCACAGTCATATACTTCCACAGTCATATACTTCCACAGTCATATACTTCTACAGTCATATACTTCTACAGTCATATACTTCCACAGTCATATACTTCTACAGTCATATACTTCTACAGTCATATACTTCTACAGTCATATACTTCTACATTCTACAGAAACAGCTTTTACTAAGGTGTCACATGACCTGATGACGAAATCTCAAGAAAGCTACTCTTTGTTGATCCTCTTGGATCTATCTTCTCAGTATGCTTCGCTTTATTGACCTAAAGGACTCTGCAGTCTCCTGGTTTCCTTCCTACCCCTCTGACCGCTCCTTTAGTATATCTATACTTCTACAGTATTTTACTTTTCCCCCTTTCCCCTTACTGTTGGGGTTCCTCAGGGATCAGTACTTACCCTCTCCTCTTTCTCTTTATACAGCCCCGATTGGGCAAACTATCTGCCGATTTGGCTTTCATTATTATGTACGCTGATGACACTCAGCTATATACCTCTTCCCATGACATCACTCCTGCAGTCCTACAAAACACTAGTGATTGTCTGTCCTCTGTCTCAGACATCATGTCCTCCCTATATCTAAGACGGAGCTTCTTAGACGGAGCTTCGTGTTTCCCCTTCTACTAACCTACCTAAACCTAAAATTTCCGTCTGTGTGTGGCACTGCCATAACGCGTAGGCAGCATGCCAGTTGTCTTGGGGTCATGCTACACTCCGATGTCACCTGTGCTCTATTTTTTACTGTTGATGCAGATAGAACTCTTGTTGCTCTGATTCATTTTCGTCTGCTGTCAACAGGTCTCTCTTTTTGTTAACAACAGCCAGACTTATCTTCCTCTCCAGCCGCTGCTCTGATGCTTCTCCCCTCTGCCAGTCACTACACTGGTCACCTGTTCAGTCCAGAATACAGTGACCCCCCAACCTACGATGACCCTGACATACGATCATTTCAAAATACGATGGCCTCTCAGAGGCCATCGCATGTTGAAGGGGCCATCGCATTAACGGCTATCCGGCAGCCCAGACTGCTTCAGGTGCCCCGTGTGGTCCGTTGACGATCACTCACCTGTCCTCGGGGCTCCGGCGCATCCTCTTCAGGATCCCCTGCATCGTCGGCGCTCTCCATCGTCGTCATCACGTCACTCCGCACGCCGTCCCCTCATCCAATAGGAGCGGCGTGCGTAGCAACGTGATGGCGGTGATGGAGAGCGAGGATGCCGGGGAAGCAGAGGCCTTGCTGGAGCATCGGGGGCACCCTGGGGACGCGGCGACAGTGATGAAAGGAGACATCCGGGGAAGCGGTAACAAGCGGTGACAGTCCGGAGCGGCGGGGACACATGAGTATAACTTCCAATACCAGTGGTCTTCAACCTGCGGACCTTAAGATGTTGCAAAACTACAACTCCCAGCATGCCCGGACAGCCGTTGGCTGTCCGGGCATGCTGGGAGTTGTAGTTTTGCAACATCTGGAGGTCCGCAGGTTTTAGACCACTGTCCTATACTATACATTGCACGGATCCCTCAACATACGATGGTTTCAACAAACAATGGTCCATTTGGAACGGATTACCATCGTATGTTGAGGGACCACTGTACAATATGAACTCCACACTCTCTCACAAAACTCTCCACAGTGCTGCACCTCTCTACATCTATCTCTTCCCTCACCTCTACCATCCTATACGTGCTGGTAGTTCTGTTAATGGCCCAAAACTAACATCTTATATATTCCGAACCCTTTTACTCCTGCCTCCAAGGCTTTGCTCATGCTGCACCATTTCTTTGGAAAGCGATACCGAGAACAATCCGAATAATTCCTAACACCCACAGTTTTCTGAGTGCCCTAAAGACACATCTCTTTAGGCAGGCCTATAACATTCCCTAATTGGTTTCCCCTACGTTACCCACCCTCACCTTTAATGACGCATACATTATGGTATCTGACGACTGGCTCAGCGACCTTTGTGTGATCTACCCTATTTATATGATGATGGTTGGACCATTATACAAATAAAGCACTTTCTTCCTTTTGCCTCAACCCCATTCCTCATAGATTGTAGGCTTGTGTAGAGGGCCCTCGCTCTTCTTGTCTTGTCGGAGTCACACCTTACCTTTCTTGCTCATAATGTGGTTGGGCTTCAATGTGAATATGCAGAGGGAGGTTCTCTAAAGGTTCATGTTTGCCTATATTTTGCCAGCCCGTACAGATAGATCTTTTCTTGACATTGTTTTGGCACTTTGTAGGCTTGCTCTCATAAGGGTTTATGCCTTTTAACATAGTAGATTGTGAATGACAAATTTTTAACCTTTAAAAAAAGCAATTCCCAGGGTTGTAAGGAAGTCCCAGAGCAACTAGCAGCTCGGGTCACCAGATGTCCCAAGCATGTTTTCCCAGTGATTGCCCAAAGTATTCTAATTCACAAAAACATGCTGTGCAGATCATCCTTAACATATAAAAGGCTAATATTCAAATGAATTGCACTGAATAGTTTATACAACATGTAATGTCTGGCTATTAACCTGTAATATATTCAAGAACACTTATAGTACACGTCATGAAGGGGCGGAGCTATGACATCACGAGCTCCCGGCGCCAGCGTTCAGAACAGTTTGTTCCAAACGTTGAGCAGCGGAGTACCCCTTTAAATATTCTCCTGCATTGGGAATTGCTTTTCTTTCCTAACCAAATAGTGTAAACTTGTTTTGGATTCACTGTTTTCTTTCTGTAACTATATGAAATATATATATATATATATATATATATGTCTATTGTTTTTTGAATAAAGATAACATGATTTTTTCATAATTTTTTGAGTAGCTCCATTTGTTTGGGTATTATTCAGTCATAGCAGTCTATATTTGGCAATACACTTTTTTCTTAGTGGGTTCATTTCTACTATATCCTTTATACGGGTAAACAATATATCCACAGTGTTAGATATATTATACTATGTTGTGCCCCCCCAAAGATACTTGTACATGCGGCTGGGGTTTCTATTTAGTAGAGAAAGGCTGCAACACTCACCGAATAAGAGCATTTGTCCTTTAATACAGTGGTCCCTAACCCAGTCCTCAAGGCCTAGCAGCATTCCAAGTTTTTTTTTAGAAATGGGCACTGTCAGATCCAAAAACTTTTTAAAATGTTCTTACTGATGAAAATTAAAGACCTTTTGTAATATGGTTGTTTAAAATATGTTGAATATTTAATAAAGAAAACAGCTCCTGGTAATCCCACCACTAGGGGTCCCCATACCTACTGGGACACTACCCAGTCCTGCAACAGCATCAGCTTGTACATGAGTCATGGACAAGAGATGACTCATGGACAATTGTCACGATGCCGGCTGGCAGGTAGTGGACCCTCTGTGCCAGAGAGGGATTGGCGTGGACCGTGCTAGTGGACCGGTTCTAAGCCACTACTGGTTTTCACCAGAGCCCGCCGCAAAGCGGGATGGTCTTGCTGCGGCGGTAGTGACCAGGTCGTATCCACTAGCAACGGCTCACCTCTCTGGCTGCTGAAGATAGGCGCGGTACAAGGGAGTAGGCAGAAGCAAGGTCGGACGTAGCAGAAGGTCGGGGCAGGCAGCAAGGATCGTAGTCAGGGGCAACGGCAGAAGGTCTGGAAACACAGGCAAGGAACACACAAGGAACGCTTTCACTGGCACTAAGGCAACAAGATCCGGCAAGGGAGTGCAAGGGAAGTGAGGTAATATAGGGAAGTGCACAGGTGAAAACCCTAATTGGAACCACTGCGCCAATCAGCGGCGCAGTGGCCCTTTAAATCGCAGAGACCCGGCGCGCGCGCGCCCTAGGGAGCGGGGCCGCGCGCGCCGGGACAGAACAGACGGGGAGCGAGTCAGGTAGGGGAGCCGGGGTGCGCATCGCGAGCGGGCGCTACCCGCATCGCGAATCGCATCCCGGCTGGCAGCAGGATCGCAGCGCCCCGGGTCAGAGGACGTGACCGGAGCGCTGCAGCGGAGGGAGTGAAGCGAGCGCTCCGGGGAGGAGCGGGGACCCGGAGCGCTCGGCGTAACAGTACCCCCCCCCTTGGGTCTCCCCCTCTTCTTGGAGCCTGAGAACCTGAGGAGCAGACTTTTGTCAAGGATGTTGTCCTCAGGTTCCCAGGATCTCTCTTCAGGACCACAACCCTCCCAGTCTACTAAAAAAAAATTTTTCCCTCTGACCTTTTTGGCAGCCAAAATTTCCTTGACCGAGAAGACGTCCGAGGAGCCGGAAACAGGAGTGGGAGGAACAGATTTGGGAGAAAAACGGTTGAGGATGAGTGGTTTGAGAAGAGAGACGTGAAAGGCATTAGGGATACGAAGAGAAGGAGGAAGAAGAAGTTTATAAGAGACAGGATTAATTTGACACAAAATTTTGAAAGGACCAAGATAGCGTGGTCCCAACTTGTAGCTAGGGACACGGAAGCGGACATATTTAGCGGAGAGCCATACCTTGTCTCCAGGGGAAAAAACGGGGGGAGCTCTTCTTTTCTTATCCGCGAACCTCTTCATGCGTGAAGAAGCCTGTAAGAGAGAATTTTGGGTCTCTCTCCATATAATGGAAAGGTCACGAGAAATTTCATCCACAGCGGGCAGACCAGAGGGCAAGGGGGTAGGGAGGGGGGGAAGAGGGTGACGGCCGTACACCACGAAAAATGGGGATTTGGAGGAAGATTCAGAGACCCTGAAGTTATACGAGAATTCGGCCCATGGAAGGAGATCTGCCCAGTCATCCTGGCGGGAGGAAACAAAATGTCGCAAATAATCCCCCAGGATCTGGTTAATTCTTTCTACTTGTCCATTGGACTGGGGATGATATGCAGAGGAAAAATTTAATTTAATCTTGAGTTGTTTACAGAGAGCTCTCCAGAATTTAGACACGAATTGGACCCCTCTATCCGAGACAATCTGCGTAGGCAACCCGTGAAGACGAAAAATGTGTACAAAAAATTGTTTAGCCAACTGAGGCGCAGAAGGAAGACCAGGAAGAGGGATGAAATGTGCCATTTTGGAGAATCGATCAACGACCACCCAAATAACGGTGTTGCCACGGGAAGGGGGTAAATCAGTAATAAAATCCATACCAATCAGAGACCAAGGCTGTTCGGGGACAGGCAGAGGATGAAGAAAACCAGCGGGCTTCTGGCGAGGAGTCTTATCCCGGGCACAGATAGTGCAGGCTCGCACAAAGTCCCCAACATCCGTCTCCAGAGTCGGCCACCAATAGAAGCGGGAGATGAGTTGCACAGATTTCTTGATGCCCGCATGACCTGCGAGATGGGAGGAGTGACCCCATTTGAGGATTCCGAGGCGTTGGCGTGGAGAAACAAAGGTCTTTCCTGGAGGAGTCTGCCTGATGGAGGCAGGAGAAGTGGAGATCAGGCAGTCAGGTGGAATGATGTGTTGCGGAGGGAGATCAACTTCTGAGGCATCCGAGGAACGAGAGAGAGCATCGGCCCTAATGTTCTTATCGGCAGGACGAAAGTGAATCTCAAAATTAAATCGGGCAAAGAACAGAGACCACCGGGCCTGGCGAGGATTCAGCCGTTGGGCCGACTGGAGGTAGGAGAGGTTCTTGTGGTCGGTGTAGATAATAACAGGAAATCTTGATCCCTCCAGCAGATGCCTCCATTCCTCAAGTGCTAATTTAATGGCTAGAAGCTCTCGATCCCCGATGGAGTAGTTCCTCTCCGCTGGAGAGAAGGTCCTAGAGAAAAAACCACAAGTGACAGCATGCCCGGAAGAATTTTTTTGTAGAAGAACAGCTCCAGCTCCTACTGAGGAGGCATCAACCTCCAATAGGAAGGGTTTGGAAGGGTCAGGTCTGGAGAGCACGGGAGCCGAAGAAAAGGCAGACTTGAGTCGTTTAAAGGAGTCTTCTGCTTGAGGAGGCCAGGACTTGGGATCAGCATTTTTTTTGGTTAAAGCCACGATAGGAGCCACAATGGTAGAAAAATGTGGAATAAATTGCCTGTAATAATTGGCGAACCCCAAAAAGCGTTGGATAGCACGGAGTCCGGAGGGGCGTGGCCAATTTAAGACGGCAGAGAGTTTGTCTGGATCCATCTGTAGTCCCTGGCCAGAGACCAAATATCCTAGAAAAGGAAGAGATTGGCATTCAAACAGACATTTCTCAATTTTGGCATAGAGTTGGTTGTCACGAAGTCTCTGAAGAACCATACGGACATGCTGGCGGTGTTCTTCTAGATTGGCAGAAAAAATTAGGATATCGTCCAGATATACCACAACACAGGAGTATAACAGATCACGAAAGATTTCATTGACAAAGTCTTGGAAGACGGCAGGGGCATTGCACAGTCCAAAGGGCATGACCAGATACTCAAAGTGTCCATCTCTGGTGTTAAATGCCGTTTTCCACTCGTCCCCCTCTCTGATGCGGATGAGGTTATAGGCGCCTCTTAAGTCCAATTTAGTGAAGATGTGGGCACCTTGGAGGCGATCAAAGAGTTCAGAGATGAGGGGTAAGGGGTAGCGGTTCTTAACCGTGATTTTATTAAGACCGCGGTAGTCAATGCAAGGACGTAGGGAGCCATCTTTTTTGGACACAAAGAAAAATCCGGCTCCGGCAGGAGAGGAGGATTTACGGATAAAGCCCTTTTTTAGATTCTCCTGGACGTATTCGGACATGGCAAGAGTCTCTGGGGCAGAGAGAGGATAAATTCTGCCCCGGGGTGGAGTAGTACCCGGGAGGAGGTCGATAGGGCAATCATAAGGCCTGTGAGGAGGTAGAGTCTCAGCTTGTTTTTTGCAGAAAACATCCGCGAAGTCCATATAGGCCTTAGGGAGACCGGTTACTGGAGGAACCACAGAGTTACGGCAAGGGTTACTGGGAACCGGTTTTAGACAGTTCTTGGAACAAGAGGACCCCCAACTCTTGATCTCCCCAGTGGACCAATCCAGGGTTGGGGAATGAAGTTTAAGCCAGGGAAGTCCAAGGAGAATCTCCGAGGTGCAATTGGGGAGGACCAAAAGTTCAATCCTCTCATGATGAGATCCGATGCTCATAAGAAGGGGCTCCGTGCGGAAACGTATGGTACAGTCCAATCTTTCATTATTTACACAATTGATGTAGAGGGGTCTGGCGAGACTGGTCACTGGGATGTTGAACCTGTTGACGAGAGAGGCCAAAATAAAATTTCCTGCAGATCCAGAGTCCAAGAAGGCCACTGTAGAGAAGGAGAAGGCAGAGGCAGACATCCGCACAGGCACAGTAAGACGTGGAGAAGCAGAGTAGACATCAAGGACTGTCTCACCCTTGTGCGGAGTCAGCGTACGTCTTTCCAGGCGGGGAGGACGGATAGGACAATCCCTCAGGAAGTGTTCGGTACTAGCACAGTACAGGCAGAGGTTCTCCATACGGCGTCGTGTCCTCTCTTGAGGTGTCAGGCGAGACCGGTCGACCTGCATAGCCTCCACGGCGGGAGGCACAGGAACAGATTGCAGGGGACCAGAGGAGAGAGGAGCCGAGGAGACGAAACGCCTCGTGCGAACAGAGTCCATATCTTGGCGGAGTTCCTGACGCCTTTCAGAAAAACGCATGTCAATGCGAGTGGCTAGGTGAATAAGTTCATGTAGATTAGCAGGAATTTCTCGTGCGGCCAGAACATCTTTAATGTTGCTGGATAGGCCTTTTTTGAAGGTCGCGCAGAGGGCCTCATTATTCCAGGACAATTCTGAAGCAAGTGTACGGAATTGTACGGCATACTCGCCAACGGAAGAATTACCCTGGACCAGGTTCAACAGGGCAGTCTCAGCAGAAGAGGCTCGGGCAGGTTCCTCAAAGACACTTCGGATTTCCGAGAAGAAGGAGTGTACAGAGGCAGTGACGGGGTCATTGCGGTCCCAGAGCGGTGTGGCCCATGACAGGGCTTTTCCGGACAGAAGACTGACTACGAAAGCCACCTTAGACCTTTCAGTGGGAAACAGGTCCGACATCATCTCCAGATGCAGGGAACATTGGGAAAGAAAGCCACGGCAAAACTTAGAGTCCCCATCAAATTTATCCGGCAAGGATAAGCGTATCCCAGGAGCGGCCACTCGCTGCGGAGGAGGTGCAGGAGCTGGCGGAGGAGATGACTGCTGAAGCTGTGGTAGCAACTGTTGTAGCATAACGGTCAGTTGAGACAGCTGTTGGCCTTGTTGCGCTATCTGTTGTGACTGCTGGGCGACCACCGTGGTGAGGTCAGCGACAACTGGCAGAGGAACTTCAGCGGGATCCATGGCCGGATCTACTGTCACGATGCCGGCTGGCAGGTAGTGGACCCTCTGTGCCAGAGAGGGATTGGCGTGGACCGTGCTAGTGGACCGGTTCTAAGCCACTACTGGTTTTCACCAGAGCCCGCCGCAAAGCGGGATGGTCTTGCTGCGGCGGTAGTGACCAGGTCGTATCCACTAGCAACGGCTCACCTCTCTGGCTGCTGAAGATAGGCGCGGTACAAGGGAGTAGGCAGAAGCAAGGTCGGACGTAGCAGAAGGTCGGGGCAGGCAGCAAGGATCGTAGTCAGGGGCAACGGCAGAAGGTCTGGAAACACAGGCAAGGAACACACAAGGAACGCTTTCACTGGCACTAAGGCAACAAGATCCGGCAAGGGAGTGCAAGGGAAGTGAGGTAATATAGGGAAGTGCACAGGTGAAAACCCTAATTGGAACCACTGCGCCAATCAGCGGCGCAGTGGCCCTTTAAATCGCAGAGACCCGGCGCGCGCGCGCCCTAGGGAGCGGGGCCGCGCGCGCCGGGACAGAACAGACGGGGAGCGAGTCAGGTAGGGGAGCCGGGGTGCGCATCGCGAGCGGGCGCTACCCGCATCGCGAATCGCATCCCGGCTGGCAGCAGGATCGCAGCGCCCCGGGTCAGAGGACGTGACCGGAGCGCTGCAGCGGAGGGAGTGAAGCGAGCGCTCCGGGGAGGAGCGGGGACCCGGAGCGCTCGGCGTAACAACAATGCTGCATGAGCAGACACACCAATCACCTCCCATCACCAGAAGGGAGGGACACGCCTCCTTCCACAACACACCAATCACCTTCCACAAGGAAGGGGGGACATGCCTCCTTCCACAACACACCAATCACCTTCCATCACCAGAAGGGAGGGACACGCCTCCTTCCACAACACACCAATCACCTTCCACAAGGAAGGGGGGACATGCCTCCTTCCACAACACACCAATCACCTTCCACAAGGAAGGGGGGACATGCCTCCTTCCACAACACACCAATCACCTTCCACAAGGAAGGGACACCCCTTTGGCTTTCTAACACTGTGAGCTAATGAAAAGAACTATTTTAAAAATAAATATAGGTGATAGAGATATACAAATTATATGTACATGGTCAGGAATAGGTACTGAGTAACATATACATTTTTGGGTGGGATCTGATAAGTACACTTTAAATTACTTAATTGAACTAGAACAGGGCAAATTTCAAATCCTGGAATGCTAGTGGGTCTTTTGGACTGGGTTGGGGACCTCTGCTTTAACGGGTAGGTATACATTGGCATAAAACATTTTGCTAGCTCTTTAGGTTATTCTGGACCTTACAGGAAAATATCAAAAAGGCAGATATTGGAATATTAATGTATCTTTACAAAAGATTTGGTAAGTTCAGGCATATTCAGCCCACCCTAGGCTCCTCAGCTTTGTGTGACATACCAGATAAATATCCCTACTCTCCAGCCATCGTGGCATTAATCAAATAGGGCTAAAAGTAGACTGAAGACCCTAATAGAAGAAGTGAATGACTGCAGCTTCCTGTAAAATTCCATCAGGAAATCCCCCAAATCTGGCTCTTATCCTCCATACACAGCTCGGCTAATCTATGTATACAAAGAGTCCTGATTTATATATACAGACACTGAGAGAGATTATATACAGAGGAAAATCAAAGCAGTGAGTTCATGAGGCTGTATGTCACAGCTAGCATATATGTTTAACAAAGGGAATTTGTCACCTCATCTGCAGATCTGGAGATCTTATTTACCATTACATTGCATAAAAGATCCATTTCACCATTTCTAGTAGCAATTGTGGCAGGTCTATTGATCAAACAGCCACAAAAGCCTGGGACAATATCACATCAGAATGCTAAAAGATAAGAAGGCAAGACACATAGTACACAATTCTAAATAAAAATCCATACAAGTCAGGGAAGATCCTACAATGGAGAATGGGATCATAAGAACTTTGGTAGGGAAGCAACAACAACAGTCTATTCTATAAGTATAAAGATGTATGATACTGTTTGTCTGGGACATAGAATGAGCATTGTATCATTCTAACAGCATTAACCCCTTCAGGAGATTCAATGTAAATGTACAACCTTGTCCCACTCCTGTTGTATGAAGCGTGCTCAAAAGCTGATCATATTTCCTATCCAGTGAATCCCAGCTGCTATCAGCAGCTAGGACCATGGCTAATGCTGACATTGCTGATCGGGCGAATGTCTGGCATTAACCCTTTGGACACCACTGATAAAAATTAATTGCGGCTTTTAAAACGAGTAAAAAGCATTCCCGTCTAGCTCAGGGAGCTGAACAGGACCACTGCGGCAAAATCGCAAAGTCCAGATTGGCTGAGAGGACGGGCGGAGGATCCCTACCTGCCTCCGTCCCGTCTGATCAGTGTTCCTGTACTGCAGACAGCCTTAGCAGCCTGTAGTAATGGAGCGCCAATAACATTGATCATTGCTTAGTGTTTGCAAAAATGTTTATTAAATGTGAATAAGCCCTTTCCTTAAAAAAGATAGAATCACCCCCTTTTCCCATTCTTCAAATAAAATAATGTAAACAAAAATGAAACATAAACATATGTGGCATGGCTGCATGCATAAATGTCCAAACTATTAATGAAATCGCACAGTCAATGGTGTAAACATGAGATGGGCGACTTGTAGCTGATGAAGTCGAGTTCGTTCTGAATTTCCCCCAAAATTTGATTCTGAACAAATCAGAATTTCCTTGCGCTTCGTGGTAACAAATCGCTTCATTCCCTACATTTTTTGCGGGCTGGGGGCTTAAAATGGCGGCTACACGTGTGAGGACATGGGGCAAGGGTGTCTGGGAAGGTGGGTAGGCAGTATCACCATGAATCACATGGCGGCATGCAGCCTATCAGCAGCCAGACTTATAATGTCACAGCACTATATATATATGGCAGCCATTGCCAGAGACGGGCATTTCTGAGAGCAGAGATTGTGTGTGTGTGCACTAATCACCATTACTGACAATACAGATCTTTACAGCAGAGAATCCATTCACCTCAAGCCCGCATTCATTCTGGCTAGAGAGAGAGCAGACACTGTGTGGCCACTAATCAGCCTTACTGACAATACAGATCAGCACAGGAGAAATGCATTGACCTCAAGCCCGCATCACTGCAGGCAGGCAGGGAGAGTTTAGAAGTCATTTCATAGTCTGCCAAAGAGATCATCACAGGAAGCACTCCCCATTCAAAGACTGCAAACAACCATGGTGCAGGCAGGGACAGTTCAGAGAGAGAGAGAGAGAGAGAGAGAGAGTATGCTTTTTTCTGTTGCAACTGTACTGGGGTGTATTACTAAAAAAAAAAAGGAAATATATACACACTCCGCAGTTCTACGTTTTTTTTCTAGTTAAAGCTAATAGGGGGCAGTAAGTGTAAAAGCACTAAAAGACTTACGCACTAGAATGTTACGCTTATTTCTGGTGCAACCGTACCGGGGCATACTACTCTAAAAAAAAAGGGAAATATATACACACTCCACAGTTCTATGTTTTTGTTTTTTTTTGGGGTTAAAGCTAATAATGGGCAATAAGTGTAAAAGCATTAAAAGACGTACACACTGGATTTGTTATGCTTATTTCTGGTGCAACCGTGCTTGTTATTTACTTATTTCTGTTGCAATTGCACCAAATTTACCATACTTGTGCAAGGTCCATGATAAATTTTGTGCAAAGTTCTAAATCTCCACACAGTTCTATTTGTACACCTGATCTACACCTCACAAGAAAAGTGGACACAGGGATCTTGTTCTATTGCTTTGAGGCTTGGATTCCACTGGGGTTTTTTGTCCACCAGCAAAAACACCAGAAAAACTGTCACAGCTTTTTCCTGCATTTTGTCAGTTTTTCTTGCGTTTTTGCGTGTGGAAACAGTAATTTTTGTACCCTGTAGCAATTTTTTTACTGCCTTCAGGGTACCACTCCATGGGTCAGATGCAGGGGGCCCGGCCCACAGAGTGTAAGGAGGTAAGGAGTGATATATACATATACAGGGTGCAAAGCATCCCTACTCACCTCAACTGGCTGTATAGCATACAGGAGTGCATAGTGTATCCATGTATACTATGCAGGAGCCCAGCAAGAAAAGTTTTACCCCATGCTGCTGCTGAGCAGTTCTGGGTTAAGTCTTTGTGCACTATCCTGTATAACAGTTGTCTATACAGCCCAGACTTAGCGTCAGCCCCAAAAACATCTAGCGCTAACCGCCAACTAATACCCTGGTACTCATGGCCACAGGGGTGCCAGGAAAAGCTGGTACCAACAGGCCCGGAGCTTCAAATATGGCGCTCCTGGGCCTAGGCGGTAACAGGCTGACGTTATTTAGGCTGGGGAGTGTCAACAATGGTCCTCGCCCACCCTGGTTACGTCAGGCTTTTGCTGCTTGGTTTGTATCTGGCTGACACTGAAAATAGGGGGAACCACACACTTTTTTTTAATTTATATTGTATTGTTTCTGGCCCTCCCCAGCCTAAATAACATCAGTCTGTTACCCCCTAGGCCAAGGAGTGCCATATTTGGGTATTGGGGTAATAATTGGGGGTTAGTGCTAGCTGTTTTGGGGCTAACACTAAGCCCCGGCTTAGTAATGGATTCCTTATATGAGACAGCTTCCAATACTAAGCCTGAAAATTCAATTATATAAAACAAGACACATTGAAAACATTTTTTATAAAAAAAAAAAAAAAACACTCCCCCACAGCCCTCGTTAACCATTTTACTGAAATAAAAAAAAAAACGCTGGTCATCGTCGCAGTCTATCAAATCTGATGTAGTCCTCCGCATTCACGTATCTGAAGTGAGAAGAAAAGAAAACCACGAAAAATGGGTTAGTACATTTTTCGCGCTCTCCCCTGGGCAGAGCGCACATAAAGCAGTGTGTTCCTAAACAGGGAGCCTCCAATTGTTGCTAAGCTACAACTCCCATCATGGGGGGCTGTAGTCAAGCAACAGCTGGAGTCTCCCTGTTTGGGAACACACTGCCAGAATGGCTCTGTTCCCATTATGCAAAACGCATAATGAGAACAGACTCAGACCTGGACGGTGTAGCTCCACCCCCTAATGACGTGACCACTAGGGGGTGGAGCAGTAAAGGTTGCAGGGAGTCTCATGAGTGAGACCCCCTATCGATCTGTCCCTCTGACCCTGGACTTCTACTCTCATCATGGGACAGAGTCTGTCCCATGATGGGAGTAGTTATAGTACCGCAGAAATCACATTTCATAATAACCGCTGCTGGTAGAAGGGAGCTCTGATTTATGAATAGCATTTCACCAATTAGAGCTCCCATCTCCCGGATGAGGGGATTATGAATTGTGATAGCGTATATAGTATTTCCCGCCGGGAGCCGGATCGCAGCGGGTCTCTGGAGAATGACCCGATGCAATCTGCCCCTCAGCCCCTGGACTATAACTCCCATGATAGGCAGAGTCTGTCCATGATAGGAGTAGTAGTCCTAACTGTCCCAAAATAGTCCCGCAGCGGGGGATCTGCAAGCCCCGTCCCTCAGCGCTGCAGTACTACAACTACTCCCATCATAGGACAGACATGATGGGAGTAGTTGTAGTTTAGCAGTAATGAGGGAAGGCTCCTGCATCCCCCGGCTGTCTCAGTAAAACACTTTCCTACTTGTCCTTTTTGATGGAGTATTTTTGCGTAAAGAAATACGTAATATCCACTGTAAAATGCATTCCACAATACACAAAAATAAGACAAATAGACTACTTGCTATCAAAAAAGACGCACAAATAAGATGCATAATAACTCACTGTTCAAAAATTTGCGCTACATATAGAAAAGAAAAAGCATCACACTAATGATAAATTCCCCCCATTGAGTGTTCCGCAAGATTCTGTTGCAGCTGTATAGGGGCGTATTTCTCTATAAAAAGTAAAATATAGACACACTCCACTGTTGTACGTGTTTTCTGTTTCAAGCGTATAGTGGCCTGTTAGTGTAAATTAGCTCTGGAATTACCACAAGAACCCAAGAAAACATGTTGGAGTGATAAAAATAAACCGTAACTGATTAAATGACACATTCACAGTTTCATACGCAGTTTCACAGTACAAGCCATGTTTACTTACACATTCACATCACGTTTATGGCATACGGTTGCCATATCAACTTCCATAAACTGGAAACAAAAAACTGACACAACCGTATGTATTTTAATGCTCAATGGCCCTCATTTACTAAGAGTGGAGTGTCGGTTTGTGTTTTTGCAAGTCCTTTACTCCTTTTTTTTTCTGATGCTATTTATTAATCTGTCACCCAATTTCCCTTTCTTTCTGTCGCAGGTTTTTTTTCTGGCGCACAAAATGTATTCTGTGCGACAGAAAAAAGTCTCTGCAAATTCTGACTACATTAGTGCTTGTACTACTACCCCCATCATGGAACATGGTCTGTTCCATGTTGGGGGGTAGTAGTACAGGGGCTGAGGGATTGATCGCACCGGGTCTCACTTCTGAGACCTGATCTGATCAGATGTTATTAAGCAGGGGAGCGGGCTGCATGTTCCAATCCCCTGCAATGTACAGTAAACTTTCACTTTCAGTTTCTATATCAAACTTAGTGGCCGCTGCGCTTGAATAAATGTACTGCTCCCCCAGTGCTATTATATATCTATACTGACCCCCGCTGTGCATATACTGACCCCCGCTGTGCATATTTATATATATACTGACCCCCAGCTGCGCATATTAATATTCATATTTTCTCCCACCCCTGGCTGCCAATGAATGAAAACTCTATTAGCGGCAGAGCGGAAGGCTGCTGCCCGCTCACACTGCTAAGAGTTTGTCATTCATAGCGGGCAGCAGCTGCATATCATGCTGTGGGGGTCAGACATATGGATATGTCTGACCCTCACATCATACATATACAAATGCCGGCTCACCGCTATGAATGACAAGTAAGCTATTAGGAGCAGCAGCGTGAGCCTCCCTGCACTGCATTACTTGTCATTCATAGCGGTGAGCCGGCATTTGTATATGTATGATGTGAGGGTCAGACATATATACATATACATTGCAGGGGATCGGAACATGCCGCCCGCTCCCCTGCTTAATAACATCTGATTGGATCAGGTCTCAGAAGTGAGACCCGGTGCGATCAATCCCTCTGCCCCTCTGGGGGTAAAGGACGTGCACAGACATTCTGGAGGGCAGGGGCTCAAATAAAAAAAGGGCACTATAAAAACCTTACTTATATTAACACACCACAATTCCCGAGGTAAGGGACCTCTGGCCATCAAGATAGCATTAACCCATGAAGGTCCCAATCAGACCCCCAGAACCCACAAGCACCAGCAGCAAAAAATTGCCTCAGGGCTCCCTAAACACCCCCCCCCCCCCCCCCCCAGGCAAAGGCCAGACTGGGACAAAAAATAGGCCTGGCATTTTAGAATAAGCTGCCCATTTTTTTTTGGTGGAGGTCAGACAGCCGGACCCCCACCGATCACCTTGGTTCAAGTGGCTCTCCAGCTGTTGGAAAGCTAAAACTCCAATTATGTCTGTAGAGCCCAGGAATTTGGGAGTTGTAGTTCTGTAACAGCTGAAGTGCCACAGATTTGGGTACAGTTTTACCCATCATCACTGCAGAACTTACAAGTGACTACAGCTCTGATGGGACAGTCAGGAGAATACACAGTGATATCAGTGACCTGAGTGACGTCTTCTCTGTTCTCTTTCCTTTTCTTCCTCATACGGTCCAGAGGCCAGGTCTTCTTCCAGCTCCATTTTCTCTGCAGAGTCTGACACCTGCACATCATAGGCTCCTCACTTTATCACTAGATCCTCATACTCTGTATGAAGACAATAATCATTATAATCCTGCCAGACACTGTACCCTAAATATAATACTGCCACACACTGTACCCTAAATATAATACTGCCACACACTGTACCCTAAATATAATACTGCCACACACTGTACCCTGAATATAATACTGCCACACACTGTACCCTAAATATAATACTGCCCCACACTGTACCCTAAATATAATACCGCCCCACACTGTAACCTGAATATAATACTGCCCCACACTGTACCCTGAATATAACACTGCCACACACTGTACCCTAAATATAATACTGCCACACACTGTACCCTAAATATAATACCGCCCCACACGGTACCCTAAATATAATACTGCCCCACACTGTACACTAAATATAATACTGCCACACACTGTAGGGTATAGGATATAGGTTTCTGTACTGTTGGGCATGAGACTTTTTCTACCTTGGGAACCAAGGGCGTACCTGTATGCCCTGGTCCCGCTCCCCCACTATGACGCAGGGTCACGGGCTGACCCCTCGTCAAAGCCGGGTGGTCCTGGCGGCTATCAGCCATCAGGACCCATGTCTAATGCCGGACATCACCGATCGAGGTGATGCCCGGCATTAACCCCTTAGATGCAGCGATCAAAGTTGATCGCCGCGTCTAAAGTAAAAGTAAATGGTTCTCGTCAGCTAAGTCGGGCTGTTAGGGACGCCGTTGTGAAATTGCGGCGTCCCGAACAGCTGAGAGGACTGGGGGAGGGTCCCTTTCTGCCTCCTCTACATCTGATCGGCGATTTGCTGCTCCATGCCTGAGATCCAGGCTAGAGGTTTGAAGAGGAGTGTACATAGGTGGCAGAGGGGGGAAGAGGAGTTTACATGGGTGGCAGAGGGATGTACATGGGTGACAGAAGGTGTACATGGGTGACAGAGGGGTGTAGAGGGGTGTACATGGGTGACAGAGGGGTGTAGAGGAGTGTACATGGGTGACAGAGGGGTGTAGAGGGGTGTACATGGGTGACAGAGGGGTGTAGAGGAGTGTACATGGGTGACAGAGGGGTGTAGAGGAGTGTACATGGGTGACAGAGGGGTGTACATGGGTGACAGAGGGGTGTAGAGGGGTGTACATGGGTGACAGAGGAGTGTACATGAGTGGCAGAGGGGTGTAGAGGAGTGTACATGGGTGACAGAGGGGTGTAGAAGAGTGCACATGGGTGACAGAGGGATGTAGAGGAGTGTACATGGGTGACAGAGGGGTGTACATGGGTGACAGAGGAGTGTACATGGGTGACAGAGGGGTGTAGAGGAGTGTAAATGGATGAAAGGTGTGTAGAAGAGTGTACATGGGTGACGGGGGGCATAGGGGGTGTAGAAGGGTAAAAGAGGGGTGTAGAAGAGTGTAGATGGGTGACAGGAGTGGACAGGAGTGACAAGGTGGGGACAGGGGTGACAAATGGACAGAGGGGTGAACATGGGTGACAAGGATGTGATCAGAGGGGTGGACAATGGGGGATGAACATGGGTGACAGAGGGGTGGATAGGGGGAGGGTAAAGGGGAACATGGGTGACAGGAGGGTGGACAAGCGGTTAAAAGAGGGGTAGACAGGAGTGACAAAGGGGTGAATAGGGGGTGGACAGGGGTGACAGGTGTAGACTGGGGGGTGGTCAGAGGGGTGGATAGGGGGGGGTGAACTTGTGTGACAGGGGAATGGACAGGGGTGACAGACGGATGGCCAAGGTGGACATAGATGACAGGAGGGTGGACAAGCGGTTAAAAGAGGTGACAGGGGTGACAGAGATGTTAATAGGGGGTGGACATGGGTGATGGGGTAGACTGGGAGGTAGATATGTGTGACAGGGGGTAGATTGGGGGGTGAACATGGGTGACAGGGATGGACAGGGGGTGGACATGATGACAGCAGTGGGGGGTGGAGAGGGTTAAGAAGGGGTAACAGAGGGGTGGACATGGATGACAGGAGTGGGGGGGTGGACATGGATGACAGGAGTGGGGGGGACATGGATGACAGGAGTGGGGGGTGGACATGGATGACAGGAGTGGGGGGGTGGACATGGATGACAGGACTGGGGGGGTGGACATGGATGACATGAGTGGGGGGGTGGACATGGATGACAGGAGTGGGGGGTGGACATGGATGACAGGAGTGGGGGGGTGAATATGGATGACAGGAGTGGGGGGTGGACATGGATGACAGGAGTGGGGGGGGGTGGACATGGATGACAGGAGTGGGGGGGTGGACATGGATGACAGGAGTGGGGGGTAGACATGGATGACAGGAGTGGGGGGTGGACATGGATCACAGGAGTGGGGGGTGGACATGGATGACAGGAGTGGGGGGGTGGACATGGATGACAGGAGTGGGGGGTGGACATGTATGACAGGAGTGGGGGGGGGTGGACATGGATGACAGGAGTGGGGGGGGGTGGACATGGATGACAGGAGTGGGGGGGGGTGGACATGGATGACTGGAGTGGGGGGGTGGACATGGATGACAAGAGTGGGGGGGTGAAGAGGGTTAAGAAGGGGTAACAGAGGGGTGGACATGGATAACAGCAGTGGGGGGGAGAGGGTTAAGAAGGGGTAACAGAGGGGTGACATGGATGACAGCCGTGGGGGTGGAGAGGGTTAAGAAGAGGTAACAGAGAGGTGGACATGGATGATAGGAGTGGGGGGTGGACAGGGTTAAGAAGGGGTAACAGGGGGTGGAAAGGGTACATACCTTAAGCCATTATCTTCACTACACCGGCACGGGAATCCGGCCGAGCTTCCTCTTTCCTCCCCTCTCGGCAGGGCACCAAGTCAGGGCTCTGGCAGGGCACTCACACCGGCACAGGTGACAGGGCCGCAGGGGGGAGGGAGACGATGGGAGATGAAGGGAGATGAAGGGATATGCAGGGGGACACATCAAAGGGCACACACACTTCCCTTCCCCCCTGCGCACCATGAGTCACAGGCGCGCAGGCCGAGGCGGGAAATTAAAATTTTTTTTTTTTAAAGTTCAAATTTACCGCAGCGTTCCTGCCCACTTAAAGCACTGCATAACACTACAATCCCCAGTATGCAAAGGAACAAAGCACAACAATGGTTGTAGTGCTTTATTCTTTGTATACTGAAGGTTACACACTAATTAAATACTATTACCAGGGCAGACACTAACCAGCCATTGGAGACTCCTCACTTCAAGATGGCAGACAGGCCCGTACTGCTTCACTCTAATCCCGCTGGTGGGGTCATGTGACATACCCAGGCAGCCCCTGCAGGACCCTGCTATGGGGTTTGGTTTTCACTAGCTGCTGCGCTGCCGTGCATTTGGAAATGGAGGAATTGTGCCGTGCTGCCAGGACTTGGGCAGCACTGTATATAGATTGAGCAAAGGGGGGGGATGGAGGGAGAAAATTCATAGAATGGCAGTGTCGGCTGCTGTAGATTGCGCGGACTCACTTTGTCTATAGTGCTGCAGTTTTGCAAAAATAAAAAAGGGCATTAAAGGGGCATGGGTGAAAAAAGGCAGGGGCTCAAGCCCCCTTTGAACCCTATGTGTGCACGTCCCTGCTGGAGGTAGCAGGATTCACCCAGTTTTGAGGAATTTACCGACAGCTCTGAGCTGTCAGTTTTCTGTGAAGCAAAACTCACAGGTTTTCCTGTTCGTTTTCTTCACATTGGGAGTGTTTTTTCTCTTTTTGTCGGGAACACGCCCCTTTTGTCGGGAAAAACACCCCTTTTGTTGTTTTTTTTTTCACTCTGAGTGATTTTGATTTTGTCGGGTTGTGCGCCAGATTCTAGCGCAAATTCTGGCACAGACAGAATTCTGGCGCAAAACCCGACAAAAAGTGTCGGGATCCTGTTAGTAAATGAGGGCCAATGTGTTTTGCATTAAATGCAATGTTATAAAAACCATATGCATTTTTTATAACATTAAAGGGGTATTCCAGGAATTTTTTTTATTTGACTATGCTACAGGGGCTGTAAAGTTAGTGTAGTTCATAATATAGTGTCTGTACCTGTGTGTGACGGTTTTCTCACAATTCTTCTGTGATTTCCACCCCAATATTTATTTTTAGCTGCATACAAAATGACTGTTGTCTCAGATTTTTCCCAGCTTGCAATGCGGCCGAGACCTGACTCACTAATCAGCTGATGACAGGGAGCCTGTCTGCTTCAATGGGTGGAGGGATTGCTTTGTGGGAGAGAGATCAATCTGCAACTAATGCAACGGCAGTAGGCACCCTGATTGAAAACCACAGGTCTTTTGAATGGATGCAGCTTATTTATGTTTCAATGGTTGGGGTGGCTGATGTGTGGGAGGGAGGAAATGGAATTATGGGATTTTTAGTCAAAAAAAGAAAACTGAAACAGGAAATACCAGTTCACAAAAAGCTAGCCACAGTATTATGGTAATCCCACAACATAGCCATTTAGCCCCAAGACAAGTGCAGATCCTTCCTAAGCATGCCCATTACTGCCTTCCAGGTACGTACTAATGTGGTGTCTGGGGTGTTGCAGTAGGTAGCAGGGTCTGGTGGTATTAACCCTGGGGGCAAGATGTTGTTAACCCCTTAGTGTTCGTGATGCCAGGGTGTGGTTATTCCGGTATGGTAACCGCCATCAACCAACCCAAAAACGGTTTGTAATAAAGAAATGTCCACAGCAAGGATTCTGAATAAACTGGAACTTTTACTTGAAATGCTTAGGGAACAGTCTTTACAATCATGCAGTTCCTTCAGATGCAACCGTTACGGGACACAGGATACCTCGCAGGCTTGCTTGGACTTGCAGTTATTGAGGATATTTAGGCAGGCCACTGTGCTACTAATATATTCCTTAGCTGAGTAGTAGTCACTGGATTTGTAGAGAGAATTGTAACTCACGTTTTAGAAGTGGCTGCGTTTCTTTAGGCTTTGGCCTGAATGCAATTGTGCAGGAAGTTATGCTGCTTTAGTGTAGCGGATGAGAAGCAGGAACTAAGAGATAAGAGAGTGCAGGAACAAGAGATCTAACTGAGAGACTACAGCCCCTTATATACTAGGGGGCTGGACTAAAGCCCATTAGTTGCTAATGCCTGGGGTTCCTGTGCCCATGGAACTCTGGGTACATCACATGACTGTAGGTCACATGACCAAGGAAGGTCCTATACATTTTATACAAACTGTACAACTTTATACACAAGAACAATATGTACACAATATAGATATACAGTGCATTCAGAGAAGACAGTGAAGGGTGAGCAAGGGGTGATCCCTGCAGGAGAGCCCTATGGACTTAAGGGACTCTTCCTGAGGGGACTAGGTCCAGTACCGGGACACCCCACTAAAATCACCTTATGGTGGATAAGCCCTTTAAGAAAGATCCCAAAACCAGACAGTCCCATGCCAAAACCATAGTAGACCACAGTTTTGTGCACAGGAAAAAAACGTAAAAGATCAAAACTGTACACAACCAGATACATCTAGTTGTGTACAGTTTTTTAAGGGATGTCAATTAAATAGTTCATAACGTTGAAAAAAGACCAGAGTCCATCAAGTTCAACGTATAACCCTAATGAGTCCCTACTGAGTTGATCCAGAGGAAGGCAAAAAACCCTCATACTAGAGGTAAAAATTCCTTCCCGACTCCAAATATGGCAGACAGAATAAATCCCTGGATCAACGTTCTGTCCCTATAGATCTAGAATCCATAACCTGTAATGTTATTACTCTCCAGAAATGCATCCAGACCCCTTTTAAATTCTTTTACCTAGTAAACCATGACCACCTCCTCAGGCAGATAATTCCACAGTCTCACTGCTCTTACAGTAAAGAACCCCCGTCTGTGCTTGTGTAGAAACCTTCTTTCTTCTAAATGTAGAGGATGCCCCCTTGTTATGGATACAGTCCTGGGTATAAATAGATTATGGAAGAGATCTCTGTACTGTCCCCTGATATATTTTTACATAGTTATTAGGTCTCCCATAAGCCTTCTTTTTTCTAAACTAAATAACCCTAATTCTGATAATCTTTCTTGGTACTGTAGTCCACCCATTCCCCTTATTACTCTGGTTGCCCGTCTTTGAACCCGCTCCAGCTCCACTATATCTTTCTTGTACACTAGTGCCCAGTACTGTACACAGAATTCTATGTACAGCAGTAGAATTATGTATTTGTTGTGGGCATCTATGCCCCGATTGATGCACCCCATGATTTTATTTGCCTTGGCAGCAGCTGCCTGACACTGGTCACTACAGCTAAATATACTATTAACTAAGACTCCCAAGTCATTTTCCACATCAGTCATCCCAAGTGTGCTCCCATTTAATCCCAGCCTGGATTTTTCTTCCCCATGTGCATTACCTTACATTTATCAGTGTTGAACCTCATCTGCCACTTCCCAGCCCAAACCTCCAACCTATCCAGATCCATTTGTAACAGTGCACTGTCCTCTATACTGTTTACCGCTTTACAGAGTTTAGTATCATCTGCAAAGATCGCTGATCGCTACTTTACTATTCAACCCCTCTACAAGGTCATTAATAAATATATTAAATAGAAAAAGACCCAAGACTGACCCCTGTGGTACCCCACTAGTAACAGTCACCCAATCAGAATAAGTACCATTAATAACCACCCTCTGTTTCCTAACACTGAGGCAGTTACTTACCCACTTACACACATTCTACCCCAGCCCAATCCTTCTCATTGTATGCACCAACCTTTTATGTGGCACCATATCAAATCCTTTGTAAAAATCCAGAGATACAACATCCAGCGACTGCCCCTGGTCCAGTGTGGAGCTCACCTCCTCGTAAAAGCTGATCAGGTTAGTTTGATAGGACCGATCCCTCATAAAGCCATGCTGATATGGAGTCATACATTTATTTTTATCAAGATATTCCAAAATAGCATCTCTTAGAAAACCCTCAAACAATTTACATACAACGGAGGTTAAACTAACTATAATTCCTGGTGTAACCTTTTGGCCCCTTTTTAAATATTGGCACCACATTTGCCATGCACCAGTCTCGGTTACCCATCCCTGTTTCTATAGCGTCCCTGAATATTAAAAATCCTTTAGAGCACGGGGGTGAATACCATCTGGACCTGGCGATTTGTCTATTTTGATTTTTTGTAGGCAGCACTGTACTTCTTCCTGGGTTAAGCAGGTGACTTGTACTTCTTCCTGGGTTAGACAGGTGACCTGTACTGGGGAGTTTACCTTATCTCGCTGTATTTCACCTGGCATTCCATTTTCCTCGGTGAATAGAGTGGAGAAGAATGTGTTTAATATATTTGCTTTTTCCTGATCCCCGTTTATAATTTCTTCTTTATCGATTTTTAAAGGGCCAACACTTTCATTTTTATCCTTTTTGCTATTTATATAGTTAAAGAACATTTTGGGGTTAGTTTTACTCTCTTCGGCAATGAGTATTTCTGTCTCTATTTTTGCGGCTTTTATCAGTTTTTTTTTTACATTTTTTACATTTTTCTCTATAGCT
Organism: Hyla sarda; assembly: GCF_029499605.1. Classification (NCBI taxonomy): domain Eukaryota; kingdom Metazoa; phylum Chordata; class Amphibia; order Anura; family Hylidae; genus Hyla; species Hyla sarda. The sequence goes on along the minus strand of NC_079192.1, from coordinate 99,790,064 downwards.
TTTTAATGCTTCTCCACTGCTGTACTGTTTTAGTAGTTTAAATGCTTTATTTTTGTCATTTATTGCCCCCTTAACATTTTTATTCATCCATATTGGTTTTCTTTTATTTCTGACCATTTAATTCCCATAAAGTATATACCTCTTACAGTGAGAATTTAAGATATTTTTTAAAAGTCTCCCATTTAATGTCAGTATTCTTGTTTTTGAGGACATTATCCCATTTTATATTGGTAAGGGCTTCTCTGAGTTGATCAAACTTTGCCTTCCTAAAGTTCATTGTTTTTGTGGCCCCTCGTGAGATTCCCTTATTGAAGAACAAGTTATAATGTATTATATTCTGATCACTATTTCCTAGGTGTCCTTCTACTTGCACATTAGTTACTCTGTCAGGTCTGTTGGTTATTATTAAGTCCAGTAGGGCATCCCCTCTGGTCGGGCCCTGCACCATTTGGGACAGATAATTGTCTTTAGTTATAGTCACAAACCTGTATCCTTTATGAGATTCACAGGTCGGTCTCCCAGTTTATATCAGGATAGTTAAAGTCCCCATTATTATCACATCATTCTGATTTACTGCCTTGTTTATTTGCCTCAGTAATTGATCTTCTGCCTCTTCCATTATGTTTGGTGGCTTATAGCAAACCCCTATCAGAATTTTTTTTATTCTTATCTCCATATATTTCTACCCATAATGACTCCACATTATCATTTCCCTCCCGTATATCCTCCCGCAGTGCGGCCTTCAGACTGGACTTTACATAAAGACAAACTCCTCCTTCTTTCTGTTTTGTCCGATCCTTCCTGAATAGACTATAACCCTGTATGTTGACCGCCCAGTCACAGCTATCATCCAACCAAGTCTCTGTTATACCCACTATGTCATAATCCTCCTCAGATATCAACCACTTCAGTTCCTCAGTTTTATTGGTCAGACTTCGGGCAATAGTCAACATGCAATTCAAAGGTGTATGTTTTTTCTTCCTATGAACCCTATACCTATTAACTATTCTAACACCTCCCTCTGCTCCACCCCTAAGTACATTAATAAGTCCCCCCTCTCTATCTACACTATCTTCCCCCTCTACCAGAGGTGGAAGATACGCACCCCGTCCCTACGGTATAGTCAGTATCCGACAGCATAATTGGCCTAGTTCTCCATGAACCCAAACCCCTCCTTCCTACACCAGCTTCTGAGCCACTTGTTTACCTCCTCCTCCCCTCCTTACTGGAGCATACACCAACCTGGCGGTCAGAGGCAGAGTCCTGCTGCAGTACTGATAGCTCTGAAATGGCATCCCCCTTATCTGCCAACCGGGAAAACTTGTTGGGGTGTGCCAGATCAGGACTAGCCTCCCTGATACTTTTTACCCTTTTCTAACTGTAACCCAGCTAGCTGCCTGACTGTCCTGCACCTCCGTCCTACTATCCTCCCCCACCTCTACCACAGAGAGTACTTGCTCAGTGAGCAGGAGACTCCTCTCCAAGTTGTCAATGCATCTCAGTGTTGCCAGTTGCTCCTCTAGATCCAGGATCTGGGCTTCCAAATGAACAACTCGCACACATCTCACACAACAATATGCACTCCCAACCTGCTGTTAAAGGATTGCATACATCGCGCAAGATGCACACTGGATTGCCTTTTCCAACATGGAGGCCATATTAGATTTGGGGATTGAAAAAATGAACAGTAAAAAAAATCTAATATTTCAATTAAACTCCCTGAAGTTAAAGTCCCTCTTACTTTTATACTTACACTTACTTCTATACTTCACACTCTTGTACACAGATACGCAATCACTAGCTCAGACAATCGCTTAGTATACTTTCTTTTATAGTTACCAGACACCACCTCTCTCTTCCACTGCCTGGAAGTGAATGCAAGTAAGTTTTGTCAAACATTTTCACCTTTGAAGACCATATGCGGCCACCATATGTAAAAAACGTGATGTGAATGCACTCTTAGAAGCTTTAATCTTGAGATATAGTATTTTGCAGGTTAGAACCAAGATCAAGCCAGATAGGGAACATGATACATGGGCTGCAGAATGCACAGCATTCCCAAGGTGTGAAACATATCTGCTGCTAGGGCCCCTCATGGCATGCAACATACTTGATACTTCAAATTTTATTTTTATACTGCCACATATTTAATGCCAGGGAACCTCTCAAATCATGCAACATACCTGAAGCCAGCAAAGTATGTAAAGTATTTGCTCCACATGGACATTTTCAGTATTCTATTCAGTATTCTGCACTTGATATACTGTACTTGATATAATGTACTGAGGTACATTCAGTATTCACCAGGCCCCGTATTAGATATACTGTATATACAGGCGCCATATACTGGTTATACTTATGGAACCAGTATTGGTCAGCCAGGCATTGCACTGTCATATGACTGGTAAGAGGACACTGGCACAGGTATTACTAGGACTATGTACTGGTATGGCTTTAAGCTCAGAACATACTCTGAAACCAGTTCTTGACCTGGGACACCCCCACTGGAACTATATTAAACATTGCAGCCAACACTCTGCTTGGCCGCATAGAGGAGCTGTAAATCCAGAAACATCCAAAAGAAACAAACAAAAGGAAAAGCCAAGGTGGACAAGAGCAGGTGTGGTACACTTTCCTGCTGGTGGAATGAGGACAAAATGATTACACATACGTGAGCTGTAGGAGAGGGTTCTTATTTGGTCAGCAATTAACTCTGCAAATTTCTTGATTTCTCTTGCTTGGTGGGCGGTCCTAGGGTGGAGTCTAGGGGACAGAATATGCCATATGTGCTGCCTGAGGACAAAGAGAAAAGATCAGCTTAAAGGGTTTTCCCAACTTGAATAGTTATCACCTATCTGATAGATCGGCAGCACACATGAGCAACCCCGATGGTTGGACCTCCTGCAATCAGATAGATATCCAATGTCCTGTGGATAAGAAATACATTTGTAAGTTGGAAAACTCCTTTAAATGTCTCATTGGGCATAGTAGAAGGTTTATCACTGAACAGACATATTGACTATTTCACCATTTCTAAATCAACTCAGTAAGTATCTTCTCTATGTTCTGTGATCTGTTAGACAAACCAACATTACCCACAGTCCTATAGATGACTAGAAAAACAGGCCCAAGGTGGAACCCCCTGTGAAGCTGACCAAGATTGGATTGCTTTCACCTTCAAACAAATGCTTAGTCGTTGGCTTTATCTTGTCACTGTGCCAAGTGCAGTAAGGTCCCTAGTAAAACCATAAGAGCTAAAGATGACCTCAGACCAAATATGTGCACTTCATCACAGTAAGTTGTCATCTCTAAATCCTTTTTTTTTTTCATGTTCTTGAATCTGGGCTTTATATGGGTCCATACTTTAATCAGCAAACTATAGAATTAAAACATTTAGCTAGGTTTTAAATGTGGCCTACAAGACATTGCTTTCTTTTCACATAGATATAAAGAAGACAGTGATGGTCACAATGGGCATCAACTTTTTTAGACTCCTGGACCATTGACCTGAGAATATAATAGAGTGTGGATTTCTTACCTTAGCATTAGAACTAAGATTGAAGTGGAGAAATAGTATATCTCCGTACATACAGTCTAGTAGAGGATTTGGCAAAAACTTTCTGTTGGATTGTATTCATATGAAATTGGAAGCCTATGAAGGAACAGCAAGGCCTTATACACGTGTATGGCCACTAAATACACATCTGTGCAAACAGGAGGTTGAGTGGGGCTGTGTGCATAAGCACTTTATACATAACTTGTCATGGGGGCAAATTCATATTGTAAGAATAACTTTATTATATTACCCAGAGTTCTTTGTGGAAAACCATGATAATCACCGTGTGATTCTATGTGAGATGTTATTTTGAGTTTGTTTGGGAACATGAGATTTACTTGTGTATTATTAATCTGCAATGTGATTTCAATATATGCTCCTGCTTTTCAAAGCTAAACAAAGATGGTATCCAGAAGACAATTCCCATGACCTCCGCCCTGCTGAGTGACCCACCAGTAACTTCCTCTCATCATATGCTGCCTTCAATATAGTACTGTCTGTACACAGGTCTCTGGTCTCGTGCGGCTCTATGCATGATGGAATTACCTCAACAGGGAAACATCATAACATAACGTAACATCGTTCTTTCCAGCAATTTTAGATTTGACAGTTTACATAGAGAAAACATCAGACCAGTGCAGTCTGACTTAACTACACCACAACCGGTATATAGTATTGTATTATAAGCATTGCAAACATAAAATGTCATCTAACCTGCAGCATGCATGCACATTCTGGCACCACTGGGTGAAGGGTGGGGCTCACATGGGGTGTCCTTAGATACTATTTGTTTGTTGGCGTGCAATTCAGAACAGCAGGGCCTGGGAAACCCCATATCACTGACATTATACTAATTAACCCCTCACAAACATGTAGTCCCCACCGTATAATGGGAAGCAGATGGTGACCTCTTCATGAGCTGCCTGCAGTAATACAAACTCACACGATGGCTGCCAGTAATCTGACATATAGGTTATGTGCACAGACAGGCAGCGTAATGTGCGACTTTATGATCTGTTTGTAGAGGTTTGACGACTGACACTGTCTTCTGAATGTACAATATTATATTTCAGGAAACTGTAGTAAAGAATCCAGCACTCCGAGTGGTGACCTTGGTGGCTGAATCCAAGGAGCCACATGTGATAATGTTACAGAGGGAAGGAGAGGGGCCTGGTATGATAAAGCATATGGAGGTACAGTATGGCCTCCTATACTTGTATTGGCACTGAGGCTTTTGTGCCTATAATCTTCATTAACCCCTTTATCCCTAAAGGGATTATTTATTTTTGCGCTTTAGTTTTTTCTCCTCACATTCTAATAGCCATAACACTTTCACTTTTTTCACCTACAGGTTTTTTGCGCCACCAATTGTACTTTGGAGATAGGTGATGTCCAGCTTCCTTCCCTGGCCCGATTGCGGCCGGACTGTCATACTAAGGCCCGACGCTAGGGCCGAAACGCGTCACCCATCCATGTCTTGCATTTTGTGAGGTTTTTACTCAATAAAAGTCTCGTTCTGCATCCATCTGCGCTGGACATTCTCCTGTTTGTACTTACCAATTGTACTTTGTAATGACATCAGTAATTTTACTACATAATTTACAGTGAAACAAACAAAAAAATTATTAGTGGGTAAAAAAAAAAAAAAAGCCATCTTGAAACTTTTGTGTGCTTCCGATTCTACGCAGTGCACTTATCGGTAAAAAATACACATTATCTCTATTCTGTAGGTCCACATGATTAAAACTATACCCTATTTATATAGATTTTGTTTTATTTTACTACTTTTAAAAAATTATGACTTTGGTGAGCTTGAGGGGTAATGTTGAACAGGGGTGTTGCGGAGTGGTAGTGCAATTAGTCCTACCGCCACCTGTCCCACAAACGATAGGGAGGAATAAAGGATTGTCCACAGCAGGAGTTGAAGTAAGGGCTGGTTCACATCACGTTTTCCCCCATACGGGAGCGCATACGACAGGGGGGAGCTAAAACCTTGCGTTCCCATATGCTTTCGTATGCGGTCCCGTATGTAATTAATTTCAATGAGCCGGCCAGAGTGAAACGTTCCGTCCGGTCGGCTCATTTTTGCGCTGTATGCGCTTTTACAACCTCACTGAAAACCGTGGTTGACCACAGTTTTAGGTCCGGGGAAAAAGCACATACAGCACAAAAATGAGCCGACCGGACCGAACGTTTCACTCCGGCCAACTCATTGAAATGAATTACATACGGGACCGCATACGAAAGCATATGGGAGCGCAAGGTTTTAGCTCCCCCCTGCTGTATGCGCTCCCGTATGGGGGAAAACGTGATGTGAACCCAGCCTAAACCAGGAATAACTTTACTGAAGATTTTATGCAAGTGCAGATAATATACAGTCTTTTGCAAGAGGACCGTGGTACAGGCTCCTCACAGGTTTTCTGGGACTTGGTAATTGAATGAGCTTTAATTTTGCTATCCGCTGTGCTACTGAATTTAGGGGTGGTTTTGGGTTCAGTAGTCACGCAGGATTTGTAGGTTTTAGCTGGATTAACTCAAGATTTTGGTGGCTGCTGAAGTATAGGCTCCAGGCCTAGCTTGACTTGTAGAATTGTGCTGAGATGTGCTTTCTCTTGAGATCATCAGGAATCAGGAGAGTTGTTGTTTGCTTTGCAACCAGGAACTAAGAGAGAGCATTAAGTGGCAGCAGCCCCTTATATATGAAGGGGGCAGGATCAAAGCTCATTGGTTTAGCAAACCTGTCAGTCCTTACCTGAGGCATTATGGGCATATCACATGACCCAAAGGTCCTTGAACCTTAGCATAACACAATTTATTAACAGTCACATGACCTAAGGTCCTGTATATCAATATATAAATATATACAATAAACACAGTATTAAGAGGCGACTAGGGAATAGCCCTCCAGGAGAGCCCTGATGGCATGGAGGGACTCTGGCTGTGGGGACTTTAGACAGAGGGACAGGACCAAGTCCTGTACCGGGACACCACATAACCTTTTGTACAAAAATTTGTATGCATAAAATTGACCTCTTCTGACCCCTATAACTTTTTTATCTTTTGGTATCCCAAGCTGTATGAGGGCTCATTTTTTGTAATCAGTTGTTTTTTAAGTAATTTACAAATCTGTTTAACTGTCTGGAACCAGTCTTTTTGAAAAAAAAAAAAGTTTTCCACCGGAGCACCCCTTTAAAGGGTACCTTTCATCAAAAAAACTTTTGATATATTATAGATTAATGTATGCAGAATAACTTTCCAATTGCATGTTATTAAAAAATATGCTTCTTTCTATTTAATTTTTCACTTTGAAAAAATGACCACAAGGGGTCTCCCTACCAGTCCTTTTTTTTTTTTTATAGATTTCAGACTCTTGCTGGATTCCTAAATCTCAGACTGCAGCCAGGACACAGACAAACTCCCTGGCAGGGAGCAGTGGTGAGTTTGTCTGTGTTCCGGCTGCAGTCTTAGATTTAGGACTCCAGCATGAGTCTGAAATCTATAAAGAAGGACTGGTAGGGAGACCCCTAGTGGTCAGTTTTTCAAAGTGGAAAATTTAATAGAAAGAAGCATATTTTTTAATAACAAGCAATTGGAAAATTATTCTGCATACATTAATCTATAATATATCAAAAGTTTTTTTGATGAAAGGTACCCTTTAAAAACTTTTCTTGCAGCTTGGCATCCACACTTTTAGATCTCTTTTACACAAGGTAAATATAGTTTTATTATCTGCTCCAGATGTGTATTCAAAAACAATACAGCTCCATGTTGTAAAGGTGAAACAAGTTGTGGCCAGGTACTGTGACAGCTGAATACGGTTAGATGTCCGCTACACAAAGAAAGGACCGGCTGTGCCTCACACTTTGTAATCATGCATGTGAATTACAGGGCAGGTCTCTGCATAGAAGCTGGCACTAGGAGCTGCCTTGTCAGAAGTAACAGAAGGTCTGCTAGGCTTGACACATACCATCACATGAGCAATGCTATCTTTAGCAAATGACATGTAAGCTGCTTCAGAGCACAGATTAAATACAGAAACCCATTTGCAAGAGGAAGACGCAATGGCCTAGGATACCCATGCTTGATATCATTTTCTTTTTATAATGGCCAATCTTCATGTTAAAGTAGAAGAGACGGTTTTTACCACGGACAAGGAGTTGTTGGTGAAGCACAGTGAATATTTCCGTGCTCTTTTCCAGTCTGGAATGCGGGAAAGCTCCCAGGATGAAATCCAGTTACACAACTTAGGTGCAATGGGCTTCTTGATAACTTTAAGGGTATTGAATGGCGAGAGGCCTCTCCTGAGCTGCGAAGAGATCTTGGAAGCTGTGGAGTGTGCAGCCTTTTTACAAGTTGAGCTCTTGACAAAGCATTTGATCAATCTGATTGACTCTGACAATTGCCTGGTAATGTATGAAGCTGCTGCCACCTATGGACTGCTGAACCTGTTTCATGAAGCAGCCTTGTACATCCGAGATATCTACGAGCTTTTGGAAAAAGATATACAGGCCTTACCCGAAGACCTCATTCAATATATTGACTCTCTTATGCCCAGCACTTATGTTGCAGTGGGTGCTCACACGCCTACCATAGAGTTCCTTGAGGACCTGTCAAGGACAATGTGCTTCTTAAATGAGAAAGATAATCAATGGGTGAGTCTTGGATGTATCCCAGAGAATGCCAGCACATTTCTAGCTGGTGTCACCACTTTAAACAATAAAATCTTCATTGTAGGCGGCGCTCGAGGAGCGAATAAGCAAGTAGTGGACAGAAGCTTCTGTTACGATGCAGATAACCACACTTGGAGTGAGTTTGACAGCCCACATCAGCCCCGCTATGAAGTGACGCTAGTAGGACATGAAGGATATTTATACGCCTTTGGTGGAGAGTTTGAGAGGGTTCCTGTGTCTTATGTGGAAAGGTATTGTCTATCTTCTCAGGTGTGGACCTTTGGGAAGGAGTTACCACAACCTATGGCAGGTCCTCCTGCTGCAAAAGCCATGGGAAGGATTTTTGTCTCTCTCTGGAAGCCGCACGATACAACCATGATTTATGAATATGATACTGACAAAGATGATCAAGTTCTTATCTCGTCCATAAAGCGACCACGGAGCTATGGCCATTGCATGGTGGGACACAGAGACAATCTGTACATCATGAGAAATGGCCCATCTGATGACTTTTTGCATTGTATAATCGAGAATTTTAACCTCACTACACAACAGTGGACAACCCTATCTGGACAGTACGTCAACAGCAAGGGAGCTCTGTTCACTGCTGTCATTCGAGGTGACACGGTCTTTACTCTCAACAGGATGATGACTTTACTCTACAAGATAGACGCTGGTACCTGGAAGCCCATAAAAGAGAAATGCGGATTTATTAAATCGGGGACTTTGCACACATTCTTTCTGAGACTTCCTATGAAGACAAAGCTCATGGTCAGCAAATTATATAAGAGTCCTCACCAGAGCTTTTTATAATTGTAGGCATCTTATTTTATACCTTATCATATTCTTCAAATACAATATTTCTTATTCAATTTAAAAATGTATTCATGCTTCTTGTATTTGGTCAGTATTAAGGTTAAGGGGCAATTGCATAAAAATAACCTCCCTACGAGACATTTTTTATGATAGTGTTTCTATGTTTAAGTATATATCTTACAATGTAACACAGTGTCACTGTTTGGATTCTTATCTACAGAATTATTTTTATTGTCACTTCCACATTTTGATTGAGTGTTAAAACATGTGTAATACATTTAAAGGTCAGGATGCCATGTCCATCAATGTTGTTTAATCTGTGTTTCATCAGACTCTTGTTCATCAGAGTCTAAGAGTACTTGCGGTGCTTTCCTTCAATCTCCAGGTGTCTCCAGAGGCTTCTTCCTGACCACTCTGCCATGATTGGTGCAGATTGGTGGAGTGTGGGAGTCATGGTTAATCTTCTGAAAGTTTCTCCCATTTGCACACATGGTCTTTGGAGCTTAGCCAGAGTGACCATTGGGTTCTTGGTGATTTCTTTAACAAGTCCCTTTCCCCCCAATTTCTTAGTTTAGAGGGACCACCAGCTCAAGGAAGTTGTCCCAAACTTCTTCTATTTAACATTTATGGAGATCTCTGTGTGAGTTTTGTTTTGTGCCCTTCTCCAGATCTGTGTCTCTGAGCTCTACAGGCATTTTCCCAACTCGTGGCTTGGTTTTTGCTCTGATGTGCATTATTAGCTGTGAGACCTTATATAGACAGGGCTGTGTTTCCAAATGATATCCAGTCATCTGAATGTACCACAGGTGACTCCAATCAAGGTGGAGAAACATCTCAGAGATGATCAAGAGAAATGGGAGGAGCCAGAGCTAAACATCAAGTGTCATAGCAAAGGGTCTGAATACTTATGCCCATGTGAAATTTAACTTTTACTAGATACCGTATATGGGATATTGAGTGCACAATAAGGGACAACTTGATATTTTTTCTTTTAGCACAAGGCTGCAGCATAAAAAATGTAAAAAACATGCTCAGAAAATCACTTAAAAGTATAAAGAAAAGCTTGGCTTTGACTTTACAAGCTGCACCTTGACCCATGAATGTTTTCTGCCACAGGATGCAGGATAAATTGGATGGCATTTCACGTAACCAGCCCAATTACACAGAGACAGTGATGTATGGGGGAATTAAGTAGACATAGCTGTATTGCCCCGAGCTGCTTCTTAGAACCAATTGTTTCCTGTGACTCCTGATGGATGCCACAGAGAAGAAACATTCATTGAGAATTGTTGGGGCTCATGCACACAGCCACCCTACAGATCTGTCTTGTATGCTTACAGGGGGAGATTTATGAAAACCTGTCCGGTTGAAAAGTTGCCCAGTTGCCCATAGCAACCAATCAGATCGCTTCTTTCATTTTTAACAAGGCCTCTGCAAAACAAAAGAAGCAATCTGATTGGTTGCTATGGGCAACTGGGCAACTTTTCCTCTGGACAGGTTTTGATAAATCTCCCCCACAGTGCTTATAGACTGCTAAGTGCCCATTCTATACTTCTGTGTTGCTCTAATTTTGGGGCATACAGAATTTTTCTGGTGTATTCCTATGAAGCAAAAATAATCGGGCCCTGTCCACATTACGTACTATATGAATGTGTTTTGCTTCTCACAAACAACCATACTGTGAGTTCTATATCTCTGTAATGGGAAATGTAGGACTACAGACAAATGAACAAATGAGTCCTTTAAAAGTGAGGGGAAATTTTTTTTACCAGATTTTCTGTTAACGGGACTGGAAATCAATGTTACTATTGCTTCTTCTGAAATATTTATTACCTCTTGTCAAGTATTTAAAATGTCATATTCCACAGCCCGAAATATGTGTGTATAAATGTTAAGCAAATATGTCACTCCCTCTTAAATGGTGTTCAAGTAGGAATCCCAATCCTTTATTACAGTGACCCCCCCACCCCCCCCCCCCCCCGACCTACGATGGCCCCGACATACGATCATTTCAACATACGATGGCCTCTCAGAGACCATCGCATGTTGAAGGCAGAATCAACATACATTGCTTTTGTATGTCGGGGCCATCGCATAAACGGCTATCCGGCAGCGGAGACTGCTTCAGCTGCCACCGGATAGCTGTTTACGGTGCCCCGTGTGGTCCGCTGACGATCACTTACCTGTCCTCGGGGCTCCGGCGCGTCCTCTTCAGGATCCCCTGCATCGTCGGCGCTCTCCATTGTCATCATCACGTCGCCGCGCACGCCGTCTCGTCATCCAATAGGAGCGGCGTGCGTAGCGACGTGATGGCGGCGACCGAGAGTGAGGATGCCGGGGAAGCAGAGGCCTTGCCGGAGCATCGGGGACACCCTGGGGACGCGGCGACAGCAATGGATGGCGACATCCCGGGCAGCGGTGACGGTCTGGAGCGGCAGGGACACGTGAGTATAACCTCCAATACCAGTGGACTTCAACCTGCGGACCTCCAGATGTTGCAAAACTACAACTCCTAGCATGCTGGGTGTTGTAGTTTTGCAACATCTGGAGGTCCGCAGGTTGTAGACCACTGTCCTATACTTCACAGTGCACGGACCACTGTACTTGAAAAGTATAATCAAAGAGTTTTATTTTCATAGTACTTAAATCAATTTACGTTTCGGACCTACTGGGACCTTCATCAGAATAATACGCGGTGTCAACGCTCTCGTGGCTTATGGCCACACTACAATTCTATATTGCACGGCTCCTGGCCGACTTCTCTTGCTCTCCGCACCAGTCCTGTATAATTCTGATGAAGGTCCCGGTAGGTTTAAGGACTGTGAAAATAAAACTCTTTGCATTATACATTGGAGTGCCATGTGTGTGTATAAAGTCATACTATAAACCTGACCATTAATTTAATAAAAAATTTTTGGTATGTCATGTACTAACTGTAACTGGTTTCTTGAGCCAGTTGACTTGTCCTCAACTGGTGCACAAAAGCAAATGGAATTCCAGGCATAGCACAAGTGCCTTTAAAACGATACAGTTCCAAGATACATACCTGCATATTTTTATGACATCCGGTTGATGCAGTAAAATGTCACAACAGCCTAATCATACTGTGAGTGTGAGCCAGCACTGGAATGGAAAAGTTTATTTTTACATTTTTGTTTTAGTTTTGTTTTTTAAGTTTTTGTATCTGTCATTTTGCCAACAGGTTTCTTCTGTTCAAAAATGGGGCAATTTCTCAATGACTATTGTAGTGTGGCAGCCCATGGGTAAACCAGGAGCCAACCAGTGTGAAGTAACCACCATATAGAGAAGTAGAGTAAATGCCTGTGATTGCCTAAACCTGCCAGGAAAGAGAGCAGAACAAAGACAGGGACCCCCCCCCCATCTCACAACCATGTATTGCTACGGGGTGCTCCCTCGCTCTGGTCACCCACAGCCAAAGAAGTAGGGTCATTTACTGCTTTATCACAAGATTGTGAGTTTCCTTTTACTTAAATGGATCAAGTAAAGAAATAAAGAGTCTCTATTTGTTTAAACCCATGTTTCTGGTGTTGTCTTTTTGCACATCCCCATCACGGCAATCTTAACTTCCACCATGCCTGGCACCTACACCAAGTAGTATACCAGGGAAAAATCTACACCATCAGTGGGGCCCCCGTCGCTTCAGACCATCCTAAGGAAAGTTAGAGACCTACAGGACCGCTTGAGTCAACCTGACCCCGACCAGCTGTAGCCCTGCAAGTTCCAGCCAGCCAGCAGATTCTGTTCCCATCAAGTGGTATTCCTCTTGGCTGTGCATGGTTGCATTGGTACAATACAGTTACAATTTAAAAATATAGAAAAATGTTATAAAGTAGTATACAAATCACAAACATATAAAACAAGGCACTGGCTGGACGACACATTTTCATAGGCCCCAGTGGAATGCGGTTTCAGAAATCTCCGGGTTTCCGAGACTGGGGATGTGACGTTACGCCATGTCCCCTCCATTCATGTCTATGGGAGGGGGCGTGACGGTCGTCAAGCCCCCTCCCATAGACATGAATGGAGGGGGCGTGGCGGGATGTCACGTCCCCAGTCCCAGAAACCCGGAGGTTTCCGAAACTGTAGACTCAGCACCTGCATAGAATCCGGGTGCTGCAGGGAGATCGCGGGGGGTCTCAGCAGCGGGCCCCCTGCGATCAGACATCTTATCCCCTATCCTTTGGATAGAGGATAAAATATTTTTGCCCGGAATACCCCTTTACATTACATTACCTACCGACATTCTACTACACACAGTTGCTTTATAAAGGGCAAATGGGTAAATTGCCTGGAATGAGGGAACACTAATCCAAATGCATGTGCAATATTGGATGTGGTAAATCATTTTTTCCAAGTCATTTTCTGCCTGGCACAATCAAGGTGTATTCACATCCAATCTACAGTCCACAAAGCACTTTCACTTATCTGATCAGGGTCCCACATGGATATCTGGAGGCCCCATTGAGGTGAATGTGACAGTCTGCTGCTATGAATGTTCCCTTATTGTTATGTCTGACATAAATTAAACCATAATGTCGGGATTGTTGATCCCACATGCCAGGTATAGTAACGCTATTGAGCATGTTCTGTGCAGCTCGACGTATCCAAATAAAGGCTCCAGATACGCCCAGAGCATCGCAGCTCGGATATTTTAAGAGCTGCTTATGAGAAACACTTAAGTGATATAAACATTTACATGCTTTCTCCTCTCTCAAGGCTTCTCTGCTTTTTTCCTTCCAGTCCGAAATTCATTAAGAGCCGCGGTCCCTGCCGAGCGGCCACATCTGCAGCTACTTGTTCTAGTGATTGATGACAAATATGGACGCCGCTATATTTATATGCTGCTAATAATTACTTTGCATTCTGTCACATACACAGACTGACAGGCTTAAATACACAGACGCTCAGACACAGATGCAGAACTACTAACATGCACTTCCAAATATATGCAGTCACTAAAACACCTACAGAGGCATGTAAACCTAGCGCTACATGTGTAAACTAAGTGTTCCTGCCTCTAGATGTTGTACAGTGGTCCCTCAAGTTACAATATTAATTGCTTCCAGGACGACCATTGTATGTTGAAACCATCGTATGTTGAGACCATAACTCTATGGAAACCTGGTGATTGGTTCTGAAGCCACCAAAATGTCATCCAAAAATAGGAAAAAGGGAGAATTAAAGAAAAATAAGTAGATAACTAATATAGATAAAGCAAATCCTTACATATAAAAGTAAGAAAGATCTGCTGGGAGCTGTAAATCACTGTCTAATTCAGTGTTTCCCAACCAGGGTGTCTCCAGCTGTTGCAAAACTACAACTCCCAGCATGCCCGGACAGCCAAAGGCTGTCCGGGCATGCTGGGAGTTGTAGTTTTGCAACAGCTGGAGGCGACCTCTTTGGGAAACACTGGTCTATGTAGAGGACAGGAGCTTCTTCAGGGTCCTGTACAGTACACGCAATGTCCTAAAAAAAAGAAAATGGAGCCGACCCTCACCTGGTGTCCAAAGGAGAAGCCAACCCTGGCACAGGTAAAGAGTACAGAACATGTAATAACTCCATGTACTGTAGGGGGCGCTACCAGACACCAATCAGTGCATGCACAGGGGTTTTACCAGTGAAATATACATTCTGATTGGTCGGTTCTTCCAGCCATTGAGTCTGGTTTCAAGTTACAATGGTCCATAAAAGACCATTGCATGTTGAAACTATTGTATGTTGAGGCCATTGTAAGTTGAGGGATCACTGTACTGTGTAGATTTACTTGATACTTAAGATACAAAGAACATGGGGGGGGGGGGTATAGTGTTAGATGCTTACACAGGCATTCATGGGGGGAAGCAGACTCTATCGCAACACCTCCACCCATACAATAGTCCCTTGTATGGAAGAATGAATGTAGACTTTAGGCTGGTGTTCTTCATGGAGCAGACGCACCAGTAGAGCCTTGTCATATGGCCTGTAGGTAACGTACCCCCTCCATGGGTGTCATAATAAAGAACTATTCTTTTCCTATATCTATTTATTTACATATATATATATATATATATATATATATATATATTTATATATATATATATATATATATATATATATATATATAAATTTATATGAAATTGTATGATAATGAAACTGTGTCTGACTTTTTTTGGTTTGTTTTGGGCCAAATTTTTGTCACGGGAAATTCTGTATATGCTGCGGGAAAATTTGCACCTCAGTGTGTACTGCTTTCATTTATAGACGGCCTCATTTATAGGCGTTTTTCATTGATTCCCCCCCCCCCCCATAGTATTTTGGTCAGTATTTGGTGGGTACTAAACATAAAGGGGGAGATTTATCAAAACCTGTCCAGAGAAAAAGTTGCTGAGTTGCCCATCGCAACCAATCAGATCGCTTCTTTAATTTCTCAGAGGCCTTTTCAAAAATGAAAGAAGTGATCTGATTGGTTGCTTTTCCTCTGGACAGGTTTTAATAAATCTCCCCCGAAGGGTGCGAATCTTTCCATACTTACCAAAATAAGTCACCGAATAGTGGAAATGTCACGCTCCACTAGAGAGCAGTTTTGAGAAAGAAAAAATAGAAATAGACCAATGCGCATCTAAGCGCAATTATCTATTTAGGAGATGGTATGTGCAGTATAGGAAACAGGTTTGCTCACCTGCTAGTGATGTACTTTAAGCACAACACCATTGAAGACTTGATACCACTGACTGTGGTGTAAAGGAGGAGTGCAGCCGGCACCGGTCCCATTCTCAGCTGCTAGAGGATGGTCTTGAGAAATAGCAGATGGGGGAGAAAGATACCCCCCCCCCAAAAATGGTGTCTTCTGTGGCGCGCTCCTCTGGGAGGTCTGTGTCTTGATTTGGGCAAATAACTGACCAGATACAGACTTTAGAAAATAACAAATATTTATTGAAAGCATGCAGGTAAAACAACGCGTTTTGAAGGGCGGGACCCCCTCTTCATCAGGTTTTCTGCTCCACTAGAGAAAATATTGTATGCCCTAAGTGGTAGAGCCAGTTACGGTATCCAAAACTGAAATCACCTAAAGTGTATCTACAAATGGGGCTAATGTTAAAACTTAACCTTTATTAGTACCATATAAAACTGAATATTCTCCACATATAAGGACAGACAATTGGGAAATGTGGTGACCCAGAGGTCCTGGCCTCTGACCAATTATAGATAATAAAACTTTGGATAGAAAGGTGTGTCAATGCTTCAAATAGTGATAATCTGAGGGGACCCTCCACGGGGTGGGGGACAACATTTGTAATGTCATCAACTAAATAAGTCAGCGTTAGGAACACTCCTACATGTGCCATCTGTATTGATGAAAATGCGTTTTCGAGTGGATTGTGCCAAAAGAATGAACAGTCTGAAATGTACATTTTGTTGGCTGAATTTTCCGCTGCAGAATTTTTTGCAGTGGGCACGGTGCAGTAAAATCCCATTAAAGCAATGGGAAAATTCTCCGCTAAGTGCTGCAGCTGAAGCTAGGGGTGGCTGCAGGCACCCAAAATGTTTTCTTCTGACTCCTTTCAGACAAACAGAAAAAGCTATTTTTGTGGAGTTTTGTGGCATTGTCCCCCCCCCCCCCCCCCCCATATATTGTGTATCAGTTTTAGTGATGTGGTGTTTTTTTCTCCTGCTTTTTTTTCATTACAAGTCCAATGATTCTTTAAAGGGGTACTCCAGTGGAAAACATTTTTTTTTTTTATCAACTGGTGCCAGAAAGTTAAACAGATTTGTAAATTACTTCTATTAAAAAAATCTTTAACCTTCCAGTACTTATTAGCTGCTATATAATACAGGGAAAGTTCTTTTCTTTTTTGTATTTATTCATTTTTTTTCTGTCCACGATGCTCCCTGCTGACACCTCTGTCCGTATCAGGAACTGTCCAGAACAGGAGCAAATCCCCATAGCAAACAAATGCTGCTCTGGACAGTTCCTGATACAGAGGTGTCAGCAGAAAGCACTGTGTACATAAAAAAAAAAAAAACTTTCTCTGAAATATACAGCCACTAAAAAGTACTGGAAGGATAACGATTTTTTAATAGAAGTAATTTACAAATCTGTTTAACTTTCTGGCACCAAATAATCAAAAAAGAAATGTTTTCCACCAGAGTACCCCTTTAAGGGGCGGACTGACAACACTCAGGGCCCCTGGACTGAAAAAACAAGGGCCCCCTGCATGGCTCCACTGCTGGTAACACTTCTGCCACACCCCTATTCCACCCAAATCCCTCCACCACCTCCACACACAAAATAAACTTATATATATATATATATATATGTTACGCCGAGCGCTCCGGGTCCCCGCTCCTCCCCGGAGCGCTCGCTACACTCCTCTCACTGCAGCGCTCCGGTCGGTTCCACGGACCCGGGGCGCTGCGATACCGCCTCTGGCCGGGATGCGATTCGCGATGCGGGTAGCGCCCGCTCGCGATGCGCACCCCGGCTCCCGTACCTGACTCGCTCTCCGTCAGTTCTGTCCCGGCGCGCGCGGCCCCGCTCCCTAGGGCGCGCGCGCGCCGGGTCTTTGCGATTTAAAGGGCCACTGCGCCGCTGATTGGCGCAGTGGTTCCAATTAGTGTTTACACCTGTGCACTTCCCTATATCACCTCACTTCCCCTTCACTCCCTCGCCGGATCTTGTTGCCTTAGTGCCAGTGAAAGCGTTTCCTGTGTGTTCCTAGCCTGTGTTCCAGACCTCCTGCCGTTGCCCCTGACTACGATCCTTGCTGCCTGCCCCGACCTTCTGCTACGTCCGACCTTGCTTCTGTCTACTCCCTTGTACCGCGCCTATCTTCAGCAGCCAGAGAGGTTGAGCCGTTGCTAGGGGATACGACCTGGTCACTACCGCCGCAGCAAGACCATCCCGCTTTGCGGCGGGCTCTGGTGAAAACCAGTAGTGACTTAGAACCGATCCTCTAGCACGGTCCACGCCAATCCCTCTCTGGCACAGAGGATCCACTACCTGCCAGCCGGCATCGTGACAGTAGATCCGGCCATGGATCCCGCTGAAGTTCCTCTGCCAGTTGTCGCTGACCTCACCACGGTGGTCGCCCAGCAGTCACAACAGATTGCGCAACAAGGCCAGCAGCTGTCTCAACTGACTGTTATGCTACAACAGTTACTACCACAGCTCCAGCAACCATCTCCTCCGCCAGCTCCTGTACCTCCTCCGCAGCGAGTGGCCGCTTCTGGACTACGACTATCCTTGCCGGATAAATTTGATGGGGACTCTAAGCTTTGCCGTGGCTTCCTTTCCCAATGTTCATTACACTTGGAGATGATGTCGGACCAGTTCCCCACTGAAAGGT
The DNA here is from genome assembly GCF_029499605.1 of Hyla sarda. Classification (NCBI taxonomy): domain Eukaryota; kingdom Metazoa; phylum Chordata; class Amphibia; order Anura; family Hylidae; genus Hyla; species Hyla sarda. The sequence continues at coordinate 99,771,675 of NC_079192.1, read as the reverse complement.
CTAAGGTGGCTTTCGTAGTCAGCCTGCTGTCTGGAAAAGCCCTAGCTTGGGCCACACCGCTCTGGGACCGCAATGACCCCGTCACTGCCTCTGTACACTCCTTCTTCTCGGAAATTCGAAGTGTCTTTGAGGAACCTGCCCGAGCCTCTTCTGCTGAGACTGCCCTGTTGAACCTGGTCCAGGGTAATTCTTCCGTTGGCGAGTATGCCGTACAATTCCGTACTCTTGCTTCTGAATTATCCTGGAACAATGAGGCCCTCTGCGCGACCTTTAAAAAAGGCCTATCCAGCAACATTAAAGATGTTCTGGCCGCACGAGAAATGCCTGCTAATCTTCATGAACTTATTCACCTAGCCACTCGCATTGACATGCGTTTTTCCGAAAGGCGTCAGGAGCTCCGCCAAGATATGGACTCTGTTCGCACGAGGCGTTTCTTCTCCTCGGCTCCTCTCTCCTCTGGTTCCCTGCAATCTGTTCCTGTGCCTCCCGCCGTGGAGGCTATGCAGGTCGACCGGTCTCGCCTGACATCTCAAGAGAGGACACGACGCCGCATGGAGAACCTCTGCCTGTACTGCGCTAGTACCGAACACTTCCTGAGGGATTGTCCTATCCGCCCTCCCCGCCTGGAAAGACGTACCCTGACTCCGCACAAAGGTGAGACAATCCTTGATGTCCACTCTGCTTCTCCACGTCTTACTGTGCCTGTGCGGATGTCTGCCTCTGCCTTCTCCTTCTCTTCTGTGGCCTTCTTGGACTCTGGATCTGCAGGAAATTTTATTTTGGCCTCTCTCGTCAACAGGTTCAACATCCCAGTGACCAGTCTCACCAGACCCCTTTACATCAATTGTATAAACAATGAAAGATTGGACTGTTCCATACGTTTCCGCACGGAGCCCCTTCTAATGAGCATCGGATCTCATCACGAGAGGATTGAACTTTTGGTCCTCCCCAATTGCACCTCGGAAATTCTCCTTGGACTTCCCTGGCTTCAACTTCATTCCCCAACCCTGGATTGGTCCACTGGGGAGATCAAGAGTTGGGGGCCCTCTTGTTCCAAGGACTGTCTAAAACCGGTTCCCAGTAACCCTTGCCGTAACTCTGTGCTTCCTCCAGTAACCGGTCTCCCTAAGGCCTATATGGACTTCGCGGATGTTTTCTGCAAAAAACAAGCGGAGACTCTACCTCCTCACAGGCCTTATGATTGTCCTATCGACCTCCTCCCGGGCACTACTCCACCCCGGGGCAGAATTTATCCTCTCTCTGTCCCAGAGACTCTTGCCATGTCTGAATACGTCCAGGAGAATCTAAAAAAGGGCTTTATCCGTAAATCCTCCTCTCCTGCCGGAGCCGGATTTTTCTTTGTGTCCAAAAAAGATGGCTCTCTACGTCCTTGCATTGACTACCGCGGACTTAATAAAATCACGGTTAAGAACCGCTACCCCTTACCCCTCATCTCTGAACTCTTTGATCGCCTCCAAGGTGCCCACATCTTTACTAAATTGGACTTAAGAGGCGCCTATAACCTCATCCGCATCAGAGAGGGGGATGAGTGGAAAACAGCATTTAACACCAGAGATGGACACTTTGAGTATCTGGTCATGCCCTTTGGCCTGTGCAACGCCCCTGCTGTCTTCCAAGACTTTGTTAATGAAATTTTTCGTGATCTGTTATACTCCTGTGTTGTTGTATATCTTGATGATATCCTAATTTTTTCGGCCAATCTAGAAGAACACCGCCAGCATGTCCGTATGGTTCTTCAGAGACTTCGTGACAATCAACTCTATGCTAAAATTGAGAAATGTCTGTTTGAATGCCAATCTCTTCCTTTTCTAGGATACTTGGTCTCTGGCCAGGGACTACAAATGGATCCAGATAAACTCTCTGCCGTCTTAGATTGGCCACGCCCCTCCGGACTCCGTGCCATCCAACGTTTTTTGGGGTTCGCCAATTATTACAGGCAATTTATTCCACATTTTTCTACCATTGTGGCTCCTATTGTGGCTTTAACCAAAAAAAATGCCGATCCCAAGTCTTGGCCTCCTCAAGCGGAAGACGCCTTTAAACAACTCAAGTCCGCCTTCTCTTCGGCTCCCGTGCTCTCCAGACCTGACCCATCTAAACCCTTCCTATTGGAGGTTGATGCCTCCTCAGTGGGAGCTGGAGCTGTCCTTCTACAAAAAAACTCTTCCGGGCATGCTGTTACTTGTGGCTTTTTTTCTAGGACCTTCTCTCCGGCGGAGAGGAACTACTCCATCGGGGATCGAGAGCTTCTAGCCATTAAATTAGCACTTGAGGAATGGAGGCATCTGCTGGAGGGATCAAGATTTCCAGTTATTATTTACACCGATCACAAGAACCTCTCATACCTCGAGTCTGCCCAACGGCTGAATCCTCGTCAGGCCAGGTGGTCTCTGTTCTTTGCCCGATTTAATTTTGAAATTCACTTTCGGCCTGCTGATAAGAACATTAGGGCCGATGCTCTCTCTCGTTCCTCAGATGCTTCTGAAATTGAACTCTCTCCTCAACACATCATTCCTCCTGACTGCCTGATTTCCACTTCTCCAGCCTCCATCAGGCAAACTCCACCAGGAAAGACCTTTGTTTCTCCACGCCAACGCCTCGGAATCCTCAAATGGGGTCACTCCTCCCATCTCGCAGGTCATGCGGGCATCAAGAAATCTGTGCAACTCATCTCTCGCTTCTATTGGTGGCCGACTCTAGAGACTGATGTGGTGGACTTTGTGCGAGCCTGCACTATCTGTGCCCGGGATAAGACTCCTCGCCAGAAGCCCGCTGGTTTTCTTCTTCCTCTGCCTGTTCCCGAACAACCTTGGTCTCTGATTGGTATGGATTTTATTACTGACTTACCCCCATCCCATGGCAACACTGTTATTTGGGTGGTCGTTGATCGATTCTCCAAAATGGCACATTTCATCCCTCTTCCTGGTCTTCCTTCAGCGCCTCAGTTGGCTAAACAATTTTTTGTACACATTTTTCGTCTTCACGGGTTGCCTACGCAGATCGTCTCGGATAGAGGCGTCCAATTTGTGTCTAAATTCTGGAGGGCTCTCTGTAAACAACTCAAGATTAAATTAAATTTTTCTTCTGCATACCATCCTCAATCCAATGGACAAGTAGAAAGAATTAACCAGATCTTGGGTGACTATTTACGACATTTTGTTTCCTCCCGCCAGGATGACTGGGCAGATCTTCTACCTTGGGCCGAATTCTCGTATAATTTCAGAATCTCTGAATCTTCCTCCAAATCCCCGTTTTTCGTGGTGTACGGCCGTCACCCTCTTCCCCCCCTCCCTACCCCCTTGCCCTCTGGTCTGCCCGCTGTGGATGAAATTTCTCGTGATCTCTCCATCATATGGAGAGAGACCCAAAATTCTCTCTTACAGGCTTCTTCACGCATGAAGAGATTCGCAGATAAGAAAAGAAGAGCTCCTCCCATTTTTTCCCCTGGAGACAAGGTATGGCTCTCCGCCAGATATGTCCGCTTCCGTGTCCCTAGCTATAAGTTGGGACCACGCTATCTTGGTCCTTTCAAGATTTTGCGCCAGATTAATCCTGTCTCTTACAAACTTCTTCTTCCTCCTTCTCTTCGTATTCCTAATGCCTTTCATGTTTCTCTTCTTAAACCACTTATCATTAACCGTTTCTCTCCCAAATCTGTTTCCCCCACTCCTGTCTCCGGCTCCTCGGACATCTTCTCCGTCAGAGAAATTTTAGCATCTAAAAAGGTCAGAGGGAAAACCTTCTTTTTAGTGGATTGGGAGGGTTGTGGTCCAGAAGAGAGGTCCTGGGAACCTGAGGACAATATCCTGGACAAAAGTCTGGTCCTCAGGTTCTCAGGCTCCAAGAAGAGGGGGAGACCCAAGGGGGGGGGTACTGTTACGCCGAGCGCTCCGGGTCCCCGCTCCTCCCCGGAGCGCTCGCTACACTCCTCTCACTGCAGCGCTCCGGTCGGTTCCACGGACCCGGGGCGCTGCGATACCGCCTCTGGCCGGGATGCGATTCGCGATGCGGGTAGCGCCCGCTCGCGATGCGCACCCCGGCTCCCGTACCTGACTCGCTCTCCGTCAGTTCTGTCCCGGCGCGCGCGGCCCCGCTCCCTAGGGCGCGCGCGCGCCGGGTCTTTGCGATTTAAAGGGCCACTGCGCCGCTGATTGGCGCAGTGGTTCCAATTAGTGTTTACACCTGTGCACTTCCCTATATCACCTCACTTCCCCTTCACTCCCTCGCCGGATCTTGTTGCCTTAGTGCCAGTGAAAGCGTTTCCTGTGTGTTCCTAGCCTGTGTTCCAGACCTCCTGCCGTTGCCCCTGACTACGATCCTTGCTGCCTGCCCCGACCTTCTGCTACGTCCGACCTTGCTTCTGTCTACTCCCTTGTACCGCGCCTATCTTCAGCAGCCAGAGAGGTTGAGCCGTTGCTAGGGGATACGACCTGGTCACTACCGCCGCAGCAAGACCATCCCGCTTTGCGGCGGGCTCTGGTGAAAACCAGTAGTGACTTAGAACCGATCCTCTAGCACGGTCCACGCCAATCCCTCTCTGGCACAGAGGATCCACTACCTGCCAGCCGGCATCGTGACAATATATATACGCATACACATATAAAAAACACTTTAACATAGGTAAAATAATTTTCCATGACCAATAATACCAGTATACAAGGAGAAAATATATACCACCACACAATAACTGGATAATACCACCATACTGTACTGAATAAAACCACTATACACGGACCAGTATATTATACAGGATCTGTATACTATATAAGTGATTATATACAGGACCATATGGAGGTAGATACTATCTGTACAGAGATCTGTATACAATATAACTGATTATATACACAGGACCATACGGCGGTAGATATCAGCTGTACACAGGATCTGTATACCATAGAAGTGCTTACAGTTACATCTAGGGACTCACAATTATGTCTTTTCTGGTCGGGAGAGTCCTCTTTCCTTTTCTTCTCCATCCAGATCAGACCACCATGTCAATCTCTTAGCATCTGCAAGACAAACATGTTAGACTGCGTTTTTCCAGTGCCCTCCCCTCCTCTACACAATCTTCCCATTTATAGGCCCACAAACTGTAATAATGCCCTCCTTGGTGTCCTGCACAGTAAAAGGGCAAGTAGGTAGGTAACCAGATAGGTAGATCATAAGATTTAAGGATTTCTGTTGAACAATTTGAGGGAAAAAAATGCCCGAAGAAACATCCACATATATGTACACAAACGTTTGTTTTCTGGCATATTTTTCAACCTGTAGAGTTTTATGGGAGGAAAAACACCCCAAAATTGGTAGACAAAATGCCAGAGCCAGATTGTGCTGTGATTTAGAGAAAATGAAAGCCACAAACAAAAACATCATGTGACTCTGGTATTTCATATTTCCCTATTGACTGCCAGCTAACCACTGGCTGCAGCATTTTTGTCCCCCCAAAAAAAGCCATTTGTCGACAATGGCTTTTTTCTGCATTTTCACTCTAGATCTATAGGGAATAAAAATGATTTAGCTCATAATAAGGGACATACCGTATATACTCGAGTATAAGCCGACCCGAATATAAGCCGAGGCCCCTAATTTCACCCCCAAAACCCAGGAAAAGTTATTGACTCGACTATAAGCCTACGGTGGGAAATACATCATCCCCCCCTGTCATCATCCAGACCCCCCGTCATCATCCCCCTGTCATCATTCCCCCTTCATCATCACCACCTGTCATCATCCCCCCTTCATCATTACCCTGTCATCTCCCCCATGTCATCATCCAGACCCCCCATCATCATCACCGCCTGTCATCATCCCCCCCTTCATCATCAACGCCTGTCATCATCCCCCCCTTCATCATTACAGCCTGTCATCATCCCCCCTTTCATCATTACCCTGTCATCATGCCCCCTTCATCATCACCACCTATCATCATCCCCCTGTCATCATCCCACACCCCCCCTTCATCATCACCGCCTGTCATCATCCCGCCCCACCCCACCCCTTCATCACCGCCTGTCAATGTCTGAACAGTGGTCTTCAACCTGCGGACCTCCAGATGTTTCAAAACTACAACTCCCAGCATGCCCGGACAGCCGATGGCTGTCCGGGCATGCTGGGAGTTGTAGTTTTGAAACATCTGGAGGTCGGCAGGTTGAAGACCACTGAGGGTGGAGAGTTCACTCGAGTATAAGCCGATGGGGGTGTTTTCATCACGAAAAATCGTGCTGAAAAACTCGGCTTATACTCGAGTATATACGGTACACACATTAAAAAGCGAGAAAATTGCATTTAACTGAAGGTTTATTTTAAGAACATAAACAAGATTGTTTTGGCTTTAGTAGAAATCTAGAACTTTCTGTATTTATTAGCTGTTAATTCACCGTGATTCTTTCATTCAGCAAACTAACATTTCATATACGAAAATGGTTGTAGGGGCAGCCGGCCAGTGCAGGCATCCTGCTGGTGATACCTAAGGGGCCCATATTTGGCCATAAAGTCCAGATTCACTCCCTCTCCTGCTCTCAGTAACTGATGTGTTTCCTAGGTATCTTTAGTGTGTGTTCACATGCTCAGGTTTGTAATTGCAATTATTAAATACAAATCCAAGAATGGATTTGAAAGGAGGAGGAGTTCCCAGTCTTTTCTTTATAACTGACCTTCCATATGTGAACTGTTTATGGCTTTGTTTCCAATAATTCAATAATTGCAATTAAAAACCTGAATTTGCACACCTATTGAATATAAGAATGGGTGATCAGTGGATCCATATACCAACATATTTTTGTCAATAGACTATTGTTTTTTTCCAATTATTTTTTCCAATGATTTCCACTTTTGGTTTTAAGTAGAAACCTACCAGCCCATTTAAACTGCTTATGGTCATTTTAGCAGTGTTACATCTATGTGTGAATAGTTTTAATTTTCGATTGACAGAAGTCCATTGTATTCATGAAATGCAGACTCCTCCTGATCAACTTATGCACAATAAGGCCATGTTCACATGACGGAATTTCCCAGTGGAATTCTATAGAAAAATTCTGTTGCAAATCCAAAATTCTGTTGTTTTCAATGGGATTCTGCTGCACCGCGAACAAGGTGAAATTTCGGTGGCAGATCTTTCCGCTGCAGAAATTCCGATTCTGGTGTCTGCCGAAAGAATGAACATGTTCATTCTTTTGGCAAAATCCACTTGGAAAGCATTGACGTCTATGGAGATGGTGAAGGTGCATTGTTGCGGTCCTGCTATTTGTGGAATGTCCGTGTTTTTTGGGCAGACATTCAGCACATTTTCTGCAGTGTCAGCATAGCCTTAGGCTATGTTCACATGGTGTGAAATAGAAGCAGCAAAATGCACATGTATTTCAATGCTGCTAGGCTAGGTTTTTTCTCTGGCTTTTTTTTTTTTTTTTTTTTTTTTAAATAACTGTAAAATTGGTTGTTTTATACCTGTGAACATATGTGGAAAACAAAACAACTGTGTACTGTGCTTTTTTTACATTGGATTTAATGGGATACACATTAATGATGTACAATACACTTTCAATACAAGTGTTTAATGCTTTAAATATACGTATTAAAGGGGTACTCCAGTGGAAAACTGGTGCCATAAAGTTAAACAGATTTGTAAATTACTTCTATTAAAAAATCTTAATCCTTCTAGTACTTATTAGCTGCTGAATACTACAGAGGAAACTTTTCTTTTTGGAACACAGAGCTCTCTGCTGACATCACGAGCACAGTGCTCTCTGCTGACACCTCTGTCCATTTTAAGAACTGTCCAGAGTAGGAGAAATGTATGGGAAATGTGATAACTCTCCGACATCTGGGAAGGGGGAATCAGCGTGAAAAATGTTACAACATAGGGGGACATTTATCAAAGCATTTTGTAGGTTTTTTTTTTTTGCTTAAAATTGTCTCAAAAAAGTCGCACTTGCGACTACTCTTTTTGATTGTGCGGTGTCCTAAGCAAAAAATAAAAATCTTGCTTACCAAAGCAAAAAGTGATTTTTGACTTGCAGTGGTCAGAGAAGTGCGAAAGTCGTAAAAAAGTGTTTAATGCTTTAAATATATGTATTAAAGGGGTACTCCGGTGGAAAACTGGTGCCATAAAGTTAAACAGATTTGTAAATTACTTCTATTAAAAAATCTTAATCCTTCTAGTACTTATTAGCTGCTGAATACTACAGAGGAAACTCTTTTCTTTTTGGAACACAGAGCTCTCTGCTGACATCACAAGCACAGTGCTCTCTGCTGACACCTCTGCCCATTTTAAGAACTGTCCAGAGTAGGAGAAAATCCCCATAGAAAACATATGCTGCTCTGGACAGTCCCTAAAATGGACAGAGATGTCAGCAGAGAGCACTGTGCTCTTGATTCAGCAGAGAGCTCCATGTTCCAAAAAGAAAAGAATTTCCTCTGTAGTATTCAGCAGCTAATAAGTACTGGGAGGATTAAGATTTTTTTTAATAGAAGTAATTTACAAATCTGTTTAACTTTCTGGCACCACTTGATAAAAAAAAAAAAAAAGAAAGTTTGCCACCGAAGTACCCCTTTAATACCAGGAGTAAACAAAGCCTAACAAAGGGAGAGCTGTCAGTATCAGGAGGGCAGGGGAACCCACATATCATGAATATATACAACTCCAGCTTCAAGGTGCTGGTATTGTCCTGACACACAGCTAAAATCGTCATGGCTGTAGACGGTTATAACAAACTAAAAGAAACTCTTTTTAGGGACAACTGAAAAAAGTGTGACCCTTGTCTCACATCCTAGACGCAGCGTGTAAACCTAGACCGCCTCAGGAACAATCAGTGCATTGCAGTATTAGGTTTAGGGACAATTCCTTGGGACCGGGGATGATCTGCGACACACACAGAAGATGATTCTCATTCTTCTCCTCTGGGGCATTGGAAATGTACTTCCCATACAAGGAGTTTGGCACAGGCCCAGCCTGTCCAGAACAGTAGAACAGCACTGCCCCATTTACAGAATGATGGAACAGGAGACTGACTAAAAGACAGTGGGAAGGAAACTGGGCACTGAGACATCTGGCTAGAGAAGACATTTCGGCTACAGACAGGAGTCACAGCACCTTGGAGAGAGGAAAGAACATGTCATGTCTTCTTTATAGGATTTACTGTTCTGGATAATGGACATTGAGAATCTACAGTAACTGGGAAATAGTGGGAGCTGGGAACTGACACATCCCAAGATCAGCTGAGAGGGGATCCGGGGGGAGCGCTGTGTAGATTCCAGCTGTTGGGAAGAGGCAGCTGGAGTCCTGGTAGCAAAAATCAACAGGAACTTAGCCCAGAATTACACAGGATTAAGGAGCGCCTCAGTCTGGACCTTTCATCTCCCCTATAGGGATAAGGCCGGTGTCTGAAGCCGCTGACGCAGAATGTGCTTTTCCAGCATTTGTCCCATAGGATTTGTAAAGCTCTCATTGTGGCTTGGAAAATCCCAGGGTCTGTAACTACTCAGACCCCCAAATCCTTCCTACTCACTAATGCCAGGTGAGACAGCAGTGCCTTTTAACTATTTAGTATACTGATGTATTTATTATACTGGCGTATGACTCACTGTGATATCGTGATGCCTTATCGAAACTTATCAAAATGTTAACACGTATATCTAGGACAGTGTTTCCCAACCGGTGTGCCTCCTGCTGTTCCAAAACTACAACTCCCAGCATGTCCGGACAGGCTTCGGCTGTCCGGACATGCTGGGAGTTGTAGTTTTGCAACAGCTGGAGGCACACCGGTTGGGAAACACTGAAATGCTGGGAGTTGTAGTTTTGCAACACCGGTTGGGAAACACTGATCCAGGATATGTCTGTTATCAGCGTACTCTAAGATGGGCGCAGTTATAAAGGGGATCTAGAATACACGGAACAGTAATATATGTGATGTTAGCTTTTCTCCACTATATAGTGTAACTTTTTTGCGGCTGCACTGTATGGGAAATGTGATAGCTCTCCGACATCTGGAAACGGAGAATCAGCGTGAAAAATGTTACAACATAGGGGGACATTTAACAAAGCATTTTCCAATTTTTTTTTTGCTTAAAATTGTGGCAAAAAAATTGGTCTTTTTTTCTGCCACTTTTTGATTGTGCAGTGTCCTAAGCAAAAAAAATCAAAATCTTGCTTACCAAAGCAAAAAGTGATTTCTGACTTGCAGTGGTCAGAGATTTATCAAGTGCGAAAGTTGCAAAAAAAAGTCGCATTACATGAAAAAAACCTACTAAATTTACTCCAGCTCAGACATGGAGCAGAAAAAGCCACTACCAAGGCAAAAAAAGAAAAATCACTTACGTGAAAGAAATTTATCGACAGGCTGAAAGCAGATGATAAATAAGTCGCACATAAGCAAAAAAACAAAAAAAAATTGTAAGAAAAAAAATAACTAAAATAAGGAATACATAAGCAAACATTGATAAATGTCCCTCATGGTTGATAAAATTGTGAAATTGTAACAATTTATGACCATAGAGAAGCTTGAGTAGTACGTGCTAATGTGGCTGGAGACATGGACGGTGCAGACTGTAGTCTAAACAGACAATGTTTAAGTATATATAGAATACATTTCATTGTGAATGGTCTGTAATGTACTCTCGTAAATCCTAACGGAAACACATACAAAGCTAAAAGCTGGCACACAGTCCGTAACATTACACATATAAACACTATACAGGTCATAAAACAATAAGTGATAAAGTATTGCTACATAACAGAATGTCTATGGATGACAATCTATAGTAACAAGGTAAAGTTCAATTTACATCTGCGTCAGAGGTTCCATTTGGCGCCTCCATCGCAGATTCCGGTACTATTACTGGAATAGAGAAAAGTAGAGAAGCATGCAACGCTGTTTTGTCTGAAATATTGGACGCCATGCCGAAAACCTGACAGAGCTCAATAAAGTCAATGGGGAACATCATGTAATGAGTTTGTCGCTGCCGTTATTTTCATTCTGCAGTTACGATGGAGCAGAAAAACGGAACTGCTAAGTAAACAAATCTACATATATTATTTGTATCTAATGGACCTCACCTCTGCTTATGCTGGCCAATAATATTAGACTATTGTTTGCCGAATCTTCTAATTTTGGTGGGACTGGCTATCCAATGTGTGTGTTGGCCTCCAAGCTCTCCCCTGACATATGATGATTGGGGGGCAGAAGAATTGGGCAGTTGGATTTCATGCCCAATCTTTTTCTTCAGTTGGTTTACCCTCCTCTTTCTAATGGGAAGACATACCCAATTGGCCAAGTGTGCATGTATATTGGAATTGGGGTTGGGAGAGATAGCTATCTAAGACACCTATCTAAGGTGTATGGCTAGCTTTAGTTAGTCCCAGGCTGTTTTGGTCTCCACCAAAAAAATAACCCCAAAAGCTGCCATAATATGTATTCTCCCAACAATCCAGTATATTCAAGAAACAATAGATGGACTAAATATACTTACTGGATGTTGTGACCCAACCATTGGGAATTAAAAGACTCCAATTGCTAAAAGGCAGATGTGGAAACTAGTATGATGCCAGCGAATACATGTTTTTTTTTGTTTTTTATCGTTTGTCTTTTGTTTTATACTGTCAGTATAAAATAAAAGGAGAACAGACCCTAGGATATATTGTTAGTATATATAGTCTTCAAAGCATGGATCACAGCTATGGGGACTGCACTGTCTGTACATACATTGCATTCTCGGATGAGGTATGTGTACATAGTGATATATACCGATCAGCCATAACAGTAAGTGGTGAAGTGCATACTATTATCTGGTGACAATGAAATGTGTCATAAACTTGGATATACAATATTAAAGGAGTACTCCACAGGAAAAAAAAATTTTAAATTACGTCTATAAAAAAATCTCAATCCTTCCAGTACTTATCAGCTGCTGTTTTGATACACAGGAAGTTCTTTTCTTTTTGAATTTCCTTTCTGCCTGATCACAATGCTCTCTGCTGACACCTCTGTCCATTTTAGGAACTGTCCAGAGTAGGAGCAAATCCACATAGAAAGCCTATCCTGCTCTGGACAGAGGTGTCAGCAGAGAGCACTGTGGTCAGACAGAAATTCAAAAAGAAAACAACTTCCTGTGGCTCATAACAGCAACAGATAAGTACTGGAATGATTAGGTTTTTATAATAGAAATCATTTACAAATATGTTTAACTTTCTGGTTACAGTTGATTTAAAAAAAATGTTTTCCAGTGGAGTACCCCTTTAAGAAGCAATTATTAAGTTAATTATTTGGATGCAGATAAATGGGTAAGCATAATCCCTATTCTTGCTGTGGCAATGTTCAGTTTTTTTGTTTTGTGACCATTTTTGTTACCATCTTTATTTTGTCAGCCATATGAGGGCTTATTTTTATACTAGACTAGTTAACTTTCCAATGGCATCTTTTTTATGTTACCACAAAATGTATTGAGATGTCAACTGCACTTAGCAGGCCGCACCCGTCATGTATGGAGAGTGAATAGCCCGTGAGCCTGCTAGATAACTCCCTGATCTTAATTTGGGGGTGTTCCAGTATGCAGTGGGATCTATGGGATGCGCTGGAAAAACAAGTCCGATTGATGGTGGTCCCACCCTACGACCTTCAGGGAATCTGCTAGCTGACCTTGTAAGGGTTCTTCATGGATCTTTATGGGTCATCAGCTGGTAACCGTAGCCTAAGTTGACAATAAAACAGTGCATATCCTGTGCTCAGTTATAGAATAGCAAAATACCACTCAAATTCATTCCCTTTTCTCTTCTCTTATAATAGATAATGTCACTGATGTTCGGTAAACCTAGAGCCGTCAATGCTTCCCATTTCACTGCTTCTAATGACCGCAGTTTTCACTCAGAATGCAACCTTGTGCTGCTAGGGTGTCGAGGAGCTGGCAAGTCAGGTAAGATAAATATAACTTCAATGGAGCCAAGTTGCAAAATCACACAGAACCCTTAGAAGAGAAAAGAAGATGTGGTTTTGAAAAAAGTAGTCATCTTCTAATCTAGAACAGCCAAGGCATAAAAGAAGAGTAGTTTGGTAAAACGGTATCTGATGGTGATCATATCATATTTTTCATGTCAGATTTTGTATGAATCTAGCAGAGAGGTATGTTTTTGTATGAAATTGAAGGCATACAGAACAGTAAAGCCCCATGGACGTCTACGGTTAGTGTATTACAATTCTTTATGCCAAGGATATTCCATGGGGGAAAGCTGAGGATTAGCTCTGCTGACTGACAATGAGTCTATACATGTGGGGATCCATGGCAAAGCAAACCGTGGATCATCTTCAGATTTCTGCCACAGAAATACATGCTGGATTGCAAACTGAGGAGACACAAACAGAGACACAGCTGAAAGCTCAAGTTAGTCTTCAATCTCACCCAAGGGATGGATTCACAGTTTACACTGCTCAGTACTGCTTTACAATGTTGTAGCTGCTGCTGAGGTTTTTTTTTGTTTTAGAGAGAGTACTATACTTTAGATATATAAAGGAGTAGGATCTCCTCTTTTATGTGTGTGCAGTATGAAGATGAAGCCTGCAGAATGAAAAACTGGTAAAAATGCCATATATGATGGTGCTACTCCTCATGTACACACACAAGAGGACTTATCCTAAAAAGGTTGTTGTAAGCTTGGTCATCATATCATAGCTTTAGATCATAAAATGAATAGTATATATTTTGTTTAGTTATCAGGTTTGCTTGAAACATACAATGAAGGAACATACCCCTTAGTTTCATTATTGTGACCAACAATTTGTTCAGTTATGCCAGTTTGGCAAAATATTTTGTGGCAAAAACACTTGACCAATATTGCCATTGTCATTGTAAGCCTTTCTAGCATGTTAAGATGTCTGTTGATTGCATCACAATGGCTGACAGCAAAACATAAATAGACACTGTCATTTAAACAAACTTTGCATAGATCAATAGTACAAGGGAATACAAGAAACATTAAAGGGTACCTCTCATCAAATAAACTTTTGATATATTTTAGATTAATGAATGTTGAATAACTTTCCAATAGCATGTTAATGAAAAATATGCTTCTTTCTATTGTATTTTTCCCGATCAGTTCTGTCAGCAAGCATTTCTTACTCATGCTGGAGTCCTAAACACTCAGAGATGCCAGCCTGCTTTGTTCACAGCCAAACAGGCTGTGAACAAAGCAGGCTGGCAGCTCCGAGTGTTCTCGTTTGTGAACAAAGCAGACTAGCAGCTCGTAGTGTTTAGGACTCCAGCATGAGTCTGAAATGCTTGCTGCCAGGACTGGTAGGGAGACCCCTAGTGGTTATTTCTTCAAAGTGGAAAATTAAATAGAAAGAAGCATATTTTGTAATAACATGCAATTGTAAAGATATTCTGCATACATTAATCTATAATATATCAAAAGTTTTTTTTTGATAAGAGGTACCCTTTAATATATCTTATACAACAAAAATGCTTCTTCTTCCGTTTATCAATCTTCTTCCATCTCACCCACTCGGTTTCCACATGAAAATCAGCTACGCTTTGTCCTGTGTCAGCAAGACAAGCCAATACAAGTCTATAGAGGGGGAGAGGGAGCACCGCCCACCAGCTCTGAAAGAACTGCAAATTAGTGAAAAAGCCTGCAGAGCAGAACTTTGCTAAAAATAGCATATACAAGTTATATAATGGCCAGAAATAGTGCTGCTTCTCGTGTACACACACTCAGAGCAGCTTATCCTGGAAAGTTACCTAAAATGACATATCCGTTGACCAGTTGCCCATAGAAACCCATCAGATTTCCTTTTCTTATTTTTCAGAGGCCTTTTTAAAAATGAAGGACACAATCTGATTGGTTGCTATGGGCAACTGCACCACCTTTCATTTGCACACGTTTTGATAAATCTTCCCTGGAAGTTTTTTTTCTAAGCCTTTTAAAGAAAGGATCCACACGTGGATGAAATTTTCCACCCCTACTACAATGACAGGGGTGAAGTCCACAATGAAAATCCGTGACAAATCTGCAACAGAACTGACACGCTGCAGATCTGAAAAGCCACAGTTTGATGTATGGAACATAGCGATAGTATGTGAAGGAGAGTTAGAAAATGTTATTTATTTTCCTGGTACTGTAAACTACTATGTCTGCTCAAATCTGCTGGTAAAATATGCAGTATTTCCATTACATGTGAATTCAGCCTTAAAGGGGTACTCCCATGGAAAACTTTTTTTAAATCAACTGGTGCCAGAAAGTTAAACAGATTTGTAAATCACTTCTATTAAAAAATCTTAATCCTTCCAGTACTTTTTAGGGGCTGTATACTAAAGAGAAATCAAAAAAAGAAATGCAGTTCCTCTGATATCATGACCAAAGTGCTCTCTGCTGACCTCTGCTGTCCATTTCAGGAACTATCCAGAGTAGGAGAAAATTCCCATAGCAAACATATGCTGCTCTGGAAAGTTCCTAAAATGGACAGCAGAGGTCAGCAGAGAGCACTGTGGTCAGGACATCAGAGGAAATGCATTTCTTTTTTGGATTTCTCTTTAGTATACAGCCCCTAAAAAGTACTGGAAGGATTAAGATTTTTTAATAGAAGTGATTTACAAATCTGTTTAACTTTCTGACAGCAGTTGATTTAAAAAAAAAAAAGTTTTCCACGGGAGTACCCCTTTAACCTCTTAAGGACCCAGGACGAACGGGGAGGTCCCCGCACCCTGGGCTTTAAGGACCCAGGACGTCCCCGTACGTCCTGGTGTTTTCCGGTCTCTGCCGCTCGGCGGGCAGAGATCGGAAGCGGATGCCTGCTGAAATGCTTCAGCAGGCATCCAGGGCAAACGCGATCGCCGCAAATCGCAAGGGAAGTCGCCCTTGCGATCTGCGGCGATACTGGGCTGATCGGGTCTCTGGGACCCGACCACCCGGTAATTTCGCATGATCCCGGCTGTCACAGACAGCCAGGACCATGCTAAAGAATAGGAGCGAGGTGGCAAGCCTGCAGGAGGGGGGGGGGGGGGGGGGGCGGTTACTTCCTCCCGTCCTGCCCGGCCCCTTGAAGGCCGGAGAGGACGCGGCGGGGGACGGGGGAGTGCTGGGGACCGGCCCCGGTACTTACCTCGTCCGTGAAGACCCGGATCCAGACGATGAAGACGGCGGCGACAGGTGAGTAGATCTTCAGCCGCCGTCGGCCCCTTTACAGCAATGCACGTCGCCGTCAAACGACATGCATTGCTGTATTGGGACCCTGTAAACTACAACTCTCAGCATGCCCAGACAGCCCTTGGCGTCTGGGCATGCTGGGAGTTGCAGTTTTGCAACTTCTGGAGGTCCACAGTTTTTGGACCACTGTGCCCTTCCAGATGTTGCAAAACTACACATCCTCAGCATGCCCTTACTGTCCAGGCATGCTGGGAGTTGTAGTTCTGTAACATCTGGCCATTCAGATGTTTCAGAACTACAACTCCCAGCATGCCTGGACAGTTTTGGCATACTGGGAGTTGTAGTTTTGCAACATCTGGAAGGGCACAGATTGGGAACCACTGTATTAGTGGTCTGCAAACTGTAGTCCTCCAGATGTTGCAAAACTACAACTCCAAGCATGCTGGGAGTTGTAGTTCGGCAACATCTGGCTCGAAAGATGTTGCCGAACTACTACTCCCAGCATGCCTGAGAATGTTTGGGAGTTGTGGTTTTGCAACAGCTGGAGGCACACTGGTTGGGAAACATTGTTTCCTAACTCAGTGTTTCCCAACCCGTGTGCCTCCAGCTGTTGCAAAACTATAACTACCAGCATGCACTGAGACTGTGCATGCTGGGAGTTGTAGTTATGCAACAGCTGGAGGTCCCCCCCCCCCTCTGAATGTACAGGGTACATTCACATGGGCAGGGGCTTACAGTGAGTATCGGGCTGCAAGTTTGCAATGCAGCAA
Source organism: Hyla sarda (assembly GCF_029499605.1). NCBI lineage: Eukaryota > Metazoa > Chordata > Amphibia > Anura > Hylidae > Hyla > Hyla sarda. Next base: position 99,754,755 of record NC_079192.1, on the reverse strand, counting down.
ATTTTGCGCGGCAGCTCAAACTCGCAGCGTGAAACTTGCTGTAACCCCCACCCGTGTGACTGTACCCTAAAAAACTACACTACACTAACACAAAATAAAATAAAAAGTAAAAAACACTACATATACATATACCCCCTACACAGCCCCCCTCCCCTCCCCAATAAAAAGGAAAAACGTCTGGTACGCCACTGTTTTCAAAATGGAGCCTCCAGCTGTTGCAAAACAACAACCCCCCAGTATTGCTGGACAGCCGTTGACTGTCCAGGCAAGCTGGGAGTTTTGCAACAGCTGGAGGCACCCTGTTTGGGAATCACTGGCGTAGAATACCCCTATGTCCACCCCTATGCAAATCCCTAATTCAGGCCTCAAATGCACATGGCGCTCTCAATTCGGAGCCCTGTCTTATTTCAAGGCAACAGTTTAGGGTCACATATGGGGTATCGCCGTACTCGGGAGAAATTGCCTAACAAATTTTGGGGGGCTTTTTCTCCTTTCACCCCTTATGAAAAGGTGAAGTTGGGGTCTACACCAGCATGTTAGTGTAAAAAAATAAACTTTTTACACTAACATGCTGGTGTTGCCCTATACTTTTCATTTTAACAAGAGGTAAAGGGGAAAAAAGCGCCCCAAAATTTGTAAAGCAATTTCTCCCGAGTACGGAGATACCACATATGTGGGCGCAAAGTGCTCTGGGGGCACACAACAAGGCCCAGAAGGGAGAGTGCGCCATGTACATTTGAGGTGATTTGCACAGGGGTGGCTGATTGTTACAGCGGTTTTGACAAACGCAAAAAAACAAAACCCCACATGTGACCCCATTTCGGAAACTACACCCCTCACGGAATGTAATGAGGGGTGCAGTGAGAATTTACACCCCACAGGTGTCTGACGGATCTTTGGAACAGTGGGCTGTGCAAATTAAAAATGTTGTACAGCCCACTGTTCCAAAGATATGACAGACACCAGTGGGGGGTAAATGCTCAATTTACGCCTTGTTACATTCCTCAAGGGGTTTAGTTTCCAAAATGGTATGCCATGTGGGGGTTATTTTGCTGTCCTGGCACCATATGGGCTTAATAAATGCGACATGCCCCCCGAGCAAAATTTGCTCTCAAAAAGCCAAATATGACTCCTTCTCTTCTGAGCATTGTAGTTCGCCCGTAGTGCACTTCAGGTCAACTTACGGGGTACCTCCATACTCAGAAGAGATGTGGTTACAAATTGTGGGGGGTATTTTCTGCTATTAACCCTTGAAAAAATGTGAAATTTGGGGGGGAAACACACCTTTTAGTGTTTTTTTTTTTTTTTACGTATGCAAAAGTCGTGAAACCCCTGTGGGGTATTAAGGCTCACTTTATTTCTTGTTACGTTCTACAAGGGGTCTAGTTTCCAAAATGGTATGCCATGTGTTTTTTTTTTTTGCTTTCCTGGCACCATAGGGGCTTCCTAAATGCTACATGCCCCCGAGCAAAATTTGCTCTCAAAAAGCCAAATATGACTCCTTCTCTTCTGAGCATTGTAATTCACCCATAGTACACCTCAGGTCAACTTATGGGGTACCTCATACTTAGAAGAGATGGGGTTACAATGTTTGGGGGGTATTTTCTGCTATTAGCCCTTGCAAAAATGTAAAATTTGGGGGGAAACACACATTTTAGTGAAATTTTATTTTTATTTTTTTACATATGCAAAAGTCGTGAAACCCCTGTGGGGTATTAAGGCTCACTTTATTCCTTGTTACGTACCTCAAGCGGTCTAGTTTCCAAAATGGTATGCCATATGGGGGATTTTTGCTGTTCTGGCACCATAGGGGCTTCCTAAATGCAACATGCCCCCCAAAAACCATTTCAAAAAAACGTTCTCTCCAAAATCCCCTTGTCGCTCCTTCGCTTCTGAGCCCTCTACTGCGCCCGCCGAACACTTTACATAGACATATGAGGTATGTCCTTACTCGAGAGAAATTGGGCTACAAATATAAGTATACATTTTCTCCTTTTTCCCCTTGTAAAAATTCAAAAATTGGGTCTACAAGAACATGCGAGTGTAAAAAATGGAGATTGTGAATTTTCTCCTTCACTTTGCTGTTATTCCTGTGAAACACCTAAAGGGTTAAAATGCTGAATGAATGTCATTTTGAATACTTTGGGGGGTGCAGTTTTTATAATGGGGTCATTTGTGGGGTATTTCTAATATGAAGACCCTTCAAATCCACTTCAAACCTGAACTGGTCCCTGAAAAATTGTGAGTTTGGAAATTTTGTGAAAAATTGGAAAATTGCTGCTGAACTTTGAAGCCCTCTGGTGTCTTCCAAAAGTCAAAACACATAAATTTTATGATGCAAACATAAAGTAGACATATTGTGTATGTGAATAAAAAAAAAATTATTTGGAATATCCATTTTCCTTACAAGCAGAGAGCTTCAAAGTTAGAAAAATGCAAAATTTTCAAATTTTTCATCAAATTTTGGGATTTTTCACCAAGAAAGGATGCAAGATACCACAAAATTTTACCACTATGTTAAAGTAGAATATGTCACGAAAAAACTATCTCGGAATCAGGATGATAACTAAAAGCATTCCAGAGTTATTAATGTTTAAAGTGACGTGGTCAGATGTGCAAAAAATGGCCAGGTGTAAAATGGCTGGGTCCTTAAGGGGTTAAAGCCTACCATGGGGTCTCTATATCGTGTCTAAGTGAAACTAAATGTGGGAGTAGGATGTCAGAAGCTCTATGTAGGGACCTTAGAGCATAGCCCTTTTGATACCCCAGCGTTCCCAACCAGCGTGCCTACAGCTGTTGCAACATTACAACTTCCAGCATGCCCAGACAGCCAGAGGCTGTCCAGGCATGCTGGGATTTGTAGTTTTGCACCACTGATTGGCAAAAACATTAATGTATATATATATATATATATATATATATATATATATATATATATATATTCCCCAACTGCCATTAATAACACTGGGGTCTTCTTATGTGGCAGAGGAGTCAGTGCCCAGGTGCAATTGCTACCTCCATTAACATTATACAGGACAGCAGTGGTTGACCATAATTTCTATGAACATACTATATTCAACACAGACACAGATTTAAAATAACAGTTTGTAACCTTGTAAGTAATGTACAGAGTAAGTAAAGTGACTCACAGTTAAGACAAATACCACATGCCAAATGAGTGCCAAATATAATGTAAAAAGTATGTCTGATACAAAAACAGAGCCATTCCTGGTGCCAACAATAATAAACTGATCTATAAGTGATGCCAGCAAAAATGGGCTGGATCTGCATGTCGACTAGAGAAATGTGTCCGTCTCCAGTTCCAACAATAATAGGCTTTACTTTGATTTGTTGATAGCATATACAATGCTCATGGATTTGTGGTGACGGCTATAGAACACGGAAAATGATTAACACATCAAGATGTTTTACCGTAACACCATTACGATGGTGTGGTGGCCCAGTACAAGAGTTGCACCCCTGTACCCTAGCTTCCCTGTCTGGCAGACTCCATCCTGTGACCCCTGGGCCCCCCTTCACCTGTTTCCTATGTATATTCCCTTTAGTGCCTATGTTATCCAGTGTATTGTGCATAAAATGTGTTATACCTTTAAGTAATGTTGCTAAGTGTTGTAACCAAGGAAGGTACAAGTGACATGTGACCTACAGAGGGACCTGTGGGACCCCTCTGAGTCTCCCCCATATAAGCCCTGGGTAGAGCTACAGTAGTTCAGTCTCTTTGAGTCTTTGCTGAGCTACAGTGAGGTCAAGTCTGGAGAGAGTGTCTGGTGTCCTAAAGAGGCCTAAAGTCTACCACGCAGCCACGGATCCACAAGTCCACTACCCCCAGGTCCAAGTCAAAACCTGGTAAGCTACAAACGGGGTAAAGTCTGTCATAGTCTGTCTCAGTCAAGTCAATCCAAGTCAAGTCTGTCTCAAGTCAGCGTGTCCCTGCATCAAATTGTCCAAGTCCACCATAAGTTCCAGCAAGCCCTGTGGTCTCTGAAGTCACTGGTCACCTCCTTGGGCCTAGCCAAGCTGTATAGAATTTTACATCTGTCGGACTCAGTAAAGCTTCCGTTGTTCCGTAACTTGGCGTCGGAGTCATTATTTGCCCCCGTGCCTAGCCCAGGATCCAGCGGTATACTTTCGGGTGGTGTAAAGGATAAACCACGCCCTGGCATCACAAACACAAGGGGTTAATGCTATCTGCCTCCAGGGTAATTCCATCTGCCCTCATCACACCCTCCCCACAACTTTTGGAGTCAAAAACAGGATACGGGGGTGCGCCTTATGCCAATAGTACCCCCCCCAGTCTGAACTGTGTCCAGTATTGCTGAAAGTTCACAAGCAGATGCGAACAAAAATTGCGCCAGAAAGTGTATGGGGCTTTGTCAGTGAAAAGTGTTTATTCCAAGGCGCTTATGAAATAGAGGGGGAAGTGAAGAAAAGACTGTTATCTCCCATTGTGAACTGTATAGAGTCTGTACCTGAAAGAGTTAATCTGGCCCGGTGTTTCCCGCGTGCACGAGCAGTCGCAGCTCCACCCATGTCAGTCCCCAGCGGTGGCGCCTCTTCAATCAAGTGAGGAGGAACCAAAGAGCCGTCTTGTGTTGCATAGTGGATGATTTTGCTGAGCGGACCAAGACAGGAAGTCCCCTGCACTTGTCTCCAGCTGTCAACCACAAAGTCCACGCTGCATTGCAGGCTCTGCAAACACCACCGATCACCAGTACAAAGTCTCCGGTGCCTGAATTTATCATTTCTGTCTGCTGAATAGTCCGCAAGTCTGGTCACAAGGCTACTCATCGCAGGGTACCGGCAAAATAGAGGGGAAGTGTAGTACCCTGATCAGTCAAACCGGACCTGCTGCAGCACCTCATCAACTCTCTTAAAGGTGAACACACCCCATTCTTCTTAAAACGACAGCGCACTCAAAAAGCAACAAGATGTCAGAACCCAGCACCACAGATCAACCGGGCGCCGGCGCCCCTTCATCTCCAGCGTCAAAGTCATCACCTGCTTGAACCTGCCGCCCCTGACTCCAGCAAGCATTAAGAGTCCTGGTGTTTCAATGTCAGCACCGGTATTCATGGTTAACCCTGTCCTTCCTACCTACAATGGAGACCCCTTCACCCTGAGGGATTTCAAAGAGAGGATCCAGAGCTTGTTTGTCTTTTACTCTTTCCCTCCTAACCAACAGGTGCAACTGCTAACAGGACAACTCCAGGGACCGGCACTAGAGGAAGTCCGCACCTGGCCAGCATCTGAGAATGCGACAGTGGAGCAGGTATTTGAGTGACAATCTCCATCAGAGGTATGTCTCCGGCTGTATGAAAGGCGACAAAAGCCAGAAGAAACCTTGAGAGCGTATACTGTAGCCCTACAGAATGCCCTAGAGACTGTCCAGAATTTAGATGATATAACTCCCGAGCAGGGCAACAAGGTATTAATGGACAGATTTATTGATGGAAACCATAATAAGTGGGACAAGGCCCAACTGAGAATGTTAACAGTCCAAAATCCTTATATGTCATTTCCTGCTTTTAAGAGACTAGCTATTCAAGTATTTGAGTCCGAGGCTGAGTCCAAAGATGTTTGTACCCCCTTGCACCTGCTTAGGGGCCCCTTAGGGGCAACAGTCAGGCCTATACCGCCCCATTCAACTGTCCCGGCCACAGCTCAAGCAACAATGTCAATCACTACGGCTTCAGACTTAGAGTATTAACCCCAGAGTATTTTACCCGTATGCCCCCGTTTCAGAGGCCTTAATGACTGAGGGCGTACAGGTACGCCCATGGGAATTTCGGACCCCGCCACTAGCCGGTTGGGGACCGGACCGGGATGCCTGCTGAAATCATTCAGCAGGCATCCCGGCACATCATCAAGGGGGGTCCTGAGACCCCCTTATGCAGCGATTCAGAGTCATACAGGTCTCCAATGACCTGGAAAATAAGGGGGATTGGGGCTGTACAAGACACCCACGATCCCCCTGAAGGGATAGAAATGAAGTGGCAGGGGTGCTATCCCTGCTATTGGTCGGTCAGAAGAGACCAACCAATAGCAGATTGGGGGAGGCGGGGGCTTAAAGTTCGGCTCCCCCGTTCTGCCCACCCACAGTAGTCCGGGCAGAACGGGGGAACTGTCCTGTGACCAGCGGACACTTACCATCGGCAGTGGCGGTGGCGATCGGCGGCAGCGGGCTGTGATGATGTGCCACTGGTTCCCTGGTGCAGACTACGGAAGCCGGTGAGTTGCCTGGCAACATCTGGAGGGCTACAGTTTGGAGACCACTATACAGTGGTCTTTAAACTGTAGCCCTCCAGATGTTGCAAAACTACAACTCCCAGCATGCCCAGACAGCTGTTTGATGTTTGGGTACACTGGGATTTTCAGTTTTTCAACAGCTGGAGGGCTACAGTTTGGAGATCACTATGCAGTAGTCTCTAAACTGTGGCCCTCTAGATCTTGCAAAACTACAACTCCCAGCATGCCCACACAGCAGTTTGCTGTCTGGGCATGCTGAGATTTGGAGTTTTGCAACATCTGGAGGGCCACAGTTTGGAGATCACTGTGCGGGGATTTCTAAACCGTGGCCCTCTAAATCTTGCAAAACTACCACTCCCAGCATGTATGAACAGCGAATGGCTGTCTCGCCATGCTGGGAGTTGTAGTTGTGTACCTCCAGCTGTTGTATAACTACATCTCCAAGCATGCCCTTCGGTGATCAGTACATGCTGGGAGTTGTAGTTTGGCAACAGCTGGAGGCACACTGGTTGGAAAATACTGAGTTAGGTAACAGAACCTAACTGAAGGTTTTCCTACCAGTGTGCCTCCAGCTGTTGCAAAATTACAACTTCCATCATGCACGGTCTGTCAGTGCATGCTGGGAGTTGTGGTTTTGCAAAAGCTGGAGGTTTTGTACAGGGTACATTCACACGGGCGGGGGTTTACAGTGAGTTTACAGTGAGTTTCCTGCTTCAAGTTTGAGCTGTGGTAAATTTTCTGCCGCAGCTCAAACTCCTAGCGGGAAACTCACTGTAAACCTGTACCCTAAAAACACTACGCTACACTACCACATAATAAAGGGTAAAACACTACATATACACGGTTCCCCCAATAAAAATGAAAAAAGGTATCCTACGGCAATGTTTCCAAAACGGAAACTCCAGTTGTTGCAAAACAACCACTCCCAGCATTTCGGGACAGCCACTGACTGTCCAGGCATGCTGGGAATTTAGCAACAGCTGGAGGCACCCTGTTTGGGAATCACAAGCGTAGAATACCCCTATGTCCACCCCTATGCAATCCCTAATTTAGTCCTCAAATGCGCATGGCACTCACTCAGTTCGGAGCCCTGTCGTATTTCAAGGAAACAGTTTAGGGCCACATATGGGGTATTTCCGTACTCTGGAGCAATTGTGTTACAAATTTTGGGGGGCTTTTCTCCTTTTTACCTCTAATGAAAAGGAAAAGTTGGGGTCTAGACCAGCCTGCTAGTGTAAAAAAATTTAAAAAATTTACACTAACATGCTGGTGTTGCCCAATACTTTTTATTTTCACAAGAGGTAAAAGGAAAAGAAGACCCCAAAATTTGTAATGCAATTTCTCTTGAGTATGGAAATACCCCATATGTGGGTGTAAAATTATCTGTGGATGCACAAGAAGGCTCAGGAGTGAGAGCGCACTATGTACATTTGAGGCCTAAATTGGTGATTTGCACAGGGGTGGCTGATTTTACAGCGGTTCTGACATAAACGCAAAAAAATAAATACCCATGTGTGACCCCATTTTGTAAACTACACCCCTCACAGAACATAACAAGGGGTATTATGAGCCTTAACACCCCACAGGTGTTTGAAGAATTTTCGTAAAAGTTGGATGGGAAAATGAAAAAAAAATTTTTTAACTAAAATGCTGGTGTTATCCTAAATTTTTCATTTTCACAAGGGAAAACAGGAAAAAAATCCTCCCCAAATTAAGTTGGATTAAAATTGGAGTAAGAACATACTACATATGTGGATGTAAAGCGCTCTGTGGGCGAACTACAATGCTCAGAAGAGAAGGAGCGCCATTGGGCTTTTGGAGAGAAAATTTGTTCGGAATTGAAGGCCATGTGTGTTTACAAAGCCCCCATAGTGCCGGAACAATGGACTCTCCCCCCATGTGACCCCATTTTGGAAACTACACCCCTCAAGCATTGTAGTGCGGTAGCAGAGCACTTGACGTCCACACATGGGGTATTTCCTTATTCCTGTGGGGTCTTAAGACTCACTGTACCCCTTATAAGGTTTCTTGAGGGTTGCAGTTTCCAAAATATTGTGCCATGTGTTTTTTTTACATTTTTTTATGTTCTGGCACCATAGAGGCTTCCTAAATGCGACATGCCCCCATTTCAGCAAAATTTGCTTTCCAAAAGCCAAATATGTGGGTATAGGAGAAAAAAAGCGGGAGAGAGATGGAGGGCAGCGCCTCGTGTAATTCCGATGGGTGGTCTTATGTAGAAGTAATAATAGGTAATGTGCTCACCTGGAGCGATACTTGGTATTGTGCATGTAACCCCTTCCTCGTGGGGTGTTTTTTGCGAAATCCCGGAGCTGCAGCCTGCTGGTGTTCTGGCCGATGTCCTGGCAGGGTCCGTTGGCAATGATACAGGATATGAAGAAACAGGAAAAAAGTGTACACCTTTGTATGTCGGCGCTGCTCAATGGAATAATTTGCTGTCGACACGTTCTGATGAAGTATCAAGAATTTATTGATACATGCAAACAAAAAGACAGTGAAACAAGACGCGTTTCGGTAGCGAGTCCTCCCTTTTTTAATTGTGAGGAGTATGCTGTCACACTCCTCACAATTGAAAAAGGGAGGGCTCACTCCCAAAACGCGTCTTGTTTCACTGTCTTTTTGTTCGCATGTATCAATAAATTCTTCATACTTCATCTGAACGTGTCGACAGCAAATTATTCCATTGAGCAGCGCCAGCATCCAAAGGTGTACACTTTTTTCCTGTTTCTTCAAAAGCCAAATGTGGCTCCTTCTCTTCTGAGCATTGTAGTGCCTGCGCTTTACGTCCACACATGGGGTATTTCCAAACTCAGAAGAAATAGGGTTACACATTTTGGGGGGGCATTTTCTCCTATTACCCCTTGCAAAAATGTGAAACATGGGGGGAAAAACTGAATTTTAGTGAAATTTTTTAAATTTAATTTACACATCCAACTTTAACGAAAAGTCATCAAACACCTGTGGGGTGTTAAGGCTCACTATACCCCTTGTTACGTTCCCTGAGGAGTGTAGTTTCCAAAATAGTATGCCATGTGGTTCTTTTTTGTTGCTGTTCTGGCACCACAGGGTGTGGAAATGTAATTAAAAAAAGTACTTGTCCACGGGACTAAAATGGAGCAAAATCTACTTTCCCTCATGACGATCCACTTGTCTGGGCCAATTTTCGCTTTTACACTCACGTTTTTTCTTCCTCGCCCTGTAATAGCCATAACTACCTACTATAATCATACCTTTTCATTTTTCAATAACATATTCTCTGAAACAAATATATACATATAGATAAATATATACATATTCGGTGAAGTGAAATAGAAATAGTAAAAGATAATTTTGCAAATTTGGTGGTTTTCTTTTCTACGTCATTTACCTTGTGGTTGAGCTAACATGTTGTTTTTATACTTTAGGCCGGCCGGATTACAGCAATACCAGATTTGTATAGGTTCCTTCATGTTTTACAAATTTTTTAAATATACTGAACTTTTTAGAATTTTTTTAATAGCCATTTTTTGCGCTATAATATCGGTACCATTTTGGTATTGACCTGACTTTTTAATCGCTTTTTAACTTTTTTTTTTTGGGGGGATATTATAAAAATTGCAATTCTGTGGTTTGTTATTTTTTTTACATTTACAGCATTTACCGTATGGGATACATAATGTTATAGTTTAATAGTTTGTACAATTACGCATGCAGCGATACTAAATATGTTTATTATTATTATGTTTACATGTTTTTATATAGGAAAAGGGGGTGATTTGAAATTTTAACATGGAAGGGGTTAATGTGTGTCTTTTAAACTTTTATTAAAATTATTTTTTTAAACACTTTATTAGACTTTTAGGAGGAATCATTAGATTTCTCATACAGATCAATAGAGTTCTATTGAACTCCATTGATCTGTGTGCTCTGTGCTCCATTGATAGAGCCTAGTCAAGCCAGGCTCTATCAATGACAGAGCCACGGACAGCAGAGAACAGAGGTAAGCCCTCCGGCTACCTCTATAGCGGAGGGCACAAGGTATGGGGGAAAAGGGGAGTAGGTGTTCCATGCAGTCTGTACCCTCTGAATATAATATTACCACACACTGTACATTCTGAATATAATATTACCACACACTGTACCCTCTGAATATAATACTACCACACACTGTACATTCTGAATATAATACCAACACACACTGTACCCTCTAAATATAAACCTGCCACACACCATACCCTCTAAATACAATACTACCATACACTGCGCTCTCTGATAGATGATTTTGCTGGTGGATGATAAGGGTGCTACTGGCCCTCCCCCTGGCAGTAGCACACCCATCATCCATTGGCAGGATCATCCTCCTGGCAGTAGCACCCCCATCATCCACCAGCAGGATCTGCTGACGGTGGTGCTACTGCTGGGAGTGGGGGGTGTTGCTGGTGGATGATGAGGGTGCCACTGCCAGGAGGATGATCCTGCTGATGGATGACGGGGGTGTTACTGCTAGGGGGGCCAGTAGCACCCTCATCATCCACCAGCAACCCCCCCCCCCCTGGCAGTAGCACCCTCATCATCCACCAGCAACACCCCCCCAGTAGTAACACCCCCATTATCCATCAGCAGCACTATCTTCCTGGCAGTAGCACCACTACCATCCACCAGCAACCCCCCCCCCCCCCATTTGGTAATAGCACCCCTCATCATCCGTCAACAGGATCTGCTGATGAGGGTGCTACTGCTGGAAGGGCGGGGGGTGTTGCTGGTGGATGATGAGGGTGCTACTAGCCCTCCTCCTGGCAGTAGCACACCCAACATCCATCGGCAGGTTCATCCTCCTGGCAGTAGCCCCCCATTATCCATCGGCAGCACCATCCTCCTGGATGATGGGGGTGCTACTGCCGGGAGGATGATCCTGCCAATGGATGATGGGGGGCTACTGCCAGAAGGATGATCCTGCCAATGGATGATGAGGGTGCTACTGGCCCCCTGCCCCTGGCAGTAGCACCCCCATCATCAATTGGCAGCTCCATCCTCCTGGCATCCTCCAGCAAACCCCCCCCCCCACACACACACCCCATATCTTCTTAGCATCCCTGATCATCTTTTAGCTCAGCAGCCCCCCCCAAGCCTAGAGCCTCCCAGCACCCCTGTTCTCTCTGGCAGTAGCTTACCAGCATCAGGTGTACCCCATTCTTCCAGGTCACGTCGGCGCTGTCCACAAAACTCCACCCACCCACCTCTGACGTCCCGTCATGGAGCACTACAGGAAAGGAGGGGTGTGCCTGGCAGCTGAGGACCGGGAAGGGGGTGGTGGTGGTGCTAGTGAACGTGCCGCGCAGATGAGGAGGGGATACTAGTAAAGAATGTGCGGCGCCAGGCAGTTGGCCACGGGGTGGTTCACATGGATGGTGCTGGGGGCAGCTAGCTGCCTTAGCGTGGGGCTAAAGGGCTAGCTGCTTTGGGCCCCCAGGAATGAAAGGGCCCAGGGCAGCTGCCCCTTTTGCCCCGCGTTAAAGACGGCCCTGGTCCCAGCAAGCCCTGTGGTCTCTGAAGTCACTGGTCACCTCCTTGGGCCTAACCAAGCTACATAGACTGTTACATCAGCGGTATACCTTCAGGTGGTGTAGAGGATAAACCACGCCCTGGCTTCACGAACACAAGGGGCTAATTCCATCTGCCCTCATTATCTGCCCTCATCACACCCTTACCACAATCAAAATTATACTAAACCACATGTTTAATAATTTAATAGCTGGTGTCTTACAGAACTAAAGTCATTGGGGCCACATGCATGGAGCCTCTGAGGCATTGTTTGAAAACCAGTGTGCTTCCAGCTGTTGCAAACCTACAACTCCCAGCATGCCCGGACAGCCAAAGGCTGTCCCGGCATGCGTAGGGTGGTAGTTTTGCCACAGCTGTAGGCACACTGGTAAGGAAAGACTTCTGTAAGAGAACACACTGAGATCTTTGTGTTTCAATTCTAGGGAGTTCAAAGCAATATATGTGCCACCTTATGGTGCCTCCATACATCAATGTATTTTAATAAAGCAACTACTCTTTTTTTTACCTAAATGTGAGTTACCACCACATGTTGATAACACCCTTTTTAGACATGCATAGTTTTGTGGCACACCCCTCGCTGTACCACCAATTGCACATATCACGTGTTGGTCCCTGGGGGAGGAACCACCAGTAAGGGAGCTCCGCAGGGCCACAATATTAGACTACATATATATATATATAATATCTTAAATACCAGTATCAGCATTACATATGTGGCTGCTACCCCCGCCCTGTGCCATTTTATCACCCTCTGTGCCATTTCATCACCCCCTGCACCACTTTATCACCCCCTGTGCCATTTTATCACCCCGTGCCATTTCGTTGCCCACTGTACGACTTCATCACCCCCTGTGCCATTTAACAGCCCCCCCAGCAGCATTTTATTCCTCCCTTCATCACCTACTCTGTGTCAAATCATCACACCCCTTCATAACCCCCTGTACCATTTCATCACCCCCCTGTGTCACTTCATCACCCCTGGTGCCTTTTAATTCCCCTTTGCCATTTCATCAGCCCTCTTCATCACCCCTGTGCCATTTCATCCCCCTCTGCACCATTTTATTCCTTCCCTTCATCACCCCCAGTGTCAACTCATCACCCTCCTTCATGACCCCCTGTGCCATTTAATCATCCCCCTTTATAACCCCCTGTGCTATTTCACCACTCCCCTGTGTCACTTCATCACCCCTGGTGCCCTATCATTCCCCCCTGCACCATTTGTTTCCTCCCTTCATCACCCCCATGCTATTTAATCCCCCCCCTCACACCTCTGTGCCAACTCATCACCCCCTTCATCACCCCCTGTGCCATTTCATCCCCCCTTGTGCCATTTTATTAAGCCCCCTTGATCACCTCTGTTCCCTTTTAATACCCCCTTAATCACCCTCTGTGCCATTTCATTTCCCCCCTTCATCACCAACTGAACCATTTCATCATCCCCCTTCATCAGCCTCTGTGCCATTTTATCCTCCCCCCTTCATAACTTAAGGTTCCATTTCATTACCCCCCCCCCCCCCCTTATAATCCCTTGTGCCTTTTAATGATCACACACTGGGCCTGCGTCTCTCTGTCTGCCTCCGACAGGCCCAAGTGCCGACTCAGCAGATTCCACTTAGATGTGGCGTCAGATGAGGGACGTCCTCCTGCTCTGCTCCTCGGGTGTGACATCAGGGGCATCAGAAGTCCCAGTAGCCACCACTGCTCACTGATTTAAAGTGGCAGACGGCATTTGCCATGTCCACTTAAGAACATGACCGCCAAATTATAAAACGACAAATTATGTGACAGAACCCCATGTACTGCAGTATTCATTTCACTGTTTTTTCTGTTTAATTTTGCTGTATTAAGAAACATACACAAACACGCTATTGTCTAACCATAAAAAAATACATATATATACGTTATGATCTGTTTTTTTTTTTTTAAATAATGCAAGTCAATGGGAAACAGTTTGTACAGTACGGCAGTGGTCTCCAACCTGCGGACGTCCAGATGTTGCAAAAATACAGCTCCCAGCATGCCCGGACAGCCGTTGGCTGTCCGGGCATGCTGGGAGTTGTAGTTTTGCAACATGTGGAGGTCCAGTTTTTAGCATAAGTTAGGCTAGGTTCTTAGGGGGAGATTTATCAAAACCTGTCCAGAGGAAAAGTTGCCCAGTTGCCCATAGCAACCAATCAGATCGCTTCTTTCATTTTTCACAGGTCTCTTTAAAAATGAAAAAAAAAAAGCTATCTGATTGGTTGCCATGGGCAACTTCACCACGGTTCCTCTGCACAGTTTTTAATAAATCTCCCCTTTAGTGTGTTAGTGCCCTCTTTACTCGTATCTGTTGGCATCCTGTTTTTGGCAGGAGCAGCGGACCCCATTGATTTCTATAGCCGAATATAGTCACCTAGGGGGAGATTTAACAAAACCTGTTCAAAGGAAAGTTGCTGAGGTGCCCATAGCAACCAATCAGATCGCTGCTTTCATTTTTCAGAGGCCTTTTTAAAAGTGAAAGAAGCGATCTGATTGGTTGCTATGGGCACCTCAGCAACTTTCCTCTGAACAGGTTTTGATAAATCTCCCCCTAGGTGACTCTGTTTTGGAACTATGCACTATTTTTAGCGGACTTAAAAGTGGGGGCTGCTGCGCTTTTAAATTAGCGATAGGTCCCGAACTGAGTCACTAGGTGAGTCCACTCGGCCATGGAAATGAATAGGGTGCACTTTTCCCATTAACCGAATATGTCGGCATCACGTTTTTTCTATAAAACATTTACATTAAACGGACAGAAATAACGCTGTGTGAACGCAACAGTGCCAATGGGTCGCTTTTGGTATAAATCATTTGACTAATACTGCAATGTTCTGTATGGTCATGTTCACACTGCATTATTGCGGCCCATTAACATATATGTATTGCATGGAAAAATGTATACATTAAAGACAGACGCTGCTGTATGCCATCCAGCCTATTCCTCTTCTTATTGACTAACCTTAAAAAAAATGGATCGTAACATATTCATGCTTGGTTACACAATAGCATAGTGGACTAAATTAGACATACTGTAATGGAAACATTGAAATGGCGACAAAAACGCAGTGTGAATAAAGCCTTTCAATGATGAAAGAGTAAACCGGGAATGAACTTAGATGTGAACGCAGCCTTGTATTGTTGTATATGATAGTGTCAATGATCACTGACGAGTACAATATATGAAGGAAGATGTCGCCCCCCAATGGTCTTAGGTTGTATTTTAGTAAATGTATTAAGTATGAACTTCTTTAGGAGAGTGTTTTCCAAACAGTGCGCCTCCAGCTGTTTCAAAATTACAACTCTCAGCATGCCCGGACAGCCGAAGTTGTAGTTTTGCAACAGCTGGAGGTGCACTGTTTAGAAAACACTCCCCTAAAGAAGTACATTCTCCAATGGATACCTTTTCCATTGCTGACAAACTGTTAGGCCTGTTTGCCAAATATAAATGACTTTAGATGTATGTATTCTGAACAATTTGTTGTTCTCATTTTGGCCTGTGACGTTAGTCATGGGAAGACAACCCAGAAAGGTAATAAAGCCCAAAACAAAAGGTTTGTTGTTTTGCCCATATGCCGCACACTCACCATCAGTAGTGATTATGCACCAATCTATATGTTTTATTGCTCTAACTTGGTCATGTGATCACTTGTCTGACTCAAAAAAATAAATAAATAAAGAGGTTACTGTGCTTAATGGGGTATTTTTCATATCAACTGGCTCCAGAATGTTAAACAGATTTGCAAATGATTTCTATGAAAATTCTTAATCCTTCTAGTACTTATCAGCTGCTGAAGTTGAGTTGTTCTTTCCTGTCTGACAACAGTGCTCTCTGCTGACACCTCTGTTTGTCTCAGGAACTGTCCAGAGTAGCAGCATGAGTAGCAGCATGTTTTTTCATGGAATACCCCTTTAATGTGATTGACAGGGTGTCAGATCTGGTTTCTGATTTCCTGTTAAAGGGGTACTCTGGTGGAAAACTTTTTTTTTTTAAATCAACTGGTGCCAGAAAGTTAATCAGATCCTTCTATTAAAAAATCTTAATCCTTCCAGTACTTATTAGCTGCTGAATACTACAGAAGAAATTATTTTCTTTTTGGAACACAGAGCTCTCTGCTAAAGAGCACCTATTATCAACTAAACTTTCCCTAATCCCCCTCCCCATCTGTCCCTGTCTCTAACTCTATCTATCCTTAGCGTTTATTTGAAATAAAAACCACTTACCTTTTTATGTTCATCTTAGATAGCTCAGAGAGGAGCAGCTGAGAAGGGAGGAAGTGGGCGGGGCCCGGCAGGCGCGACGTCATCTGAGACCTCGCCGGGCTGCTTCCGCCCTTCTTCCTCTATGCATATATACATAACATTTATGGGGGGAAACTTATGTGTCAGACCCAGAGTACAATACAACAAATGATTCTTTTATCTTGCAGAGCTGCGCTCAACTGACTCTCAGCCAGCAGGCGCCGGCTCTCCTTGTCAGCGCCGCTGGCCGGCAGAGTCAGGAGTGCGCCCTGCAGTGATGCGCACACAGCGCTCGCTCCCGCCTGTCTAATTGACAGGCGGGGAGCTGCGCTGAGTATGCGATTTCGGACTCAGCTGCCAGGCTGGCGTGAGTCCGAAATCACAAAAAAATGGACTCCTAGGGAGACCCCTAGTGGACAAAAGTTTAAACACAAAAAACACATAAAAGCATACATTTTTTTTAAATAGAACCCAATTAGAAAATGAATCTAGAGATATTGAACTATAAAATATAAAAAGTTTTTGTTGATGAGAGGTACTCTTTAAATCACGAGCACAGTGCTCTCTGCTGACATCTCTGTCCATTTTAAGAACTGTCCAGAGTAGGAGAAAATCCCCATAGCAACCATATGCAGCATATGCTGCTCTGGTCAGTTCCTAAAATGGACAGAGATGTCAGCAGATAGCACTGTGCTCGTGATTTAACAGAGAGCTCTGTGTTCCAAAAAGAAAAGAATTTCCTCTGTAGTATTTAGCAGCTAATATGTCCTGGAAGGATTAAGATTTTTTTAATAGAAGTAATTTACAAATCTGTTTAACTTTCTGGCACCAGTTGATTTAAAAAAAAAGTTTTCCACCAGAGCACCCCTTTAACAGGAAATCAGAAACCAGATCTGACACCCTGTCAATCACATTAAAGGGGTATTCCATGAAAAAAACATTCTACTACAAGATGACATCATCACCCACCAGATGCCCTCCTACTAGCTCTCACATCTCTCAGGTCTGTATACCTGTTTACTTATATATATATCCTTTATCTCTATGGGATCTGGATATAAAGTAGTTATACACCACCCCTGAAGCTGTGTTCACACATTGCGTATTCATAAAAACCTCGACATTATTCTAAATTGATAGCCTATGCTGCACTATAGAAGCAAAGGAAAAAATTGCCATTGGATTCAGATCTGTTGTTTGGCATAAATGATTATTCAGCTACAGCACCTAAAAAAACTGAGAAACTCCAAAAGTCTGAAAAAAAAGTGCAGACAGATGTCAGGAATGTCCAAAATCTCTAGTGTATTGTAGAGTTAGTAAATACGAGATCATATGGTCGGTGTAACTTGTCTAAACTCCTCATGACTGATTTACTAGTTTCACATTGGGCGCTTGAACACCATTCAGGATGTACTGTACAGTACACAGAAGACCCTACAGCTCTATAGTATGTGTTCCGCCATATGGTGCCTCCATGCAGCAACTGTCTAGAATTCTTCTCCCATAGATGTAGAGGATATAAAACCTTTAACAACTCTGTTTTCTTTCCAGCGCTGACAGTGAAGTTCCTGACCAGGAGGTTTATAAGTGAATATGACCCCTTCCTTGGTGAGTATTCTGTATCATGGAGGTATATGGATTTATAGTTGGCCCTAAATGTCAGGTCAGAAAAGACCATTTGGGGAGTTTATGGTCATATGTTTCTATACATTTTACTGTAACTGAGTCTGCTCAGAAGCTGTCACTCTTAAAGTGGTACTCTTAAAAAATTTTTCTATAAAGATGCCCAGGGTGCCTACTTATTTCACTTTAACTATATTTACCTCCTGCGCTCCCCTGCTGCCTCCGGTAACACTGCTCCCGATATCTGTTGCACTCTCTTGGTGCCTGGGGTCAATATGTCACCTTGCTGCTTACCCAATCAATGGCTGAGGCAGGACATCACTGTGGTAAGTAACTGGCTGAGCGGCAATGTCTCATGCCAACCCCAGCACCTGGTCTCCATCACACTCCACTTCCTGGTGCCAATACTTCACATTGCCAATCACTGGCCACAGAGGTGTCTCACCACAGCCATTGACTGACTGAGCGGCATTCTGAAGCATTGACACCAAGCACAGGCCTAAGTGGAGCGTGATGGAGACCAGGAGCAGCAATGCCAAGAGGGAAGTTCAGTAAGTAAGTATAGTTTTATTTTTTGTTTAAGCAAGCACCCTGGGCATCTTTATATTTCTTGTATCCCTTCAAGAATGTGCTTGGTCTAGTAGATTTTTTCTGCTAATGGGCAGTCATGTAATCATGTGGCCCCCTGGGACTTTAAAATTGAAATAATTGTCAGTTTTGGGTGGCATTTTACCTGAATTATCTACTCTCCAGCACAGGGATGTGCACACATAGTCGGCAAAGGGGGGTGGAGCCCCTGCCCTTTTTCTGCACCTGCCCTTTTGATGCCCTATTGACAGGCATATTATTACATTTTGCTGTAATTTGTGCAAAATCAAGGTAAAAATGCAGCAAAATTGCATTAATATGAATATTTTCTGTGTATATTATCTCTGTACTGTGACGTCACTGTGTGTATTATCTCTGTACTGTGACATCACTGTGTGTATTATCTCTGTACTGTGACATCACTGTGTGTATTATCACTGTTCTGTGACAATACTGTGTATTATAACTGCACTGTGATATATATGCATATAAACCCTGTAATGTAACATCACTGTGCCTATTAACCCCATACCGTGATGTTACTGTGCATATAAACCCTGTACTTTATGGTTACTGTGCACATTATCCCTGTACAGGGATAACACACACAGAGATGTCACAGAGTACACAGTGATGTCAGAGTACATAGATAATACACAGTGATGTCACAGTACAGTGATAATACACACAGTGATGTCACAGTACATGGATAATACACAGTGATGTCACAGAATACACAGTGATGTCAGAGTACATAGATAATACACAGTGATGTCACATTACAGGGATAATACACACAGTGATGTCACAGTACAGGGATAATACACACAGTGATGTCACAGTACAGGGATAATACACGCAGTGATGTCACATTATAGGGATAATACACACAGTGATGTCACAGTACATGGATAATACACAGTGATGACACAGAATACACAGTGATGTCAGAGTACATAGATAATACACACAGTGATGTCACATTATAGGGATAATACACACAGTGATGTCACAGAATACACAATGATGTCACAGTACAGGGATAATACACAGTGATGTCAGAGTACAGAGATAATACACGCAGTGATGTCACAGTACAGGGATAATACACACAGTGATGTCACAGAATGCACAATGATGTCACAGTACAGGGATAATACACAGTGATGTCAATGTCACAGTACAGGGATAATACACAGTGATGTCACATTACAGGGATAATACACAGTGATGTCACAGTACAGGGATAATACACACAGTGATGTCACAGTACAGGGATAATACACACAGTGATGTCACAGAATACACAGTGATGTCAGAGTACATAGATAATACACAGTGATGTTACATTACAGGGATAATACACACAGTGATGTCACAGTACAGGGATAATACACAGTGATGTCACAGAATACACAGTGATGTCATAGTACATAGAAAATACACAGTGATGTCACATTACAGGGATAATACACACAGTGATGTCACAGAATACACAATGATGTCACATTACAGGGATAATACACACAGTGATGTCACAGGGCAGGGATAATGTGCACAGTGATGTCAGAGTACAAGGATAATACACACAGTGATGTCACAGTACAGGGATAATACACAGTGATGTCACAGTACAGGAATAATACACAGTGATGTCACAGTACAGGGATAATAAATACAGTGACATCACAGTACAGGGATAATAAATACAGAGATGTCACAGTACAGGGATAATTTGCACAGTGATGTCACAGTACAGGGATAATGCAAAGTGATGTCACAGTACAGGGATAATACACACAGTGATGTCACAGTAAAGGGATAATACACATAGTGATGTCACAGTACAGGGATAATACA
This sequence comes from Hyla sarda, assembly GCF_029499605.1. Classification (NCBI taxonomy): domain Eukaryota; kingdom Metazoa; phylum Chordata; class Amphibia; order Anura; family Hylidae; genus Hyla; species Hyla sarda. Next base: position 99,734,601 of record NC_079192.1, on the reverse strand, counting down.
CACAGTGATGTCATAGTACAGGTATAATACACACAGTGATGTCATAGTACAGGGATAATACACACAGTGATGTCACAGTACAGGGATAATACACACAGTGATGTCACAGTACAGGTATAATACACAGTGATGTCACAGTACAGGGATAATACACACAGTGATGTCACAGTACAGGTGTAATACACACAGTGAAGTGCCTTTTTTTTTTTTACTTGTGCCCCTGCCCTTTATAATGTCTGTGCACGTCCCTGCTCCAGCATCCGGGTAACTAATTTGCCAAAAAATCATTTTCAGACATCTAGTTTTTATGCAGCTTTACATTGTTTTTGTGATAGCCTGGGGGAGTTGGGTGTAGGGAGTGTAGCTGTGCGGTGACTAAAGGGTGTCTGGTTAACCCTTTCTATTCGTGACGCCAGGGTGAGGGCTCCTTTGTAATGCTTGTCCTACTGCCACCCTTCCCAAGAGCGATAGGGAGGTATAGAATAATTGAATGTCCACAACTGGAGAGTTTGCTGAAAACAGTTGGAACTTTTACTGAAGATTTTATGCAAGCTTCATAACCGGAACAGTCTCTATACATGCAAAGTCTCTTAGAGATTGAAAGTGGTTGGGACCTTAAGCGTTTTAGAGTCCTTAGACTGATATGCGCTGTTCCACTGCATTTAGGGGATTTAGTTGCGCTCCAGATTTAGCGGGGATTAGTTTAGAACTCACGGTCTAGTTTTATGCTGAGGCCGGCAGGCTTCTGGCCTAGCTTGTCATTGAAAGTTGCGCAGATCTGTCCTGGGAGTCCAGCATCCACGAGAGCAGCAACCCAAGAGAGCGATAATTGGCTACAGCTCCCTTATATGGGCAGGGGCTGGACTAGAGCTGATTGGTCCGAAGGTCCTGCAACGCTAACAAGGTAAGTATACTATACATTATACTAAATACACATTATTATTATTAAATATGTACATATAAAAACACTATAGCATTAGAGTAGAAGAGAGGCGACTAGGGGCTGTCCCACCTGGGGGACCCTACCTGAGCGTAGTTACTCTGACTTTGGGGACCACCATACAAGGTACGGTATGCAATACGGTATCGGGACACCACATTTTCTATAATTATTCTTAAGTGCCTATAAATGTTGTTATTGTCTACTGGCTAACTTAAAAATTAAGCTAGCTTCTAGAATGGCTGGCTTTTAAAGTCCACAATAATTTATTGATTGTTCTTAGGCCTTGTTCACACCAGAATCAACTTCTGTTGCTGACTGTGGCAAAAATTCCAGACAAAATAATGCAACATGCAGCGCTATTTAGTCCGATAAAATACCGGAAACCCTATAGAACCCATTATAGTCAATGGGATCTGTTAAGTCACTGTGGGTTCCCTTCAATTAAGGGATTTGACACCACCGTCACTTTCAATGTTCTGCTTCTATAATAAAGAAGAGGATTGAGATTTCCATAATTCAGTGTCTGGCGGGACATGGTTTGATTGTTCTTCTGCTGAATACCATATAATAAATTGGGGCACATGGGGAAGAGTTTTGCTTGTCACCGATGCTAAGTTCTTTTCCAAAGGATGTTCTACTAAATGCAACTTGTACTCGACGTGCAACCTTACATTTACTGCTTGTAAACATCTTGAGATGGCTGCCGCGACAATCAAGTTGTGAGCTCCATAATGAGTTATATTTGGAAGGAAAGCCCTGCCAGAACATTTAGACAAAAGGAAAGTTCTCTGGACTCTGTCTTGAGGGAATAATTGTCTTCATTAATGTGACAAGATGCAGAAATTGGTCGGGAATCAGGCAGATTAATGGCAGAGATTAAAGCGAAAGGAATCTTTCCTCTGATGCTTAAAAAAGACTCAAGTGCCCAGACAGGCTGTGAAGTCAATGGTTTATTTCAGAGTTTGTTGAGAACTTCTCCAAGGAAATGTAATCCGTTTTCTGTCAGAACTGCTGAATCCCGTCCAGGATGTCCATATATAATTAAGTGGATTAACTGTTTCTTCCATATGTTAGTGCCCTATCTATTCATCGATCACTGGGGCCCCACCCTGGGATATAGGATATACACATTGATATATTGCAATAATACTCACTCTCGTGCCGCAATATAACATATCTTACAGGGGAACCACAATATTACATTTTTTTTCTTAGTATACACTGTCTAATGTAAGTTTTCTGGATGGTAAATATCAGATGTGACAAAGATATGTTTGCCACATGAGACTAGTCATATATGTTGGATTATCTGGATTTTACTCAGTATTGTAGGTAACAATTGCTTTATTTTAAGAACAAATAAACAGCTCTGCTACAGTCAGTGTCAGACTGATATCCCATCCTCAACCCATACAGAACAACTGTATGTCCACTTTTAAAGTGTACCTTTTACAAGCTGGTACTGATCCTATCTGTGTGCTTAAATCCTGGTTTTCTTCCTTTATTGCTCCTATTTCCCTTGTTTATGTTTCTCACACTGCATGCAGTTTACTGAGGAGGAGGAGGTGTTCCCTTACTTGCCCTCACATTTCATGCTCTGCTCTGTGTACTTAGGCTCTGCGACATGTCTCCTGACAAACCAGGAGCCTAAACAGAGCCCTGCTTTTCCTGCCCACATATACTGTATTTTGTCTCAGCACAGAGACACACAGGCAATAGCTGCAGGGACAAGACAGTGTTCTGGACAGTGGAGGGACCCCTAGTGGTAAGGAGTATAGAGCATTTTTCTAAGCAAGAATATACACAATTTTTGAACCCATGCATATTACAAATATACAAATAATGTTATTTACAGAATATATTTTAAATTGACCAAGAAGTAGACTACAATAGACTTAACCATGTAGGGTCTACGTAAGATCATCCATTAGTTCTAACCATTAATAAATGCAAAATTCTGGTTATAAGCCACATTTGGCTTTACATTAAGGAATTACATTCTAACTTCTTTCATAAGGCTAACAATATCCCTTTACAAGTGTTAACAATTGGGTGAGAGAACTCAAAAATCAGATATGATTTCCTCCAAAGACCAAGCATGCAATAGTAGTATATTGTGCTTTTTGGTCTATAAGGGCCCCGTATATATAAGAAGAGCAAATGGAAAGATATAACTACTGGTATGAGTCTTAGCTTTATACACTGATGTGTAGAACTGAGCTTTGTTCTGTCTCCCTAGGTTTGCGTGTTGGTATAATATCAGATGGCAGAACCCTACCAATTACCACGCTAAACTTTAGGGATCATGGGTGAGAGAAGGACATTTGAAACCTCTACATTGGGCAACAAAGCAGTTTGTCTAAGTCTGGTTATGTTTCAGGACATGCAGGGGAAAGCATAAAAAATTTTGATCTTTACATATTTCTTATGTTTTCTAAACCTGACTGTTATTTTTTTGGTTAATCTTGTAGAGGACACATATACTAAAGAAGAAATAGTAGACCAGGAGCCAGTTCTCGTAAGAGTAATGGACACTGCTGATCCGGTGAGTACAGAATGTGGGGGGAAAAAACTCCCAAGTAACATAGTAACATAGTTTGAAAGGTTGATAAAGAGACAAGAGTCGATCAAGTGCAACCTATGGACAGAGATGTATTGTGCCATGCCATCCTGGGCTCCTCCATCATAGTCAACATAGTCACCTATGTACATTATAGTTACCACAGGACATAGCCATGAATGCAGAAGTATGTGTGTGTATGTGCCGTATGCACCTATAGTAAATGAAGCCTGCACTATTACAATTGTAATATGGTTCTTGAATATGTTTGCATAGCAGTCATTAAATATACAGTAAGTGCTATTTTTAAAGACCGATGAAGGGTTAATTCTCAAGCATGTTTTGTACTGTACCCATAAGATAGTGAGCCTCTTTGTTGGATGCAAATAGCTGGGGATCTGGCCGGCTCTTCTCAGGTTGTAAGACAGACAGAGTGCTCCTGTATTGGACAATGAATCTTTTGATCTGAGTCTTTTGGATAAATTCAAAGGGGCCTTTGAAGTGAATTAGAAATGATCAGGATCTCTTGGTATTAGCTGAAAATGCACAAGCCATGAACTGTGCTATCTCTATTCAATCCTGCTGCCCTTGGCTGAGGACTCAGTGACCAGAGTACAATATAATCCCGGGGAACAGATATCCACCTTTAGGTCAAGAGATTGAAGTTCACTGACATGCTGCTTCACTGTGACTTTTATATTTATCAGAAAACACGAAGGGAAATAATCTAGCTGTATAGAAGATTTTCAGACTCAATTTTATAAAATCTCATTTACTCTCATTACAGAGTAATATCTGCCACAAGACTTAAAGGGACACTCCAGATAAATCTGATCCTAATGCTCTTAGGGGGCAGTGCATGACACAGCTATACAAACATCACCAATAACAGAATCCCTGAATCAAGCACTAGGCATAAGTGTGGTGGCCCAGTACAGGAGTTGCACCCATAAACCCTAGCTCCCCTGTCTGGCAGACTCCATCCAGTGACCCCTGCCCCCCCCCCCCCTGCACCTGTGCCTTGTGTATTTACTTCTATGCTTGTTATATAGCGTATTGCACATAAAATGTGCTATGCCTTTAAGTAATGTTGTCATGTGATTGTGTCCAGGGAAGGTACCAGTGCCCATGTTACCTACAGGGTGACCTATGGGACCCCTCCTAGTCTCCCCCATATAAGCCCTGGGAGGGACTAGTTCACTCTCTTGGAGTTCTGCTCTAGTTCCTGCTAAGCTGAGTGCAGAAAGGTCAAGTCCTAGGTGTGTGTCTGGAGTCCAGAGGAGGCCAAAGTCTACTACGCAGCCACAGGTTCTCAAGTCCATTGCCCCACAGATCAAGTCAAAGCCTGGTAAGCTACAGAAAGGGGTGAAGTCAGTCATGGTCTGTCATAGTCAAGTCAGTCCAAGTCAATTATACCAAGTCAGCGTGGCCTACATCAAATTGCCCACCATAAGTCTCAGCAAGCCCTGTGGTCTTTGAAGTCACTGGCCACCTCTGTGGACCTAGCCAAGCTGTATAGACTGTTACATCTGTCTGACTCAGTAAAGCTGCTGTTGTTCCGTAACTTGACATTGGAGTCATTATTTGCCCCCGTGCCTACCCCAGGATCCGGCGTCCTACCTTTGGGTGGTGAAGTGGTTAAACCATGTCCTGGCGTCGCGAACACAAGGGGTTAATGCCATCTGCCCCTAGGGTAATTCCATCTGCCCTGCATCACACCCTCACCACATAAGTATAAAAAATTTGCCCTGACATCTTTCTTTAAGGTAATGCTGAATTCACTTCCTTAGTAGTTCACTTATCTTATTACTTATAGACGATCTGCTCAGATATATATGAATACTATGGCCACTCAGGACTGATGTTATGTTGGGTAGGGCTATGTGCGGTACCATTTCTTGGTAACCTACCGTCATATAATAATCCATCATGCAGTATAAAAAAAACTACACCAGGCAATGTCTTAAAATAGGTGGCATATGTTAACTATACAACACTTCAATACAATTTTGCAACAATCAAGGCTATACAGTGGTAAGGATAAAGACGCCATCAGCAGAGGAGTTAAAGGGGTATTCCAGGAAAAAACTTTTTTTTATATATCAACTGGCTCCAGAAAGTTAAACAGATTTGTAAATTACTTCTATTAAAAAAACTTACTCCTTCCAATAATTATCAGCTGATGAAGTTGAGTTGTTCTTTTCTGTCTGGCAACAGTGCTTTCTGCTGACATCTCTGCTTGTCTCGGGATTTGCACAGAGTAGAAGAGGTTTGCTATGGGGATTTGCTTCTACTCTGGACAGTTCCCGAGACACGTGTCAACAGAGAGCACTTAGACAGAAAAGAACAACTCAACTTCAGCAGATCATAAGTACTGAAAGGATTAAGATTTTTTAACAGAAGTCATTTACAAATCTGTTTAACTCTCTGGAGCCAGTTGATATATATATATATATATATATATATATATATATATAAGTTTTTTCCTGGATAACCTCTTTAAAGCCCATACAAAACCACTGTAGTTCTCTAGAGGCTATGCTGGAATCATCCAGCCACACACCCCAAAACTTCTCAAACTTGTACAGAGCGTTAGGCTTACGATATACACCCTTCTCCAGATTAACCAGCCAGTTAACCTTAGCAACAAACTCTGTAACTCTCGGGGGGGGGGGGGGGGGGGGCACGTGACCCTATATACAGATACAGAGATAATGTCAAAAGGGCTCTAGAGTGGTGCAAGACCACAGCATGTGATTGAAATCAGCTTCAGGCAGGGCACATCGGGGGCAATTGGAATCAGGGCAGAAATAACCCCCTGCGGAGAACTGGGAGATCGCTGACCTCTCCAAACCCAAGTCGGCCTGATAGGCCTGCCATAGCTGTAAATAACAATGGAATAAAGGGTGAGAAAGAGGGAAGCCATCCTTCAGTTAGTCACAGCTCATGAAGACAGTTTCCACCCTTCGAAGGCCCACCCTCTGCCAGTCCTGGAAGCCAGACAAGAAGAACAGATTAGGAAGCCATGGGGTATCCCACACAGAGGTAAATTTAGTTGCACCGGAGAGACCAGACACTTATCCCCTATCCTGTGGATGGAGGATAAGTGTTCCATGGCTGGAGTACTCCTTTAATTCTAGCATGGCGACCCCTCCAAATCAGCTCACAAAACAAACTAGTAATCGTATAAAAATATTGCAAAGACACCCAGATAGGAGCATTGTGGAGTAAGTAAGGCAGCTGGAGCATCCAGATTATCTTTCTGAGATTAACCCTGCCTAGAACTGAAACAGTAAACTTTACTGACAGTACAATACAATGTAGATACTTCGGAATGTTGCCTGACTTTGGCACAGTTCTTCACAATACAGTGTACAATGTTAGTTTCAGGAGCAGGAGAATTTTATCACTAGTGATTGTTCTTTTATAACTGTGCATTATATGCAGAGATTTGCTTTTTTGCGGACTTGTTTCTTTGGTGCTTTTGTACATGCTTTTAAATGGCTCTGGTGAATGTAGACTGACTCTGTGATGCACTAGCTTGTGTCTTATTTTACTGAGCAAACTAACAAGCATCTTCACGGTAGTGGATCATGGTGAACTGTGTAGAATTCCCCCCCACTTACTTCTACGGACACATCTCCTTTGGAGCATCCAGGAGAAATCCCCAGACTTATCAGTGTGTTACTGGACCAGGACTGGAGGCACTCAACGCCAAGTATTTATTTGCCTGACTCTAGCTACACCTAAGGCGAACTGTTGCAGTGCCCTCACGAGGTGACAGAAGCTGCAGGGCATGTGTGCTCTCTCATCTGTGGTCAAGCCAAAACTTCCTTGACTAAGGCATTGGTTTTACCTATAATCCCAGGAGAGGGGATAAAGTTAGAAAACATTTGAACAAGAGATGGACATATGACCAATTCTGCTTTCCCACTGTACAGAAAATGCATCTTGCTAAGGCAATGTATGACAATTTAGCAAACTTTAAAGGGGTACTTCGGTGGAAAAAAAATGTTTCACATCAACTTATGCCAGAAAGTTATACAAATTTTTTTATTACTTCTATGAAAAAAGCTTAATCCTTCCAGTACTCGTCAGCTGCTGTATGCTCCAGAGGAAGTTCTTATCTTTTGAATTTCTTTTCTATCTGACCACAGTGCTCTCTGCTGACACCTCTGTCTGTATCAGGAACTGTCCAGAGTAGGAGCAAATCCCCATAGAAAACCTCTCCTGCTCTGGACAGTTCCTGACATGGACAGAGGTGACAGCAGAGAGCACTGAGGTCAGGCAGAAAAGAACATTTCAACTTCCTCTGTAGTATACAGCAGCTAATAAGTACTGGAAGGATTAAGATTTTTTTTAAATATAAGTCATTTACAAATCTTTTAACTTTCTGGTACCAGTTGCTTTGGAAAAAAAAAATTTCCGCCGGAGTACCCCTTTAATCCCTTATACTCTGCAGAAAACTCAGTGTATGCATGTCTTACCAGAGAAACACAATAATGTGCATACAGTATACAATGTAGAAACACAGTGTTATAGGCCTTCAGCTCTTTAGACACATAGCTTACTATCCGGCAAACCTCATTACACTACTGCCACTGATTTAGGTTCAGGGTAGCAGCAGGTACAGCTGTGCTGGCCACCACAGTGTCTCGTGTGTATGTTTACATATATACAGACATGATATACAGCCTGTTGTTTTTTAGTAACAATGTTACTTGATTATTTGCTTTTTGCTGTATCCATAGTTGAATAATCTAAAATGCATTTCCTTCCATAAAATTTGAATTATTTGACCATTTTTTTCCTTTTAATTGTAGGATGGGCCAGTGAATCCCGAGCGGTACTTACACTGGGCTAATGCCTTTCTGGTGGTATACAGCATTGATAACAGGAAGAGTTTTGAATCTTGCTGCCAATATTTGGAGATCATCTCTCAGTATAACAAGGGAGCAGTACATGAGAGCCCAGTTCTGTTATTAGGGAACAAGCTGGACATGGAACGATATAGGTATAACCCATGTTATATATTATATTATATATATATTGCTAATACAGTATGCCTGCAGCACAAACTGTTGGGAATACATTTGTCCAAAAAGGAACTTGTCTCTGACCTTTGTGTTTTAGTAAACACTTGTATTGCCAATAAGATAACAATTCAGGAGCATTTTTTCTTTCCATATCATCCTACGGCAGCACAGAACATATGAGTTAAAGGAGTACTGTGGCCAAAATTAAATTATCCCCTATCTGACCGCTGGGGCCCCCCCGCAATCTCCTGAACGGCACCACATCCCGCTCAGTCAGAAGCCAGTGTTGTCTACCTCCAGACGGCATGAACTCCATTTATTTCTAAGATCAGCTACTTATCCCCTATCCAAAGTTAATTTTGGCCACAGTACTCCTTTAACTATTTATCTCTTCTTACCAGGCAGAAGAAACAAAAATACATTAATGATGAAGGCAGAAGAAACAAAAATACATTAATGATAATTAACTAATTAACCAATTAAGACCAAATCACTCCTGTAAGTACATAAATACCCAGTAAAATCTACTCAAGACTGTGATTATATGTAGCAATATAACTTTTTTTTATTTTGGGAGGGACACACTTCGCTGCCTATGTGTCACGATGCCGGCTGGCAGGAGGTGGATCCTCTGTGCCAGAGAGGGATAGGCGTGGACCGTGCTAGTGGATCGGTTCTAAGTCACTACTGGTATTCACCAGAGCCCGCCGCAAAGCGGGATGGTCTTGCTGCGGCGGTAGTGACCAGGTCGTATCCACTAGCAACGGCTCAACCTCTCTGACTGCTGAAGATAGGCGCGGTACAAGGGAGTAGACAGAAGCAAGGTCGGACGTAGCAGAAGGTCGGGGCAGGCAGCAAGGATCGTAGTCAGGGGCAACGGCAGGAGGTCTGGAACACAGGCTAAGAACATACAAGGGAACGCTTTCACTAGGCACAAGGGCAACAAGATCCGGCCAGGGAGTGCAGGGGAAGTGAGGTATATATATGGAGTGCACAGGTGAACACACTAATTAGAACCACTGCGCCAATCAGCGGCGCAGTGGCCCTTTAAATCGCAGAGACCCGGCGCGCGCGCGCCCTAGGGAGCGGGGCCGCGCGCGCCGGGACAGGACCGACGGAGAGCGAGTCAGGTACGGGAGCCGGGGTGCGCATCGCGAGCGGGCGCCACCCGCATCGCGAATCGCATCCCGGCTGGAGGCAGTATCGCAGCGCACCCGGTCAGTGGATCTGACCGGGGCGCTGCAGTAACGAGGATGAGGCGAGCGCTCCGGGGAGGAACGGGGACCCGGAGCGCTCGGCGTAACAGTACCCCCCCCCCTTGGGTCTCCCCCTCTTCTTGGGGCCAAAGAACCTGAGGACCAAAAACTCAATTTTTTCGTGATGAGGTCCGATGCACATTAGGAGGGGTTCCGTGCGGTAACGCACGGCACAGTCCAATCTTTCATTGTTAACACAATTGATGTAGAGGGGTCTGGCGAGACTGGTCACAGGGACGTTGAGCCTGTTGATAAGAGAGGCCAAAAAAAAATTTCCTGCAGATCCGGAATCCAAGAAGGCCATAGTAGAGAAGGAGAAGGTAGAGGCAGATATCCGCACAGGCACAGTAAGGCGTGGAGAAGCAGAGTTGACATCAAGAACTGTGTCACCTTTGTGCGGAGTCAGCGTACGTCTTTCCAGGCGGGGAGGACGGATAGGACAATCCTTCAGGAAGTGTTCGGTACCGGCATAGTACAGGCAAAGATTCTCCATGCGGCGTCGTGTCCTCTCTTGAGGTGTCAAGCGAGACCGGTCAACTTGCATAGCCTCCACGGCGGGAGGCACAGGAACGGATTGCAGAGGACCAGAGGAGAGAGGAGCCGGGGGGAAAAAACGCCACGTGCGAACAAAGTCCATATCCAGGCGGAGCTCCAGACGCCATCCGGAAGAACGCATGTCAATGCGAGTGGCAAGATGAATGAGTTCATGTAGGTTAGCAAGAGTTTCTCGTGCGGCCAGAACATCTTTAATGTTGCTGGATAGGCCTTTTTTAAAGGTCGCGCAGAGGACCTCACTATTCCAGGACAACTCGGAAGCAAGAGCACGGAACTGAATGGCGTACTCGCCAACGGAAGAAACACCCTGGGCCAGGTTCAGCAGGGCAGTCTCGGCAGAAGAAGCTCGGGCAGGCTCCTCGAAGACACCACGGACCTCAGCGAAGAAGGACTGGACTGTGGCTGTGGCAGGATCATTGCGGTCCCAGAGCGGTGTGGCCCAAGACAAGGCCTTTCCAGAAAGGAGACCACGGCAGAGTCTAGAGTCCCCATCAAATTTGTCCGGCAGGGACAAGCAGGGGTTAGGAGCGGACGGACGCTGGGGAGGAGTTGCAGGAGCCGGCGGAGGAGATGGTTGTTCCAGTTGCAGCTGCTGTGTCTGTGACAGCAGCTGCTGTATCTGTGACTTCAGTTGCTGTGTCACGGTGGTCAAGTATGCCAGCTGGTGATTTCGTTGGGTGATCATCGTGGAAATGTCGGCAAGACTTGACAGCGGCACCTCAGCGGAATCCATGGCCGGATCTACTGTCACGATGCCGGCTGGCAGGAGGTGTATCCTCTGTGCCAGAGAGGGATAGGCGTGGACCGTGCTAGTGGATCGGTTCTAAGTCACTACTGGTATTCACCAGAGCCCGCCGCAAAGCGGGATGGTCTTGCTGCGGCGGTAGTGACCAGGTCGTATCCACTAGCAACGGCTCAACCTCTCTGACTGCTGAAGATAGGCGCGGTACAAGGGAGTAGACAGAAGCAAGGTCGGACGTAGCAGAAGGTCGGGGCAGGCAGCAAGGATCGTAGTCAGGGGCAACGGCAGGAGGTCTGGAACACAGGCTAAGAACATACAAGGGAACGCTTTCACTAGGCACAAGGGCAACAAGATCCGGCCAGGGAGTGCAGGGGAAGTGAGGTATATATATGGAGTGCACAGGTGAACACACTAATTAGAACCACTGCGCCAATCAGCGGCGCAGTGGCCCTTTAAATCGCAGAGACCCGGCGCGCGCGCGCCCTAGGGAGCGGGGCCGCGCGCGCCGGGACAGGACCGACGGAGAGCGAGTCAGGTACGGGAGCCGGGGTGCGCATCGCGAGCGGGCGCCACCCGCATCGCGAATCGCATCCCGGCTGGAGGCAGTATCGCAGCGCACCCGGTCAGTGGATCTGACCGGGGCGCTGCAGTAACGAGGATGAGGCGAGCGCTCCGGGGAGGAACGGGGACCCGGAGCGCTCGGCGTAACACTATGGACTTATTGAAAGAAAGGATTTCAGTAAGTAAATCTGATCTTTCCATATATCTGGATATATTCCTTTGCTACCTACTGACTGAAAATAAAAGATTTTAGTAAGTCTGAACTTTTATTTGTGCTTTCCTCTGTTATTCCTCCTGAAAAATGTTTGAATACATTGACAACTGTTACGTACCATTACTCTTGTCAGTAGGGTGTGTCCATACCCACTCTGACATGCCTCATTGACAAAACTAGCAGTCAAAAGATATCATACGTTTCTAGAAGGAATACCAAGATCAGCACAATGCAAAGTTCCTCCATAATTTATTTTATAAGGAATAAAAGGGTTAAAGGGAAACTGGCAGGCTGTTTACCAGCAGTAGACTCAATATACTGGGTTATAGTGTGGGTGAACAGCATTAAAATGAGGGGTCACTTGTCAAATATTGCCAGAGTTATGTCCCTTTATTATCCTATTGCTATTGCGCAGCTGTGTGTAATGGAGAAGGACACTCCCCAGTCCCATGTCTCCTAAATATTCCGTGCTCTGCCCCCCACTCTCTCATACAAATGCAAAAGTATTTACTCTAATGTTGCTAGAACTGCAGGCTCTTACCTCCTAGCGACATGTGAGTGAATACTTTTGCATATTCATGAGAGGGGCGGGCAGAGCGAGGAATATTCAGGAGACAGGGGATCGCGGCGAGTCGGTTCCCCTTCTCCATTACACCCAGCTGCGCAATAGAAGAATAAAGGGACATAACTCTTTAATATTTGACCAATTAAAGTATTTGACCAATTAAAGTTGACTCATTTTAATTCTGTTCACCAGCACTATAACAGTATATTGGTTTTAGTGTTGGTGAACAGCCTTTCAGTAAACAGAATCTTTGCAATGTGTGCCAAACCCCCCCCCCCCCCCCCCCCAAAAAAAAAAAAAAACAGGTGATCAGCCAGTTTTTTAAACATGTTGGGCTTATTTAAAAGTTTTTCAGGCTTAGAAAATAAACTGTATGATTTCAGATAGTGGTCATCTAGACAGGAAATTGAGAAATGACTAGAAAAGCTAAACTAGTGATTACTACTACGACTACCACTACTTCTGCCACCATCACTACTGCTAGTAATAACATTATGCCTGTCCAGTTACGCTTTACTTCTTGTGCTAAGTATACCACTGAACACTCTATGTCCATGGTCACCCTACAGACATGTCTCCTGCCATTTTTCGATATATTTGCATTTTTATAAGTTGCATGTGATCTTTTGTAGTTTATTCTTATTACATGATTGTATAATGCTTACTCTTTTTCCTCTGCCTCCCCCTGTCCAGCTAGGTCATCTGTCCTTCTTCTACTCTCTTCTTCGGAAATGCTTTGCTTATACTTAAGTGCAGGTATTAATATGTGCTATATCTGTTATACCCACTATCATTGCATATATTAACATTAGTAGCTGATTTCCACATATAAAAAGCATTTTTTGTCTGGTAATGTGAAAGACCAGATATGGCCTCACACTTTACAGTGACGGTGACTTTTCCTTTACAGATCACCAGTTGTTCATGGAGGGAAAGCAGAACTCTATTGTCCTACAGGGGTACTTATTGGATTAAACCCTTAGGGACACAGCGATTTTTCATTTGTAATTGCCATAACTCTTTAAATTTCCCACCTACAGACCCATATGAGGGCTTGCTTTTGCACCTCCAATTGTAATTTGTAATGACATTACTCACTGAACACAAAAAGTATGGCCAAACAAAAATCTATTATTTTTGTTGCCACGCGTTATATATAGTAAAATCTTATGATTGGTTCCCTTTATTAAGAGGAGGGTCATATTCATATTTACTACTTTTTCGCTATATTTTAGTTCCCATATGGGACTATTACCTGCAATATTTTGAATGAAAACACTGAACAATGCTATGCTATGCCACAGCATTGATCAGTGTTATCGGCGTTCTACTTGTACAGGCTGGCTGCATAGTTGGAGCGCCAATCAGATAGCATGGAGGCAGGAAGGGACCCTCAGCTCATCTGGAACCCACAGTGGCTGCAGTGGTCCTGATCAGCCCCCCCCCCCCAGTTGAAGGGCGTACACGTTAAGAGTTAAATGATTATCCAGCACTTGAAAAATAATTTAAAAGGCCACTGGCTGGCTTAAAAAATGGGTACACACCAGTCCAACCTCCCTGCTATTCTGACAGTGCCTGTTCCTGCTTATGAGTGCTTCTTGGTCGTGTCTTGCTATACAGGAAATGCCCGCTTGGGGACCAGGAAATACAGATCAGTAAAGAGCTGGCACCATTGAAATGGCACCTGGAGATTATGGAGATTTGGTTGTGAGAATCACATTTTTCAAGCCACTCTCAGCCCTTTTAAAAAATATTTTAGCACTAGACAATGCCTTTAATCATAGTATAAAGAACTCATGTACATGATTAGAAAAACATGGCAGCTTTCCTCAAGACATAGACCCAAATCTGTCCATGGTTTGTGTCCATGCTTTATTAAAATAAATGTAGCTAAGCAGTACCACATCAAACCTGTGACAGACGTGGTGCTGTTTTATGGAAAAGATTCTGTACAGCCCCTCTACTAGTCATGAAAAATAAAATTGTCATAGGGTTTGTTTCAGAGTGTTAATGCATCTTGGTTATAATGGAACATTTCTTTACCAAATAGTCAAGAATTCATGGTGGGAGGATGGGATTACACTGTCTTGTATTCATGATATACAGTATTCACAATCTGTCAAATAACTGGATTTCAGACAAGAATGACATTATTTTCTTAAAATGAAGAATTTAAGAGAGCCTGTGGATTATGTGTGTTGGCAGATGGGGAAAGGTGGATTTACTGGTCACATTCCTTATTTAATGCACTTTGTGATATCACAGTTCAGCACTAAGCAGTATTTGTTTGTCCTCTGTCAGGCAGGTCAGTATCGCTGATGGCTCAGCTCTGGCTTCCCGTCATGGCTGCCTGTTCCGTGAAGTCTCTGCTTGTCTGGATTTTCGGTTGGTTCAGCAAGTGTTTCATGATGCCATACAGGAAGTGAGGAGAGAAGCAGAAAGATGTGCATCTTTAAGACCACCGCTCTACATCACTGAGGAGAGGGCCCTACTTGGGTTGCCTCCAATGTCCTCCACTTCACCCTCCAGCCGACATGGAATGCCTTCACTCAGCACTTTGTCCCCTCTGGGCTACAAGGAGATTCCCTCTGTGGCTCAAGCCAAACTTGTCACCGTGAAGTCTTCTAGAGCAATGAGCAAACGCAAGGCGCCCACTCTCACCCTCCTTAAGGGTTTCAAGATCTTTTAATGCCAAGAAGCTCAAAAATAAGAATTGATCATCACATATATTCTCTATTTATAATATGGATTTCAGACTACTATGGATGATGTTTGGATTGACCTCTTGCTCCAAAAGTTATGACAATGCAGTAAAGACCAAAGGCATTATGAAGAAGCTTAAAAATACGTTTTTTTTTTTTTATCTTAAATTTATTTGACAAAACATGACTATTAACACAGAAAGAGAGGGCAAATAGCATGGCTTTACTACTGTTAGGGATTTTCACTTCTTTTCTTGTCATCACAGAACCAGTCTAACCTTTAAGTTTAGCTGTTGTCATTTAGGACAGACTGGTTGCTTGGGATACGCCACCTTACAACGGAGTTAGGTTCTTATGCAGATTATTTCTAGCAACCAATATGTCCCAAGTATTCTTAAGTAAGTTTGGAGAATAGGTAATGGAACTTGAGAGTACGAAGACTTCTCATTACTCCATGGCTCTGTTCACATCTGCATTATTCCCTTTTTTAGGGGTTTCAGTATTTTTGTTGGCAGGAATAGCTAATGCTGAACACTGTTCTATAAGCCTGATAGAAACCTGACAGACCTCTTTACGTCACTAATATACAGTACATGACTATTTGTTGGGATCTGTTTAAGTGTGTCTCTCACTGCTATATTAAAAGGGTACTTTGCCCCTAGACATCTTATTCCTTAACCAAAGGATAGGGGATAAGATGTCTGATCGTGGAGGAGTCCGGCCACTGGGACCCCCTGCGATCCTGTTCTGAATATTTATAATCTGAATGCCGGCCTTGGACGGCTGTGGTCATGGCGCCACACCCCATCTACATGAATGGAGGGGGTGTGGCATGAAGTCCCGACCACGGCCGCCAGAACAGAACACCGGAGTTCCGGCCTGGAGATAGCAGGGGGTCTCAGCGGCTGGACCCTGCCCCCTGGAGTACCCCTTTAATCAGGTTTTAGAAGAACTGAATTGGGTTGGAGGATTTCTTTATGATGCATCATCTTTAAACTGCAGCTTTATAGTTAAATGACAGATTCTTTAATATAACAGCTGAAAAATGTTTGAGAAAAACTAAAAGTTAAAGAAGAAGGTCACCATTTTCCATGAATCCTGCGTGCTGATCTTTGTTATGCATTCCCATATCTGAGACGAACAGAGTGTAAACCAAATTGAATTATACGTCAAAGATTTTGTACGTCTACACTGAAATTCTCAAGTCTTGATGATGATGTGTTACCCAGATGTTCAGACTACTCTTGTTGCCAACCATTCATTCCGCACTATGTTATCAGAGAGTTATGTTTGGTTGTGAACTGTGATGAGCAGATGGAATGTACTTGCTGCCTCCCGCTGACATCTGAAGCTCGCTCAGTTGCCAACTTCTGTTATACACAGCATCTTTCCAGAATCCATCAAGAGAAACCATCTATTCTGGGGTATCCTCCCAACCTAAATATTGCTTTTGATCAAAGTCCGAGGAAAGACCATTTACATGCAC
Organism: Hyla sarda; assembly: GCF_029499605.1. Taxonomy (NCBI): domain Eukaryota; kingdom Metazoa; phylum Chordata; class Amphibia; order Anura; family Hylidae; genus Hyla; species Hyla sarda. The sequence continues at coordinate 99,717,981 of NC_079192.1, read as the reverse complement.
TCATTCGCATAAGAACTGCATGTCCGCAGTCAATCAGTTGCCTTTGGCCTGCCGTATTCAATGCCCTAATAACACAAGTTGGCAATGCCAGATTTAGCCTTGCAGTTGTTAATTCAAGCTCAATAGTCTCCGATAAGAGGCATGTTATTAAAGGAGTATTCCAGTGCAGAATAATTTATAAGTTATAGATCGCGGGGGGTCCGAGCGCTTGGGCCCCCGGGATCTCCTGGACAGGGCCGTGGCAGTCTGCAGGAAGTGAAGTTTCGCCCCCAGCAGAAAGTCACGGCAGACACGCCCCCTCCATGTATCTCTATGGGGTATGTGGAGGGGGCGTGTCGGCCAGCGCATCATGCAGGGATGGAACGCCCCCTTTCCAGCATACTGCTGCAGCCCCATCCAGGAGATCCCGGGGGGGCCCCAGTGCTTGGACCCACTGCGATCTATAATTTATCCTTCGGATAGGGGATAAGTCATATTGCACTACAGATCTCCTTTAAGGGGAATTACTCCCTATTGCCCATCTTACAGTTTTCTCTCAGATCAGCACTTTTAGTATCATCATACCTGATTACAGGTGACCACCCACTTCTACAAGCATTAGCAGTCCCCTCTTTCTATGCAAACTTACGGAAAGAAGCAGCCCACAAAGGTATTGACTATCCCATATATAGCGCTTGAGGAAGAATACCCTCATTTGTAATTCTGCAGGGTTTTGTTAACACTCATGGTCAGGGCTCTAGTTACAACTTGTGCAGCCCTAGGCTCTCAGACTGAATACACCCCACTAGGATGATTCGACATGCATCAGAATTTTTTCATGCAGATCTGGTACAAATACACAGCAAAAACCACATGTGTAACAAGGAGATTTTTGTTGCAGATTCACTGTGGATCTCACCCCTATATGCAGAATGTGGAGAAATCCATCAAAACTCCACCACAGAATGAGCAGCTGTTGCTGCAAATCTTCAGGTAAATTTCTCAGCAGTTCTGACCTATGTGGATACACTCAAATGGAGGGAATAGATTTTTTTCTCTAGGCCACAGCATGGCAGCAGCAGCTATATAAAAAAAAGAATTTAAAGGGGTACTCCACTGGCCAGCATTCGGAACTAAATGTTCCGAATGCTGTTTTCACGCTGCGGGGGTCAGCCACGCCCTCGTGCTGTCATGGCCATGCCCCCTCAATGCAAGTCTATGGGAGTGGGCGTGGCGGCCATCATGCCCCCTCCCATTGACTTGCATTGAGGGGGCAAGGTCATGACATCATGAGGGGCATGGCCAATCCCCGGAGAGCGAAAACATCATTCAGAGCTAAATGTGGCCAGTGGAGTACCCCTTTAAGTGTTGCCCTCCTCAACACTGCGGCCCTAAGCACAGGCCCACATGTGCCTAATGGCTAGTCCATGCATACAGGGGGATGCAATCTTTTAATTTCATCTGAAAAATATGTCCCTAGTAGCTGCTTAGTTTTCCCATTCTTCTTTACCAAGCAGCAGTGGCATTTCACACATTTGTGTACTTGACTTTTGGCATCCTGGTGCCACACTGTACTAGGCACTATACAGTCTTTATTACTACATAAGCAAGCAAAGACCCTACAGTTGCATAGTAATTGTTACCCAGCCTTGAGAATTGGGGCTCAGTATTTGGAATCAAGGGTGTAGGCCCCAGGTGCGATGCTTCCATTTATTGTTCCTTGTTTACTTGCATATGGCAGGCATACAGATAGGAAACACAACCAATTATGTAGGACTGTTTACATGGGGCAGATATGCTGTGGATTTGCTTGTGGAAAAGCTGCCGTGTTTTACAGTAGCAAAGAAGTGTTTCGAATTTGGAAAAGATCCACAGCCAAATCTGTAACTGTAGATTTCATATAGAATTATATATTTTTTTAACATCAGGAAAATGGAAATGTGGTGACCCCGTACCCTTGCACCCCTGTCAGGCAGCCTCCCTGCAGTGTCCCCTGGGCCCCCCTGCATTTGTTCTACTGTAATTGTATATTATCCCCTATGTTATGTATATAAGAATGTTGTATCTTTAAGAAAGGTTAACATGTGATCACCAGTTGTCATGTGAGTTGTCATGTGATTTGTTACCCAGGAGGTATCAGTGACCAGGTGACTTAAGGGTGACCAATGGGACCCCGCCAGAGTCTCCCCCATAAAAGCCCTGGGAGGAGTCTCTTCTCTCTCTTAGTTCCCGAGTCTTTGCTGAGGTGCAGTCGAGCCTAAGAGTCTGGAGTCATAGGAGCCTCAAGTCAAGTCTGCAGCCGCAGGCTACAAGTCTACAAGTAAGCTAAAGTTACAGCTTAGTCTGTCTTCAGTCAAGTCAAGTCAGTCACTGTCATTTATTGTCAAGTCAACGTGGCCTGCACTAAATTGTACAAAACCACTGCAAGTCCCAGCAAGCCCTTAAGGTCTCTGAAGTCACTGGTCACCTCTGTGGGCCCGGCTACACTGCATAGACTGTACCATCTGTCACTCAGTAAAGCTACCGTTGTCCATAACTTGGCGTTGAGTCATTATTGCCCCCGCGCCTAGCCCAGGATCCAGCGGTATACCTTCAGGTGGTAATGAGGATAAACCACGCCCTGGCATCACAAATACAAGGGGTTAATGCCATCTGCCCCTAGGGTTATTCCATCTGCATCTCACACCCCATAAAAAATATTAAGCATGTCTTTAAATTTTGCAAAATTCTGGGTGGAATCCCATTGAATTTTGGCTGAATTTTGGCTAGTTTTGAGCACAATTTTCCGTCGAAATTCTGCTAAAATTCTTCAAAATTGCTAAAATTCCGCAGCAAGCTTTGCAGAATGGAATTTGAGCGGAATAGCCATGTGTGCATTTTTGCCATGTGAACAGAGCCCAAGGGGAACTGCGATTGTAGGGTGGGAAGACATTGTGGTGTGGGAGAAACAATAAACTTCTGAAAAACAGCTGTTTAAATTGAATTTATGGACACACTATGAGTATTAGACTTTGTTCATATGGCAGAATTTTCGTGCAGAATTCCACTGGAAAATTCTGCTCAGAGATTCTGCAAAATTTACTGCACATCAACTTCAATGGGTATTCCATTGTCTCATTCACACAGCGAAATTTGCGGAATCTGCATTGCGGATTCTGCAAAATTATAAAACATGTTTTAGTTTTGCAGAATTATGTTCAGAACCTCATTGAAGTTAATAAGACTCTGAATTCTACCAAAATCTGTGTTTTGAAAGCACAGACAGTCAGCCCAAATTCCGCTGGAATTCCACTAAACTGTTAAAAATCTGCAGTTTGCTTTTCTATGAGGAATGTGAGCTGCATTGCAAAAACATAGCCTTAGAGCACCAACGTCATTAAACTGGGCAGTCTGAGAGGACAGAGACTGGTCTAAAAACAAGGCAGTGTGCTGAAAACAATCACAAAGTTTTTGTTATATCCTGGGATGGATAATTTAAATAAAGTCTGAAGCAAAATTCTACCTTGGATTCTTTACGTAAAATGGTTTTTTACCCAGTTCATTCTGAACAAAATAAAAGCAGGAGGGTCTAACAAAAACCCTTTTAACGGTTTGTCTAAGCCAGATAACAAGAGACGTTGAGTATGGGGTGTCAAGAGAGGAAATATTACAGAAAATTCCGTTACGGCTGTCATCAAAGAATTTGGTGATCGCTAATTCAATATGCAGAGCACTCTAGATGAAGCAGTGGAAGGTGCAAAATTGGAGGAAGATTAAGGCATTTTTTCCAGAATAAGAGGCTACTACAGATGACCGGTGGTGCTCTCTATGATTAAAAACGGCTTCTCCCTGGAATTCATAGAGGAACCGCCAGAAAGATATTTTCTAAACAACACTCAAGATCCCTAAATTCATGCTCTTGTACAAGATTTCCGGGGGCAGTTGAATGGGTCCCAGAGTCCTGGACTCTATTTAAGAATCTTTTTGTGGTCCAACCTGGTTACAAATTGAGACTTGTCATCGAAAACACATTCTAGTGTTTTATTTCAAAAAGGGAAACAATAAGATCAGTGTTCCCAATGCTGAATGATGAAGACTATATGGCGACCTTACATTTAATAGATCCCTACCTGCACATTCCAATGACACCTATATATAGGAAATTGTCACCTTCAGTTTTGCTGTCTACCATTTGGGTTATGCTCTCCACCCAGAGTCTTTACAGAAGACTATTGTTCTGTCCATCTACAGAGAGTGTTTATAGTGCTGTATCTGGAGGATTGGTGGCTCAAAGTGCCATCTCACGATCTACTGGTTTAACACATCTATTTGACTGTATACTTTTTGCAAAACCACAGATTCTTAGTCAATTTGAAGAAATCCCATCTCACAGAGTTAAATCGTTACAGCTTATAAGGCCCTAACTTTATGGTGAAAGATATTGTATACTTAGCGCAGTCATTTTATCATACAGCAGGAAAATGTCATAATAAAAGTGATTCAATACAGAACATAACAAGTAGATGAACTCTATGAAGTGTTATCATCATGTTCACAGAATCCTCTTATTTAATCATTATTCTACATCTATAACACTCAGAGGGCTGAATGTCATCTCAATGTTGTGTTAAGGTGACATTGTTTATCTCCAACTCCTGCGCCTATTCCCTGCTGTCTCTTTTCTCTTATCTACAGTGAACTAGGATCCCCTTACCTCATGCCTGTGCTGTTTTGTCTGACACTCATTTTGCCTGACACCCTCCTTCAGGGTAAGTTATAACCACTGGTGCATAGTGAAGAGTGACTGGTGGTTCTTATGGATCTGCTTGTCTATTACTGGTCACTAGATGTTCTCATTTCTTTCCTTCTATTCCAGGTTTCAGTGTGTCTATTGCCCAGTATAAGGTTATGATCTGACCTGAAGCCTGTAAGATAAATCAGGGAGGGCACAGGAGATCCTGCTCGGAGTAGCCTGGATTTCATGTATCGGTATGACAATGGCTTGGCTCTATTACGATTTGTTACTAGCTTCTACCATTAAACCCAGAGGCTATGATCACATACCATTTTTTTTGTTATAATCTTAAGGCTCAAAAAGCAGCTTTAGAAAAAAAAAGTCTAGCCATATTTGTGGACTATTTTCATTTGGGACACATTAATTTGTGCTATTTTCATTTGTGCCATATGTTGGCCAATTTTCAACTCAAAACACTGCCCAGCATATGTGCCAAGATGTGGCATTTGTGCCTGAATAAGTTGTTTTACTACTTATATGTGTGATGTCCCAGTACAGGATAAAGTCCTGTACAGTACTTAGGCCCTGTCAGGTTGAGTCCCTCGGTGTCCTAGGGGCTCACCTACAGTGTCTTCCCCATTGTGTTATCTGTATATTAGATACAAAGGACCTTTAAGTACTGTCGTGTGGTAATAACTCAATTATGACCTGGTGAATTGTAGACAAAGCTAATCAAGACAAATCACATCTAAGTCCGACTATTTCCTCAGATATCAACAAGTTCTTTTTATGACGGGATGACATTAACGCTTAAGGATGTAGTATTGCAATATACAATAATACACAGGTATTATAAAAGTATGCAGATTTATTGGTTATAAGGTTATTAACATAAATGCGTAACAAACACAATGATATATGCAAATTAAAATCAATTAGATATATTAGTAAACATTATAAGCTTGCTAATTAACTACATATAGTAGAACAATACATGTGAGTAGTAAGTAACTTGTTACAATAAAATAAAAGCTACTAGATTAGGAATATCATATAAGAAAAAGGTTACATATCACTGTGTTCAGAGGAAACCTTATGATATCAAGATGGGCAATATCTAATCATAGAGGTATCAATATGGAATGCTAAATACACTCCCAGATCCTTTTTAACCAACTACAAATCACATGACTCCATGAATGGGCAAATCCATCTAAGAATATAAACATGGAAGAACTATGGTATACTTCCACCCCATTCTGGATTACTTTTCTATACATGATCTTGGTAAGACATTAAGACATTTAGCAGAGTTTTATGATCTTGTTAGACTATATTTTAGGAGGAAGAGCTTGAAACAAGTTTCCTGTGGGGGAAATATACTTATAACACTTAGTTTGTAGGAATTCTATCAATATGTATAAGCAATTATTTAATGCATTGATAGATTATGAGTCTTGATTCTTCTGCAGTTAGAATGAAGTCTCACAATATCCTTAAACTATAATCTCAATATGGAGATAATTATTTATTTTATTTTATTAATTTATTTGCCAATCTAAATGGTATAATTCCATCTACATTATCCAAATTGGTCTTAATTAAATGGAATACCATTTTTGGGTCTCTTACCAAGTCTATGTAAGAACCTCACTTCGGCTCTTAGGAACACTGAACGGCCCATCTCATCGTCATGGACAGCCATTGGTCTGGTACTGTGTGACCAGTCCGTCTTGCTTTGATCTCACATGGCTTTTCCACCTTGTTGGACCTCTTTCCTGTGTCTTTGTGTGTTTTCGTCAACCCCTAACATCTTGTTTACCAGACTTTTTAATTAGTTAGACACACCTCCCTAAATTGGAATTCCCCAATGAAGTAGGTTGGGCGTGTATTTGTGGTAATGACTATGACATCACTATAATTCCCAGAATGCATTGAGCATATCACCCATAATGCCTTTCCTGTAATGTCAACTACCCATACGCTAAGGTGTGCTATTGCATAAGCAATTAGCATCATTAACATTAAGGGTTAACTGTCAATGACTGGTCTTAAACCCACATTGGACACTTGACGTATGGAGCTATAATTAAAAATTCCGGGATTATTTTTGACATGTATAAGTCAAAACATGGTTTCTCCAGACATAAATTCAACTAGACATTTTCAACACTATCAAATTTATGGGAAAGATAATAATACAATGGATGATTCTCTAACACAGATATGTGAATGTCTAGAGAATGTAACTAGCCCCCTTATCTGTCTTATCTTAACAGCCGTAAATATCTAAAGAGACAACAAGTATTCTACTCCCAGACTGGCACTTGAATAGAAGAACTTTAGAATACACTGTGGTCTATTTAGAACATACAACATAATGGCTGACATCATGCTATTATGCTAGGAAACATAGTGATTCATTTTTGGGGCCTATAATATGTATGACAGGACCTTTGAGTTAGTCACATGATGTTGCTGTCACATGTTTGTTACCCAGGGAGCACCAGCTAACCAGGTGACCTACATCTTGACCGATGGGCTTCTTGTTCAGCCCCCCTTTATAAGAGGGGCAGCCATTACAATCTCTCTCTCGCTTAGATCCTGAGGTCAAGTTCAGTCCAGATGTCTCAGAGCCAGTGTCCAGCACACCCGGAGGCCTCAAGCCTAATCTACAGCCACATGTCAGTAAGTCAAGTCATCTATGTCTGCTGTCACTACCTATAGTCAAGTTAAGTCTATTATAGTCAGCGTGGCTAAGTTGAAGTCTGTCCAAATACTGCAAGTCCCAGCATGCTGCAAGGTCCCCTCTGTGTTACTGGTCACATCTCTGGGATCCTGGCCTAGCTGTAAAGACTATTACCATTTGTCTACCTCAGTAAAGCTACCGTTAACCCTAACCTGGTCTTGGACTATTATTACCCTGCCTAACCTAGGGTTACCGTTTGTGAGGTTATCGGGAAAACCACACCCTGGCGTCACAAACATTAAGGGGTTAATACCATCTGCCCCTGGGCTATAACATCTGCCCCATACACCTCACCTTCACACCCCGTGGTGCACCACATATGTGTGACCAGTCTTGTATTTTGTAGTGTTCATCTCTAGGAAATAATCCGAATTTATCTGCATCTGGACAGCAATTATATTCTGTGACATCACACCCAGGAGAGACCAGCACCTTGTCAAAAGTTTTTGATTGTGACATTGCACAGAAAAGAAAAGCACCTTGTTAATCCCATTCAGTAGAACTCAATAGTAAAAAAATATGACCATTCTTGAGCCATTTTTTTTTCCACCAATAAAACAGCCATGTTATAGCTGACAAAATGGCCCAGAAATTGAACATAGCCTCACACACAGCTACACACCAAGGGGGGAATTTATCTTTTTCTTTACACCACTTTAATGTTCTACAAGTAAGTGGGGAAAGTTCTAGTCTCATCTCCTTCTGTTTGTTCTCTATTTTGGTAGGAGCCACCATATACCTGGTGCAATCCAAATACCTGTATAAATTATCACTAAGCCACAAAAAATATCTGCCTTCAGGAATGTAATGAGGAGTGTCATCATCTCTGTTATCACTATATTGATCTGTATCCATTTTTATGCAGGGGCCCCCGATCTTCCAATCAGAGACCAGAAATGAATTTTTTTTAACAGTAATAGGATATGTGAATGCTCTTGGCCCTTCTTACTGGCCAAGGAGGCTAATATGAGGGCCCATCATGGTCAGATTAGAAATGGGTCATTGCTGTCATTTCTGAGCTGATGCAGTCATAAAATATGGGGAAAAATAAATCCCATATATACAGTGCCTTGCAAAAGTATTCACCCTCCTTAATTTTTTTTGTCTTTTGGTACATTACAGCCTTAAAGGGGTACTCTGGCCCTAATACATCTTATCCCCTATCCAAAGGATAGGGGATAAGATGTCTGATCGTTACGACCCCTCCCATTGACTTGCATTGAGGGGGCGGGGCATGATGTCACATGGGGCGGAGTCGTGACATCACGATACTCCGACCTTGTGGTCGTCACGCTTCACACTCGGAGCCTCCAGCGCTGCCGAGAGCTCACAAAGGTGGGTGCGGAATGACAGATCACCGGGGTCCCCAGAGGCGGGACCCCCACGATCAGACATCTTATAAGATGTATTAGGACCGGAGTACCCCTTTAAGTTCAATGTTTTGTTAATCTGAATTTTATGTGATGGATCAGAACACAATAGTCTAAGTTGGTGAAGTGAAATGAGAAAAAAAATATAAATAAAACTAATGTTTAGAAATAGAAAACAGAAAATTGGCATGTGCGTATGTATTCACCCCCTTTGTTAGGAAGCCCATAAAATGCTCTGGTGCAACCAATTACCTTCAGAAGTCACATAATTAGTGAAATGATGTCCAGCTGTGTGTAATCTAAGGGTCACATGATCTGTCATTACATATACACACCTTTTTTGAAAGGGCCCAGAGGCTGCAACACCTAAGCAAGAGGCATCAGTAAACAAACACTGCCATGAAGACCAAGGAACTCTCCAAACAAGTAAGGGACAATGTTATTGAGAAGAACAAATCAGGGTTAGGTTATAAAAAAAAATATCCAAATCTTTGATGATCCCCAGGAGCACCATCAATCTATCATAACCAAATGGAAAGAACTTGGCACAATAGCAAACCCGCCAAGAGATGACCCCTCACCAAAACTAACAGACCAGGCAAGGAGGGCATTAATCAGAGAGGCAGCACAGAGACCTAAGGTAACCCTGGAGGAGCTGCAGAGTTCCACAGAAGAGACTGGAGTATCTGTACATAGGACGACAATAAGCCGTACGCTCCATAGAGTTGGGCTTTATGGCAGAGTGGTCAGAAGAAAGGCTTTACTCTCAGCTAAAAACAAAAAGGCACATTGTGAGTTTGCGAAAAGGCATGTGGGAGACTCCCAAAATGTATGGAGGAAGGTGTTCTGGTCTGGTGAGACTAAAATTGAACTTTTCACCCATCAAAGAAAACGCTCTGTCTGGCGCAAACCCAACACATCACATCACCCAATGAACATCATCCCCACAGTGAAACATGGTGGTGGCAGCATCATGCTGTGAAGATGTTTTTCAGTAGCCGGGACTGGGAAGCTGGTCAGAGTAAGGGAAAGATGGATGGTGCTAAATACAGGGATATTCTTGAGCAAAACCTGTACTACTCTGTGCATGATTTAAGGCTGGGATAGAGGTTCACCTTCCAGCACGACAATGACCCCAAACACACTGCTAAAGCAACACTTGAGTGGTTTAAGGGGAAACATGTAAATGGGTTGGATTGGCTTAGTCAAAGCCCAGATCTCAATCCAATGGAAAATTTGTGGTCAGACTTAAAGGGGTACTCTGCTGCTAGGCATTTGGAACAAACTGTTCCGAATGCTGGAGCCAGCGACGGGAGCTTGTGACATAATAGCCTCGCCCCCTCATGACATCACGTCCCACCCCCTCAATGCAAGTCTATAGGAGGGGGTGTGACATCCGTCACACCCCCTCCCATAGACTTGCATTGAGGGGGCGGGGTGTGACATCATGAGGGGGCTGGATTATGATGTCACGAGCTCCTGGCGTCGGCTCCAGCGTTCGGAACAGTTTGTTCCAAATGCTGAGCAGCGGAATACCTCTTTAAAGATTGCTGTTCACAAGCGCAAACCATTCAACGTGAAGAAGCTGGAGCAAAATGGAATGGGCAAAAATCCCAGTGGTAAGATGTGCCAAGTTCATAGAGACTTATCCAAAGTGACTTGGAACTGCAAAAGGTGGATCTACAAAGTATTGACTTTAGGGGGGTGAATAGTTATGCACATTTACTTTTTCTGTTATTTTGTCCTATTTGTTGGTTTGCTTCACAATAAATAAATAAATAAAAACATCTTCAAAGTTGTGGGTATGTTCTGTAAAGTAAATTATCTAAATCCTCAAACAATCCATGTTAATTCCAGGTTGTGAGGCACAAAAATACGATCATGTACATCTTTCTGTCTCAGGATAGTCTCTTGATAATGTACCAGCTTCTATATATTTTGTACATTTTCTCAGAGACTTTTTTTTTGGTAAATAATCTTCATTGTTTATTTTGTATTCTCAAATCTTCTCAAATGATTTCGTATTATATTAGAGGCATAGCTTATGACGACTGGTCCAGTAATGTTGTTCTTCATTTATTATGTCTTGTCATCCTTTTTTATTATGCTGAATTTCCTGGCATATATATTTAATCTACAGGGATTTGTTACTCCAGGGGCAAATGTAGGATTTCTTCCAATGTAGTGTATTTGGACCATATTAGAAGTAGTGGGGCCCTTAGTGGACTAGGAGGTTTTTACAATGTTTCTCACAGAGTACAAACTTGTTTGTAAAAAATGACATGTTTTTCTATCTTCTCAGCATTTATGTTATGTCCTGGTAAAGCTTCACCATCACCTAGAGGCAGAAGGTTCTTGACAGCAATGTGTGAAGAAGACACTTGGATGGAGAAGGTCTGACCTTTAGAAAGCATGCCAAACCTGTAGAACCCGAGTTCAATCAGAACTTTGCTTAAAAGTTCTTCACTTCACAGGCACAAAATTTGTTGCTACTCCCAAAATGGATATTGTTAAACCACTTGGAAAAATCAGATAATAGATGTACTGCGTACAGGAACACCCCTGACATCACGAACGTGTCCCTGCCCCGGCTGCTCAGCTCCAAGCATGAGCAGAAGAGCTATGCCCGTTGTGCCTCAAGGTGTGGCTTGGGGGGGGGGGGGGGGGGCAGAGGAGTCTGGGGGGACATAGAAAATCTGGAGGAGGAGGACAGATGGGTCTTGGGGGTCTCTAGGAGAAGGACAGAGGGGTCTGGCTGCATAGGGGTCACTATGTGAAGGACAGAGGGGTCCGTACCCAGAGACCAATGTTACCATCGATCAACAAGGGGTCTGGAAGAGAAGGCCAGAAAGGTTTGGAGGAGGGGGGCTGAGCAGTCTTGGGGGACATAGGGGTCTGGGGAAATGCAACAGAGGGGTGTGGTGGGCAGAGGGCTCGGGAGAAGGACATAGGGGTCTTTAGGAGAACATAGATACTAAAGTTAAGGAGCTTTGTCAAAACATGGAACACATATGGAAATCAGATTTCAGAGCAATTAGTAAAACAATCAACATGGGCCAAATGTATTTTTATTTTACATGACAAAGACGGTCATATGACAGAATTATAGTCTAATTTTTTTAACAGGATTGGCAACTGGCAAAAAAATAAAACAAAAACTTAGAAAACATAAAGATTGACCCCAAACACCACTAAAACCGATCAAATGGTAAAACATCTAGTGTTGGTTACTCTAAAGAGCACCTGTGGCCTCTTTAAAAAAACTTGCGCCATTATGATCCACGTGAAGCTGCTACTCCATGGATTTTGGTGCCTTTTATTTTTTCAAGGGTCTCTTGCTCCATGTATTGTCCCCAATATACTACTAAAGGCTTAGATAGCCAAGAGAGGGAACACCACTGTTCAGTTCTCAACAGGGACAGCAGTAATGGCCACACCTTATAAAGTAACCTTTTTACATGTGACCTTTTTACAGAAATGTTGGTAGTATTTATACATTATACTATTTATTATTAAATAAGTCTAGAAAATCAGGTTTATGGTGTCAGCCGTAAGGGTCTGGATCTGGATCAAGGGTCTATAAAACACAGAAAAAAGGAGGAAACCTTAGAACTCTTATTAGGTCCAAAAAGTAACAAAGGTGTTTTATTCACCCATGCGCAGAAGACTTTAACACGTGATCCTTTTGATCCTTATTAGACTGCAAAGGTTTCCTTTCTTTGTTACTATGTTTACATATAGAGAGTTCTTCCTCATATCAAAAAGTCAATTTTAGGGTATGTTCACACGTACGCAGATTTGATGCGCAGGATTTTCTGCTGCAGATCTCAATGTAAACTAAATGACTGAGCACAGCTTCTAATCTGCAGTTACAAATCCTGCGCATCAAATCTGCACAGGATCCCGTATGTGTGAACGTACCCTTAGGGTACGTTCACACATACAGGATCCTGTGCAGATTTGATGAGCAGGATTTGTAACTGCAGATTAGAAGCTGTTACTTTTAACGTTTAGAAACGTTACCCTTAAAGGAGTACTCCGGCCCTAGCATCTTATCCCCTATCCAAAGGATAGGGGATAAGATGTCAGATCGCCGGGGTCCTGCTGCTGGGGACCCCCGGGATCTCCGCTGCAGCACCCCGCTTTCATTACTGCACAGAGCACACTCGCTCTGTGCGTAATGACCGGCAATACAGGGGCCGGAGCATCGTTACGTCACGGCTCCGCCCCCTCAAAACAAGTCTATCGGAGGGGATGTGGCAGCCATCATGCCCCCTCCCATAGACTTGCATTAAGGGGGCGGGCCGTTATATCACGAGGGGGCGGAGCCATGACATCACGATGCTCCGGCCCCTGTATCACCGGTCATTACGCACAGAGCGAGTGCACTCTGTGCAGTAATGATAGCAGGATGCTGCAGCGGGACCCCGGTGATCAGACATCTTATCCCTTATCCTTTGGATAGGGGATAAGTTGCTAGGGGCGGAGTACCCCTTTAAAGGGTAAGTAACATTGTACAGTTTGTAGCCTATTACAAGCACGTGCTGAAATAAATATAAGAAAACCAGATCTATGATACCTTCAATCTTCTACCAAGAAGTGACCCATTATGCTTTCAAAAAAAAACATTCCCTGAAAACATCCTACATCCAGTAGCACAGTGTGACATTGAGCTGTTCACATAACATAAAGTCTCAACTGGAACACGATTGTAATAGATATATTTTTATCCCACAATGCTAAAGAGCACGATATCATCACCACTTTTCTGAGGTATAGGATAAGTGTCGAAAACATGGTGTTCTGTAGTGAGAATAAAATAAATATGTCCTAGTAGGTTATACATCCGCCTCTGGAGCATCTGTGTAGAGAGAAGTGACTTGTCCATCCTTCCACTGCACAGTAATGTCACCCGGTTGACCCTCCTTCTTGAGTGAGCCACCCTCTTCAAGGTTCTCTTTTTCCAACACCAAGACAGCATGTTTGCCATCGGACTCTTCTTTGTCAGCCATGTTCATCTTGTACATAGCAATCATTTTCCTTTTTCTGTAATATAAAGAGTGAAATAGGAAGAAGAAATCTGAACAGAGCTACAGAATAGACTACAGAAGATGATGAGGCATGCGGCCGCCATTGTTGCCATAGTGCTGCGTCTGTGAGGTGGCATGGCCCAGAGCTGGAGGCCAGGTCAGGCAGTATCGGGGCTGCTCAGCCACTGGGCCATTCCCCCTTTGGGCATCGGTGTTGTGGCGGTCGCCTCCCAATGCCACTTCATTTTTTGTTAGGGACCCGCTCTACTCAGGTGGTCGTGACATGTCGAGCATGCTTTTTGATCAAAATGAGGACTAAGACCTGTTAGTTTTATTCATATGCCGAGAAGCAAATAAAAATGTTAGCTGGTCTACAATAAATAAATAAATAAATGCATAAATAAATAATACTCACCTGCTCCAATTCCAATGATGTTCAGGTCCCTGCTGCACTCCACTTCTGAGCAGGTATTTCCTGCATTTCATTTGGTGTGCAGTGGGGACCTGGGCCTGGGAAGCAGCAATTAAAGGGGTATTCTGGGCAAAAATATTTTATCCCCTATCCAAAGGATAGGGGATAAGATGTCTGATCGAGGGGGGCCGCTGCTGAGACCCCTTGTGATCTCCCTGCAGCACCCATGCATTCTATGCGGGTGCTGAATCTCCAGCTTTGGAAACCTCCGGGTTTCCGGGATTGGGGATGTGACGTCACGCCACCCCCCCTCCATTCATGTCTATGGGAGGGGGCGTGACGGCCGTCACGCCCCCTCCCATAGACATGAATGGAGGGGGCGTGACATCACGTCCCCAGTCCCGGAATGATGCATTATCAAACACAGTTGTATGGATAAAGTTGTAGTTATATAAGCTATTTCAGTGAAAGGGCGAGAGTTGGGGGGGAGAGGGTTGTGTTATGTCCTCTATGCATCCATTCAAAGCTTTTTACAAATAAGAGCAGAGGAAATAATGTGACTTTTTGTAGCACTATAAGATTCATCTTAGTTGTAGAGCTTCAGCTTCAATTCACAGTTGTGTGTAATCCTGTGGACTACAGCTGTCATTTAATAGTAAAGGTCAATCTTATAGCACTACAAAAAGTCATAGGGGGGATTTATCAAAATCTGTGCAGAGGAAAAGTTGCCCTGTTGCCAATAGCAACCAATCAGATTGCGTCTTTCATTTTTGGTTGTTAAGGGCAACTGGGCAAGTTTTCCTCTACACAAGTTTTGATAAATCTCCCCCATAGTGTTGTCCTGGTCTTAAAGGGTTACTCCACTGGAAACACTTTATTTTAAATCAACTGGTGCCAGAAAATTAAACAGATTTGTAAATTACTTCTATTTACGTCATTCTTCCATTACTTATCAGCTGCTGTATGATCCACAGGAAGTTATGTTCTTTTTAGATTTCTTTTCTCTCTGATCACAGTGCTCTCTGCTGACACTTTTGTCCATGCCAGGAACTGTCCAAAGTAGGAGCAAATCCCCACAGCAAACCTCTCCTGCTCTGGACAGTTCCTGAAATAGACAGAGGTGTCAGCAGAGAGCACTGTGGTCAGATAGAAAGGAAATTCAAAAAGAAAAGAAATTCTTGTGAAGCATATAGCAGCTGATAAGTACTGGAAGGATTAAGAGGTCAGAAGGATTAAGAGAAGATATGAGGACGGGATATGAGGTCGGGAAATGACAACGGGATATGAGGTTGGGATATGAGGACGGGATATGAGGTCGAGATGGGAGGATGTGATAGGAGGACGGGATATGAGGATGAGATATGAGGAAGGGATATGAGGACAGGATATGAGGTCTAGATATGAGGACGGGATATGAGGTTGGGATATGGGGACGAGATAGAGAGTCGGGCTATGAGGACGGGATATGAGGACAGGATATGAGGTTGGGATATGAGGATGGGATATGAGGTCGAGATAGGAGGATGGGATAGGAGGTCGGGATATGAGGTCGAGATAGGAGGACGGGATAGGAAGGATTAGGAAGGAAAAAACGGGCAACGCCGGGTACTCAGCTAGTGTGAAATATAAATGCAATGTTTAAGCATGTTTAAAGTAAAACTGTAGTGGTATATAGCTTATCCCCGCAATCTCCTGTATGGAGCCCTGACAGTGTGCAGGAAGGCCAAGGTGTCCATCCCAGCCCATAGAGATACATGGAGGGGGAGTGTCAGCTGCCGAGTCATGCGGGGACGAAACGCTTCATGCCCTTCATGCGGACACCCGGGGCCCCGTACAGGAGATCACAGGGAGGTCCGACCTTCGCATAGGGATAAGTTATATACCTCTACAGTTTTCCATCAAGCATATGTCACCTAATGGAAGAAACCTTAAAGCTTACCTGTTGTTTAAGATATTCTTACTAAGAAGAAATAATCCCAAAAACAATCCAAGAAATGATAGGGCCAGGATAGTATAGTTCCAGGCTGTTACTGTCAAAAGAAACAAAATATATTTACCGAACTCTGCAAAGAAACTCAGCCATGAACTCTTCTTCTATATGTATCAAAGTTACCTTGCACTCACCCATAGCTGTTGAGACTGCAGCACAACAAATGTTTTCTATGACTAAACTTGAAACTCTTGCTATTTCTTATGTTACTGAAATACTACGACCTTATGTTGGTTAGTGCCCTGAGAAAGGCTATCTATTGAATTCCATGCCTTATGATTTAACGTATAATGCTAATATAATACCGTGTCTGAATAACATTTCAAACAAGTTCCAGCTTATTTTTGCTATCATTTTTGCTAACTGTAAATCATTTAATTCACAAAAACAACTCCTTAGTAGTGATGAGCGGCATAGGCCATATTCGAATTCGCGATATTTCGTGAATATATGGACGAATATTCCTCATATATTCGCGAAATTCTCATATTCATTTTTTTCGCGAATATTGCGCCCTCCCTTCTTTAATAGTATAGGGAACTATGACTAGTGCATTAACTCTGTGATTTTTTGCCCATTGAAACCAATAGGCCCATTGTGGTCTATGGGGATCTCACGGCATGTAACACAGTAAGATAAGTAGTACTATCTTGGCAGCACAGTGGATGGGAGACCACCACAGATTCCAGTCCTGGGGTTGGACAAAGTGTTACAGTGTTGTGGTTCAACTTTACTGGAAAAGTTTCTGAGTTGCCCATAGCAAGCAGATTGCTTCCTTCATTTTTCAGAGGCCTTTTAAAAAATGAAAGACACAATCTGATTGGTTGCTATGGGCAACTGCACAACTCTTCCTCTACACTGGTTTTGAGGAATCTCCCCCATAGAGGGAGATTTATCAAAACCTGTCCAGAGGAAAAGTTTCTGAGTTGCCCATAGCAACCAACCAGATCGCTTCTTTCATTTTGCAGAGGACTTGTGAAAAATGAAAGTAGTAATCTGATTGGTTGCTATGGGCAACTCAGCTGCTTTTCCAGTAAAGTAAAGTTAAAGCACAACATTGTAACACCCCAGGACTCGAACCTGTCACAGTCTCCCATCCACTGTGCTGCTGAGACAGCCCTGCTTAGCATACTGTTATACATGACATGAGATCCCCATAGACCACAATGGGCCTATTGGTTTCATTGGACAAAAAAAATCACAGAGTTAATGCACTAGTCACAGTTCCCTATACCATTAAATTAGGGAGGACTCAATATTCGCAAATATGCGCATATATTTTTGCATATGCTGAAAAACAAATATTTGTAATTACGAATATATATAGTACTATATTCGCAAATATGCTATATTCGCGATTAAAATTCGAATTGCGAATATTCGCGAACAACACTACTCCTTAGCCCTGAAAAACAGCTCTGAAATCTTGGCCACTAGATGTTTTATTTTCCTTGCAATCTGCTGTCCACTGCCTGTAAGGGGAAATCCGAGTAAAGGTATGTGGTGGTTCAGTACGGGATGGTGTTTCCCCGTGCCTTCCCTGCCCTGTCAGGCAGGGGCCCTCAGTGTCCCCATGGCCCTCTTCAGTTGTTTCCCCCATATAAATCGGTTATGTATTATATTGTGTATTGTACCTTTAAATGGGTATTCCAGGAATTATTTTTTTTATTTGACTATGCTACAGGGGCTGTAAAGTTAGTGTAGTTCATAATATAGTGTCTGTACCTGTGTGTGACGGTTTTCTCACAATTCTTCTGTGATTTTCACCCCAATATTTATTTTTAACAGCATACAAAATGAATGCTGTCTCAGATTTTTCCCAGGTTTCTGATGACTGGGATGGGAGCCTGTCTGCTTCAATGGGTGGAGGGATCACTTGGTGGGAGAGGGATCAACTGCATCTAATGCAACAGCTGTAGGCACCCTGATTGAAAACAACAGGTCTTTTGAATGGATGCAGCTCATTTATGTTTCAATAGGTGGGGTGGCTGATGTGTGGGAGGGAAGAAAATGGAATTATGGGATTTGTAGTCAAAAAACTAAAACTAAAACAGGAAATACTAGTTCACAAAAAGCTAGACACAGTGCTATGGTAATCTCACAACATAGCCATTTAGCCCCAAAGACAAGCGCAGATCCTTCCTAAGCATGTCCATTACTGTCTGCCAGATACATACTAAAATCCTCTTATGGTGGATAACCCCTTTAACCCCTTAACGACGAAGGACATATATGTACGTCCTCCGCCGTCTTCCGCGATATGCCGCGGGGTCAAAGCTGACCGCCGCGTCTGAAATGAAAGTGAAAGTAACCCGGCTGCTCAGTCGGGCTGTTCGGGACCGCCGCGATGAAATTGCGGCATCCCGAACAGCTTACAGGACACCGGGAGGGCCCTTACCTGCCTCCTCGGTGTCCGATCGACGAATGACTGCTCCGTGCCTGAGATCCAGGCAGGAGCAGTCAAGCGCCGATAACACTGATCACAGGCGTGTTAATACACGCCAGTGATCAGTATGAGAGATCAGTGTGTGCAGTGTTATAGGTCCCTATGGGAGCTATAACACTGCAAAAAAAAAGTTTAAAAAAAGTGTTAATAAAGGTCATTTAACCCCTTCCCTAATAAAAGTTTGAATCACCCCCCTTTTCCCATAAAAAAAAATAAAACAGTGTAAATAAAAATAAACATATGTGGTATCACCGCGTGCGTAAATGTCTGAACTATAAAAATATATTGTTAATTAAACCGCACGGTCAATGGCGTACACGTAAAAAAATTCCAAAGTCCAAAAAAGCTTATTTTTGGTCACTTTTTATACCATAAAAAAAATGAATAAAAAGTGATCAAAAAGTCTGATCAAAACAAAAATGATACGGATAAAAACTTCAGATCACGGTGCAAAAAATTAGTCCTCACACCGCCCTGTACGTGGAAAAATAAAAAAGTTATAGGGGTCAAAAGAGGAAATTTTTTAACGTATAAATTTTCCTGCATGTAGTTATGATTTTTTTCCGAAGTACGACAATATCAAACCTATATAAGTAGGGTATCATTTTAACCGTATGGACCTACAGAATAATGATAAGGTGTAATTTTTACCGAAATATGCACTGCGTAGAAACGGAAAAGTTACAAAATGGCGTCTTTTCTTTGATTTTGTCGCACAATGATTTTTTTACCCGTTTCGCCGTGAATTTTTGGGTAAAATGACTAATGTCACTGCAAAGTAGAATTGGTGACGCAAAAAATAAGCCATAATATGGATTTTTAGGTGGAAAATTGAAAGGGTTATGATTTTTAAAAGGTAAGGAGGAAAAAACAAAAGTGCAAAAACTGAAAATCCTGCGTCCTTAAGGGGTTAATAAATGTACCATGTGATTGTTACCCAGGAGGTACTAGTGACCAGCTGATCCAAAAGGTGATCTATGGGCTCCCTGCTAGTCTCCCCTGTATAAGCCCTGGGTGGAGCTAGCCTCGCTCTCTTTGAGCTCTGCTCTCTCTTTGTGCTGAGGTCCAGTCCAGTCAAGTCGTGCCTATAGTGTGTTTTCAGAGCAGTGGAGGCCTCAAGTCAAGTGCAAGTAAGCTGAAGTCACTGTCCTGTCAGTCAAGTCAAGTCTTCTGTCTACTCAGTGTGGCCTGCACTAAATTCTCCTGACTACTACAAGTCCCATCAATCCTGCAAGGTCTCTGTGTCAATGGTCACCTCCTTGGGCCATGGCTGTACTGCATAGACTGTAACAACTGTCTACCCTCAGTAAGGCTACCATTGTCCGCAACTTGGCGTCTGTGCCTTCACTGCCCCCATGCCTAGCCCAAGATCCAGCGGTATACCTTTGGGTGGTTAAGGCTAAATCACGAACACAAGGGGTTAATACCTTCTGCCCCTAGGGTAACAACATCTGCCCTGCACCACACACCCTGCCGCCACCACAGGTACGTTCAAATCGGATCCAGATCATCTGTGAATTTCCTGTTGCAGGTGGAAAAACCTGCCCTGGTTTAAACCTGCAGCGGTAAACTTACAGAAGATCCGCACTTGTGAACATACCCTAACAGAGACACCAAAACAGTACACGGAAGTGGGGGTGAGGCTCAGCATGTGTTTTGTGAGTGTTCAGATGATCTGTACTGTCTATGCAAGGTAAATCAAGGCTTCCCTCTCCTTGCAGCAGCAGCAGTGCTTAAAGGGGCTCTCCAGGATTAGAGGATTAGAAAAACACTGCTTTGTTTTTGCAAAAGCAGCACAAAGACTGTCCACAGGTTGTGTGTAGTACTGTAACTCAGTCCCATTCACTTAAATGGAGCTCAGCTGCAATACCACACACAACCTGTGGATAGGAGTGGTGCTGCTTTTACGAGAAAGAAGCAACATTTTTCTAATTCTTGATAACCCCTTTAATGTAACCCTTCCCTCTCTTTGCTATTGCTGTTTACAGATAAGTAATACAAACAGGGGCGGACAGACCGTTTGGACTTTGTCCGTTAAAGGGCCCGCTGCTGTCAGGGGGGGTACAGCCAGGACCCCAGTAAGGGGCCCGGGCCCCAGCTGTACCCCCCTGCAGCAGCTGCAGCACAGAAGGGTCGGGTTGATGGGGGGCACTCGAGCCTGCGAGAGGGGGGCCACCGCTGCAGCACTGTTTACATCTTAAAATGTCCAGCCTTAGTCAGTGCAGGGGCCGCAGCGCAATGCCTCTCTGGGAGGAGAGCCGAGAGGGATGCTCCTCCCCCCACACTCCTCTGCGTGCAGGCTGCAGCCCCATTGGCAGAGCAGGCAGGTGCTTTGCTTCCTGCTCCACCGCGGACTCCGACACCCGCCCGCGCCGAAGGGGAACAGGAAGAGGAGGTATGGTAGAGGAGTGCAAGCTTTGGGTGCTCAAAGTCCTCAGGGCCAATAGTGTACCCTTCAGCAAAGACATGTGTTACACAGGTCACACACTCCTAAGGTCAACCTTTTTTCATTCTATTCCACTTAAAGGGATGCTCCTGACATCACACACTCTTTCTGCAGAAAGCTGGAGAGTGACCTAACTTTTAAGTAAACATAATCAATGGTATTTCAGACACACTGGTTGTGTGCAAGCTACTAGCACTTTGCATGACTCACTGACACAGTACAGCATGCACACAAGCAGCAGAGCCTGTGTGTGAGTGATTATGTTTACATAAAGATAAGGTTCCTGGCAGATATTTTCTCTTTCCTGCTCTGTGCATAAAGAGTGTGTGATGTCAGCAGCAGCCTGTCCACTGCTTTAGAGTGAGTAGAGGTGGTCTGGACCCTAGACAATAAGCAGTAGACAAAAAAGGCAGAGAAAAGCAGCTGTATCATGAAAAGAAGGTACTTTAAAAAATTACATATGTTTACAAAAGTGTACAGGGTGGGCCATTTATGTGGATACACCTTAATAAAATGGGAATGGTTGGTGATATTAACTTCCTGTTTGTGGCACATTAGTATATGTGAGGGGGAAACTTTTCAAGATGGGTAGTGACCATGGTGGCCATTTTGAAGTCGGCCATTTTGAATCCAACTTTTGTTTTTTCAATAGGAAGAGGGTCATGTGACACATCAAACTTATTGGGAATTTCACAAAAAAAACAATGATGTTATTGGTTTTAAAGTAACTTTATTCTTTTATGAGTTATTTACAAGTTTCTGACCACTTATAAAATGTGTTCAATGTGCTGCCCATTGTGTTGGATTGTCAATGCAACCCTCTTCTCCCACTCTTCACACACTGATAGCAACACCGCAGGGAGAAATGCTAGAACAGGCTTCCAGTATCCGTAGTTTCAGGTGCAGCACATCTCGTATCTTCACAGCATAGACAATTGCCTTCAGATGACCCCAAAGATAAAAGTCTAAGGGGGTCAGATCGGGAGACCTTGGGGGGCCATTCAACTGGCCCACGATGACCAATCCACTTTCCAAGAAACTGTTCATCTAGGCATGCTCGGACCTGACACCCATAATGTGGTGGTGTACCATCTTGCTGGAAAAACTCAGGGAACGTGCCAGCTTCAGTGCATAAAGAGGGAAACACATCATCATGTAGCAATTTCGCATAGCCAGTGGCCTTGAGGTTTCCATTGATGAAGAATGGCCCCACTATCTTTGTACCCATATACCACACCATACCATCACGTTTTGTGTTCCAACAGTCTTGGAGGGATCTATCCAATCTGGGTTAGTATCAGACCAATAGCGGTGGTTTTGTTTGTTAACTTCACCATTCACAAAAAAGTTTGCCTCATCACTGAACAAAATCTTCTGCGTAAACTGAGGGTCCTGTTCCAATTTTTGTTTTGCCCATTCTGCAGCACCTGAAATTACAGATACTGGAAGCCTGTGCTAGCATTTCTCCTGCGGTGTTGCTATCAGTGTGTGAAGAGTGGGAGAAGAGGGTTGCATTGACAATCCAACACAATGGGCAGCACATTGAACACATTTTATAAGTGGTCAGAAACTTGTAAATAACTCATGAAAGAATAAAGTTACCTTAAAACCAAGCACATCATTGTTTTTCTTGTGAAATTCCCAATAAGTTTGATGTGTCACATGACCCTCTTCCTATTGAAAAAACAAAAGTTGGATTCAAAATGACCGATTTCAAAATGGCCGCCATGGTCACCACCAATCTTGAAACATTTCCCCCCTCACATATACTAATGTGCCACAAACAGGAAGTTAATATCACCAACCATTCCTATTTCATTAAGAAGTATCCATATAAATGGCCCACCCTGTATTACTTTACAGCTCTACAATTTAAAAACTGATTATTGAGATGGGAATACCCCTTCAACATTTGCTTGGCTTGGTCATTGGATCTGGCCAAGAGTCAAGCCAAGTTCCCACCTATAATAAAACTTACAATCTCCAGTGCGATAGAAATAAATAGCTTTCTGCAGTTTCTTTTGGGCTTCAGTATCTATAGCCGTCACCTGACTTTGCCCACTGCTTGCATCAGCCATTTTTTGCAGTTACTCCCGTTTATTCTGTAAAACAATAAATAAGCAACACTTTAAAAACAGGAAGTTTTCATTTGCTCAGTTTCTTTTGTTATGCGTATGTTGCTAAAACCATTGATGAACTGTTTTTCCCAGTGTGTAATTTATCATTAGTTGGACACCTTGTCTCTTTCATGGCCTGTATGCTGATACGTAAACCATACAATACTCCATCTATTGATTTAAGCTTGAAAAGAAACCACACCTTGTGTGGCATCAAAATTAGTCTTTTCTGTGGTAAAACTTAAAATTTCGCACTCACATTTCATAAATTCAGCATGTAGTATAGACCCTGTCAAAAACTAAAATGTACATCTCTAAAAAGTCACTAAAAAGTTGCATGTTTTTTCACGGTTTTCCAACAGCTCAAACTTTTGTGACAGTTTAAAGTAAAATACATAGCATATATTCATGATAAATTCCCCCCAACACAGGGGAGTAACTATAGGGGGGTGCAGAGGTAGCTGTCTCATTGGGCCCATAAGCGAGCCCCAAGGCACATTTGCCCCATAAGAAAACAGTATTATAAATGGCACATGGGGCTGTGTTGCAGAATTTGTATTGGGGCCCAGAAGCTACAAGTTTCACCTCTGCCCCAACGTGCCTATCAAGTGTCTACTATCATGGGTGCCATGTGAACTTTCTTCTAGACATACAGTGGGGGAAAAATGTATTTAGTCAGTCACCAATTGTGCAAGTTCTCCCACTTAAAAAGATGAGAGAGGCCTGTAATTTTCATCATAGGTATACCTCAACTATGAGAGACATAGGCCCAGATTTATCAAAGAATATCTACGGTAGAGTTATTTTTCCACTTTTATTTGGATGGTGGGTTTGACTAGTGTACATCTTATTTATCAAGAAGGTTCAGTAGGATGATGAATTTTGCGCAGCTCTGCTGTGGTGGGAAAAGCTCTACCACATACACTTTTTCTAGACACTTGTGAGGCAGTGAAGTAGACACTTTCCCGGGTCTTGAATTTGGTGGTTAGGTGTTTTTATTTACTTTCACAGAGCTGCCTGGACATTTTTACTTGCATTTTAGACGCTACAATCAAATTTGATTGCGGTGTCTAAGGGGTTAAAGCCGGGCATCACCGTGATCGGTGATGTCTGGCATTAGCGATGGGTCCTGGTGGCAGATAGCCACCAGGACCACCCAGCTATGACCCGTGTCATAGAAGGGGAGTGGGACGCTGTCGTCCACAAGAGGTTAAAGGTTGAATTGTGGAAGGTAGAAGTGATTCTAACGCCTACTGGTAGGTGGTGTAGCTTTGCGCCTAAAAAAGTACCTTTGCGCACAAAATAGCGACTTTTGACAAAAGTGGCAAATGATAAATACGTGACCACTGCACGGTCAAAAAGAAAAAGTTCTACGGGTAGGCAAAAAGAGTGAAACTGTCTTTATCAAAAGGAGCATAAAAGTCTCAAAATATACTGCTTGCGCCTCAACTGCGACTAAACATAGACAAAAAAATGCTCTAAAAGCAATGATAAATCTCCCCCATAATGAGGAAAAAAATCCATGAAATCACATTGTCTGATTTTTAAAGAATTTATGTGAAAATTATGGTGGAAAATATGTATTTTGGTCAATAACAAAAGTTCAACTCAATACTTTGTTATATACCTTTGTTTGCAATGACAGATGTCAAACGTTTTCTGTAAGTCTTCACAAGGTTTTCACACACTGTTGCTGGTATTTTGGCCCATTCCTCCATGCAGATCTCCTCTAAAGCAGTGATGTTTTGGGGCAGTTGCTGGGCAACACAGACTTTCAACTCCCTCCAAAGGTTTTCTATGGGGTCGAGATCTGGAGACTTGTTAGGCCACTCCAGGACCTTGAAATACTTGTATTCTCCTCCCCCCCCCCCCCCCCCCCCGTTCTATCTCTCATTGTTGAGGTATACCTATGATAAAAATTACAGGCCTCTCTCATCTTTTTAAAACCTGGATTAGGACTGTTTTAAGCCCGAACCAGCTGTAAGTGCTATACACCATAGAGGTAATCATCATTGCTGTATTCACTAGTGTCATATACTATAACAGCTACCTGCTTGCATCATATGGGTGAGTGCCCTCCAGGGTACAATGCATTTATCAGCTTACTCATGTTTACTGGTACAGTGTGTCACAGCATATCTAAGGGTTATATTTGGCACTGACAGACTGACACTTCTGTATGATCAGGGTAAGCCATACATGGACATACATAGAAATGATAATACAATTGTCTGGAAGATAGATACAAGTTCCTTCCATTTTATTTAGTTAATTCCGAATTAACGAAAAGTTATGACATTTTCTTCTTATGCCCAAATGTTGCATCCATATCTACTTGAACATCCTATATCAAACCATAGTTCCACACATGTCAGTTTTCTGGGAAAATTGCAGAGAAAATGGCATTAATGAATGCAGAAACAAGACTTAAGAGAGAAGCAAGTGCCTTATATACTCAAGTATAAGCCGACCCGAATATAAGCCGAGGCCCCTAATTTCACCCCAAAAACCCAGGAAAAGTTATTGACTCTACTATAAGCCTAGGGTTGGAAATACATTATCCCCCCATGTCATCATCCAGACCCCCGTCATCATTCCCCCCCTTCATCCTCACCGCCTGTCAATCCCTTCATCAGTGGTCTTCAACCTGCGGACCTCCAGATGTTGCAAAACTACAACTCCCAGCATGTCCAGACAGGCATGCTGGGAGTTGTAGTTTTGAAACCTCTGGAGGTCCGCTAGTTGAAGACCACTGCGGCCTTCGTTACCATCCAGACCCCCCGTTTAGTTTTTTACTCCCCTCCCCTCGGTGGGAAGGAAGGGTGAGCTGGTCCGGGCCATCTATGCTGCAGGGACCTTTTGGTGGGGAGGATTAGTCGTTCCGGGCTGTCCATTTTCACCGGGGGGGGGCCCTCTTCTCCGCTCTGGGCCTGGCCCCGGACTAGTGACATTGCCTTGACGACGACGACGCACAGGGATGTTCACGCGCGTCCCTGTGCGTCGTAGTGAAGGCAACGTCACTAGTCCAGGGCAGGCCTGGAGCGGAGAAGAGGGCCCCCCTGTGAAAATGTACAGCCTGGAACCACTAACCCTCCCCACCGGACGGTCCCTGCATCATAGATGGCCCGGACCAGCTCACCCTTCCTTCCCACCGAGGGGTGGTGAGTAGAAAACTAAAGGGGGTGTCTGGATGATGACGAAGGCCGCTGTGGTCTTCAACCTGCGGACCTCCAGAGGTTTCAAAACTACAACTCCCAGCATGCCCGGACAGCCGATGGCTGTCCGGGCATGCTTTGAGTTGTAGTTTTGCAATATCTGGAGGTCTGCATGTTGAAGACCACTGACAGGCGGAGAGTTCACTCGAGTATAAGCCGAGGGGGCGTTTTCAGCACGAAAAATGGTGCTGAAAAACTCGGCTTATACTCGACTATATACTGTAAGTTGCCACTGCAGGCTACTGTAAGTCCAGGTTAAGTGTAAGAGAGCAACATGTAACCGTAACTGCCATTGACGGAGAACATACAATAATCAGACAATTTATGTGCTGTTGTACCAAAATGTAGTGTACAGTAGTTTTTGTCCATGTCAGTGTATTTACATAGGGTTGACTACTAGCCCCATGTTCACATTTTCGCAAACACCTTAGATCAGTAAAAACTGAAGTCAGCTGCATGGACCCAGGGGGCGCCTTCACAGGGGAGGCAATTTGCCACCCCAAGAAGATTTTTAACCCCTTCCCGACCCATGATGTACCGGTAACATCATGGGTAAGGTGAGGGGAATGTGGCGCAGGCCCGCGTCATAACCGAAAGATCCTTGCTGCTATCAGCAATTGTTAAATGGTTAAATGCCATAATCAATAGCAATCACAGCATTTAAACATTAAATGCCGATAATCCCTTGTGTCTAGGGAACCCATCTGCAGCTCCACAATGTAATCGCGGGCTACAGATGAGTTGCTGGAGAAGAACGTGGACTAACATGTCCTTCCCGATGCTCCGTGGATTGGGAATTGCTTATGGCTGCCTAGGCAGCTCTTAGCAATCAAGCGCGAAATCACAGATCAATTTAAAGAGGTACTCCACTGGCAAACATTTTTTTTAATCAACTGGTGCCAGAAAGTTAAACAGATTTATATAATACTTTTATTCAAAAATCCTAATCCTTCCAGTACTTATCAGCTGCCGTATGCTCCACAGGAAGTTCTTTTCTTTTGGAGTTTCCTTTCTGTCTGAGTACAGTGCTCTCTACTGACACCTCTGTCAATGTCAGGAACTGCCCAGAGAGGATAGCTTTGCTATGGGCATTTTCTTCTACTCTGGACAGTTCCTGCCATGGACAGAGGTGTCAGCAGAGAGCACTATGACCAGACAGAAAAGAAATTCAAAAAGAAAAGAAATTCCTGTGGAGCATACAACAGCTGATAAGTACTGGAAGCATTAAGATTTTTAAATAGAAGTCATTTACAAATCTGTTTAACTTTCTGGCACCAGTTCATTTGAAAAAAAAAATAAAATGTCTTCCAGTGGAGTATCCCTTTAATGCAATAGCATTACATTGTTCTTTGTAAGCTGTCTACTGATGGCTTATGATAGAGTTAAAAAAATGTTTTTAAAAATATTTAAAAAATCCCCCCGCTCCAATAAAAATTTTAATAACCCTCCTTTTACCATTTTCAAATAAAACACTGTTAAAAAAAAAAATATATATATATTTTGTGTCACCGCATGAGTTATTGTCTGAACTATTAAATTATGATGTTCCTGATCCTGCACGGTGACCGACGTAAACACAGAAAAATTCCAAATGACAAAATTGATGATTTTTGGTGACATCACGTCCAAGAAAAAAATTGAATAAAAAGTGATCAAAAAGTCATAGATACGCAGACTTAAACTTGACAGGTTAACGACCATGGACGTCTATACTCGTCCATGTGCCGTTAACTGTTGTATGACGCGGGCTCCTGACTCGAGCCCGCGTCATACCGACTGGCCCTCAGCTGATTCTTGTAGCTGAGGGCGGGTGTTAATAGCCGACATAGCCGCGGCCGGCTATTAACCCTTTAGATTGCTGCTGTCAAAGTTGACAGCGGCATCTAAAAAAAGCTGTGAACACTCTCTGGTGGTCCAGTGGGGTGGATCGCCCCCCAGCAGCACGATCCACTGTGGAGGTAGCCGGAAGGGCTTACCTCTCATCCTGCGCTGGTCCCGGCTCTCGGATTCACATAGTCTGGCAGGACCAGGCATTATCAATGGAGCGCAGATCACACAGATCAATGTGGTTCTATGAACCACATTGATCTGTATGAGGAAGCTAATGATTCCTCCTAAAAGTCCCCTAAGGGGACTAATAAAGTGTAAGAAAAAAAAAAAGTTTAATAAAATGAAAAAATAAACATAAATAATTAACACCTTCCTTATTAAAAGTTCAAATCCCCCCCCCTTTTCCCAAATTCCATGTAAAAAATATAAAAACATAATAAAAATAAACATTAGTGATATTGCTGCGTGCGTAAATGTCCGAACTATAAAAATATAATCCAAGAAAAGAAGGAATCAGTCGGCGACTTACCATTCAGTTGCTTCACGGTTCTTCTTTTATTGAAGGAACATACTCACATACATAGGAAGGGGAGAGAAGGACAACAAACAGATGCGGGGGGGGGGGGGTATGGGATCCGAAGAAGAAGAAGCACGATTCCCGTGTTAAATGGATCCCGTCACCTGTTGAGCAGTACCCCCCGCATCTGAGCCGCCGACTGATTCTTTCTTTTCTTGGACTGTGACTTGCTACATTCTATTAAAGTCAGAGCCCCACCGTATTTGCACCAGCAGTTATCCTACCTTCTTTGAGAGTACACCCGTGGTCAGACGCAGCAGTGCCGAGGCACCCCTGTTTGTTTTTTCTATAAAAATATAATGTTAATTAAATCGCATGGTCAATGGCGTATACGTAAAAAATGACCAAAGTCCAAAATTGCGTATTTTTGGTCCCTTTGTATACTGTAAAAAAATGCATAAAAACCAATCAAAAAGTTTGATCAAAACAAAAATGGTACCAATGAAAACTTCAGATCATAGCGCAAAAAAATTTGCCCTCTTACCACCCCATATATGGAAAAATAAAAAAGTTATAGGAGTCATAAGAGGATAATTTTAAAGATACTAATTTTGGTGCATGTAGTTATAATTTTTTTAAAGCAGTGAAATAAAGAAAAAAGAAAAACCTATATAATTTGGGGATCACATTGTAACCATATGGACTTACAGAATAAATATATGGTGTCATTTTTACCGAGAAGTGCACTGCGTAGAATCGGAAGACCCCAAAATTTACTAAATAAATTTTTTTCCACAATTTTGCCCGACAAATATTTTTTTTCTGGGTTCGCAGTAAATTTTGTGGTGAAATGATTGATATGATTACAAAGAACAATTGGTGGCACAAAAAATAAGCCCTCATATGAGTCTGTAGGTGCAAAATTGAAAGCAATATGATTTTTAAAAGGTGATGAGGAAAAAACGAAAGTGCAAAAACGGAAAAATCCGTGGACATTAAGGGGTAAAAAACATCAGTTCATGGTGCAAAACATAACCCTAACATAGATCTGTCAGTAGAAACATCAAAAAGTTGTAGGGGTCAGAACATGGCATTGAACAAACATTTTTGTTCCTTTTTCATGTTTTCTATATTATCCAAGTTTGATATCATTGGAATTGTACTGACCCATAGAATAACGATAGCATATCAAATTTACCATATTGTGACCCCTGAAAAAATTATCACCCCATAAGATAGGACCCAGGCAGCACAATGTCTTGGGCCAACCCTAAGTGACAGAATTGACAGAGTGGGCTGGAACAGCAACTCATTAAAGGGGTACTCCGGTGAAAACCTTTTTTCTTTTAAATCAACTGGTGGCAGAAAGTTAAACATATTTGTAAATTACTTCTATTAAAAAATCTTAGTCCTTCCAGTACTTATTAGCTGCTGAATGCTACAGAGGAAATCCCTTTCTTTTTGGAACACTGATGACATCACGAGCACAGTGCTCTCTGCTGACATCTCTGTCCATTTTAGCAACCATGCATAGCAGATGCATAGCAGATGCATAGCAGATGCATTGTAAGGGCAGCATGGTGGCTCAGTAGTTAGCACTGCTGCCTTGCAGTGCTGGGGACTTGGGTTCAAATCCCACTAAGGACAACAATAAATAAAGCTTTATTCTTATTATAATAACGTCAGTAGAGAGCACTGTGCTCGTGATGTCATCAGAGAGCATTCCAAAAAGAAAAGAATTTCCTCTGTAGTATTCAGCAGCTAATAAGTACAGGAAGGATTAAGATTTTTTAATAGAAGTAATTTACAAATATGTTTAACTTTCTGCCACCAGTTGATTTAAAAGAAAAAAGGTTTTCACTGGAGTTCCCCTTTAATATCACTGACTTGGCACTATGCAGTCTGTGGTCACAGAACCTAAAGAGAAAAGTAAATTTTCCGAGCAGAATTCCACTTAGAAAATACAGTGCAGCAGCCTGCCATTGTTCTCAATAAGATTCTGCTGCACTATTCACACTACAGAATTTCTGCCGGGACATTCCACCGTGGAAATTTCGGACTTGTTTATTGAGATGGCATATTTTAGAGCAGTCCTAGCACCAGCTTGTTTGCTGGCACCCGCTACAAATGGAATCTCCAGGCACAGAGGGGGAGATTTATCAAAACCTGTCCAGAGGAAAAGTAGCTGAGTTGCCCATAGCA
Source organism: Hyla sarda (assembly GCF_029499605.1). Taxonomy (NCBI): domain Eukaryota; kingdom Metazoa; phylum Chordata; class Amphibia; order Anura; family Hylidae; genus Hyla; species Hyla sarda. The sequence continues at coordinate 99,686,964 of NC_079192.1, read as the reverse complement.
ACCAATCAGATCGCTTCTTTCATTTTTCCAGAGGCCTTTTCAAAAATGAAAGAAGCGATCTGATTGGTTGCTATGGGCAACTCAGCATCTTTTCCTCTGGACGGGTTTTGGTAAATCTTCCCCAGAATCTTTAGTGTGCAAGAGTCTCTTAGGCTATGTTCACAGACCAGAATTTTTTTTACACCGGAAATAAGATTTTCGGGGCTGAGACATCTGCCGCAGAAATATTCCGCTGTGTGCATTGTGCAGCAGAATTTTATTGAAATCAATGGGACTCTGCTGCAGCGGAGTGTCTGTGCAGAATTCTGCGTAGACATTCCACTTTGTGAACATGCCCTTCGGGTGCAGAATAAAAGCCTAGTAGGAACTGATGTTAGCAGAGCAAAGTAAACAAACATATCACTTTCTCTTTGCTGGATTTATGGACTCTGTGACTTTGTACAAACAGATTTTTACAGGCAGTCTCTGTGTTTGAACACTTTTGCATTAATTGATCCCTACTGAATCCTACAGTCACCCTATGAGGAAAAACAAAGGGTCACATTTGTGTTGCCAAAAAAACACCCTGTACTATACAGATACTGTAGAACAGTGGTCTCCACACTGTGGACCTCCTGCATTTGCAAAACGACAGCTCCCAGCATGCCCGGACAGCCGTTGGCTGTCCGGGCATGCTGGGAGCTGTCGTTTTGCAACATCTGGAGGTCCACACTTTGGAGACCACTGCTGTAGATCTTCAGGAAGGCTGCAGGGAGTTTTACATGTCCACTAAAGCCCTGACCTATTTCTGGACCTATCTACAGAAAAGCAATTCTATTAGCAAAGTTACAGGAGACAGTTGTATTTTTTATTTAAATAACTCTCTGTAATATCTTATTAACCCCTTAAGGACTCAGGGTTTTTCCGTTTTTGCACTTTCGTTTTTTCCTCTTTACCTTTTAAAAATCATAACCCTTTCAATTTTCCACTCTAAAATCCATATTATGGCTTATTTTTTGTGTCACCAATTCTACTTTGCAGTGACATTAGTCATTTTACCCAAAAATGCCCGGCGAAACGGAAAAAAAAAATCATTGTGTGACAAAATCGAAGAAAAAACGCCATTTTGTAACTTTTGGGGGCTTCCGTTTTTACGCAGTGCATATTTCGGTAAAAATGACACCTTATCATTATTCTGTAGGTCCATACGGTTAAAATGATACGTGTATACGTTTAAAAATGTCATCTTCTGACCCCTATAACTTTTTTATTTTCCCACCTACAGGGTGGTATGAGGGCTCAATTTTTGCGCCATGATCTGAAGTTTTTATCGGTATTATTTTTGTTTTGATCGGACTTTTTGATCACTTTTTATTCATTTTTTTTAATGGTATAAAAAGTGACCAAAATGCGCTTTTTGGGACTTTGGAATTTTTTTGCGCGTACGCCATTGACCGTGCAGTTTAATTAATGATATATTTTTATAGTTCGGACATTTACGCACGCGGTTATACCACATATGTTTATTTTGATTTACACTGTTTCATTTTTTTTTATGGGAAAAGGGGGGTGATTCAAACTTTTATTAGGGAAGGGGTTAAATGACCTTTATTAACACTTTTTTTTTGCACGGAGCAGTCATTCGTCGAACGGACATTGAGGAGGCAGGTAAGGGCCCTCCCGGTGTCCTGCAAGCTGTTCGGGGCGCCGTGATTTCACCGCGGCGGTCCCGAACAGCCCGATTGACTAGCCGGGATACTTTCACTTTCGCTTCTAAAGGGTTAATACCGCACATCGCCGCGATCGGCGATGTGTGGTATTAGCCACGGGTCCCGGCCGTTGATGAGCGCCGGGACCGACGCAATGTGATGCGGGGTCGAAGCGCGACCCCGCTTCATATCGCGGGAGCCGGCGCAGGACGTAAATATACGTTCTGCGTCGTTAAAGGGGTTATCCAGGAAAAAAACTTTTTTTTATATATCAACTGGCTCCAGAAAGTTAAACAGATTTGTAAATTACTTCTATTGAAAAATCTTAATCCTTTCGGTACTTTCGAGCTGCTGAAGTTGAGTTGTTCTTTTCTGTCTAAGTGCTCTCTGATGACACGTGTCTCGGGAACTGCCCAGTTTAAAAGCAAATCCCCATAGCAAACCTCTTCTACTCTGTGCAGTTCCCGAGACAAGCAGAGATGTCAGCAGAGAGCACTGTTGCCAGACACAAAAAAACTACTCAACTTCAGCAGCTGATAATTATTGAAAGGATTAAGATTTTTTAATAGAAGTAATTTACAAATCTGTTTAACTTTCTGGAGCCATTTGATATAAGAAAAAAAACTTTTTTCCTGGAATACCCCTTTAAATACATTCATGATCACGTAGACTCTTCTTTATATAAAATAGTCCTACATCCCTTTATCTAAGGTCAGAATCAGTTTCTGCAAACACCCCTTATCTCCCTTATCACCCTTACACTTACTGATTCTAAGCAGGGTGTTTGTCCCCCAGGTTAGTAGCTGTAACTTCAGGCTTCTCTCATCCATTTCTCTTTCTTTTGCCTTATCTAAGTAAACACATTGGAGGTGAATGAACAGTGAGACTTTCACCCAGGAAACTGCGACTAGTACTATCAATGTGAACAGTATCGAGCTTGTGCAACACAATGGATGAAGGGGATCTGGGGTGAATCTGAATAAATCACATACCTTCTAGGGAAAATATTGCAAACTGCGGTGAGTAAGTTGCTAAGTCGACAAATGCGCCACCATGTTGCCACAAAATATTTATGTAGAGTACTGTAAGTCAACTGAGAGTGGGTGTATGGAAGATTATAATGTCTGAAGGGCTCGTTCACACATTATGGAATTTCTGCCCGGACCTAGGACTAGGACCACTCTGAAATGTGACATCTCAATGTATGGCAATGCATTTCAGAGTGGATTCAGATTTTGGCAATCTGGAATTTTTGTGGTTGAACGTCCACTGTAGAAATTCCGTAGTGTGAATGGTGCAGCAAAATCTCATTGATAACAATGGGAGGCCGCTGCACTGTATTTTCCATGCCAAATTCTGCTCGAAAAAAATGGAGTGTGAATGGAACCTAAGGCCATGCTCACATGTCGGAATTTCTGTGCCGGATTCCGCATTGGAATTTGTCACGGGAATTAAACAGGATTCTGCTGCTCTGTGCACACGGCGGAATTTCACTGCCAGATGTTCATTCTTTGTGCGGAGTCAGCATGTTATGCCGGTGCCCAGCAGTATCTGGAATGTCCGCATGGGGATTCTCCCTGAGGACATTCCGTCGTGTGAACATAACCTAACACATCTAGCACGATACACCAAATTTCTAATGCATCATGCTCCACAGTGATAGAGTTGGTGCAGTCTCTGTCTTTCTGGGCTAGTTTTATACCATCTAACTTTAGGATTGTATGAATAAGTCTGCCCCATTGTATTCTTAGGCTATGCTGACACGGTGAAATGTCCACTTTGAAAATTTCCACATGGACATTCCACAGACAATGGAGCACCGGCAAAACATGCCGGAGCTAGGCCAGCTCTGATATGCACCGTCACATAGATGGCAATGCATTTCTGAGCGGAATCCCCAAAAACATTGAACAGGTTCAATGTTTTTGCAGATGCTGGAATCTGAATTTCCGCTGCAATTCTGCTAGGGTATCAGAGCAGCCGAATCATATTGAAATCAATGGGACTCTGCTGCTGCAGAATGTCCAAGCAGAATATTCATGCAGAAATCTACATGGACATTCTGCCGTGTGAACAGGGCCTTAGGCTGGGTTCACATATGTCCGGCATCTGGCATAGGTGAACTCATCCTCAATCTTGATGCAACTTGATGCAACTGATATCACAACTTGTCATCAGTTGTATGGCATCTGGCGTCCATTGTTTCTGGGCAACGGACAGGGGAACGCAGCAAGCTGTGTTCCCGTGTAAGGTGCCCTCCGGCGTGTCCAACCATCCGGCGTTAAAATTGAGACGCTGAATGATTGTGAACTGTCCCATTCAAATGAATGGGATCAGTTCTAGCATTAGTTTCCCTCCGGGGAGGGAAACTATGCCGGACGCCGTACATATGTGAACTCAGCCTTATTGGCAAATTTTTGTATAATGAAAAGAAGCTGATTATTGGATATAAAACTTCGAGAGGCATTTCAATGGAATAAAACTTTGGCGAGCGACGCCTTCAACTATTGGTACTGTGCCTAGGAACCATGTTAGGCTGCGTTTCCACTAGGCAGTTTTTTTGGAAAGCGTCCGCTGCAGCTTTTGAGCCAAAGCCAGAAGTGGATCCAGCAGGAAGGAGAACTAGAAGTCAGGAGACAGGAGAGAGCACAGAGGAATGCTATCAGACAGAAGAGAGCACAGAGAAGTACTATCAGACAGGAGAGAGCACAGAGGAGTGCTATCAGACGGGAGAGAGCATAGAGGAGTACTATCAGACAGGAGAGAGCACAAAGAAGTACTATCAGACAGGAGAGAGCACAGAAGAGTCCTATCAGACAGGAGAGAGCACAGAGGAGTGCTATCAGACAGGAGAGAGCACAGAGGAGTGCTATCAGACAGGAGAGAGCACAGAGAAGTACTATCAGACAGGAGAGAGCACAGAGGAGTGCAATCAGACAGGAGAGGGCACAGAGGAGTACTATCAGACAGGAAAGGGCACAGAGGAGTACTATCAGACAGGAGAGATCACAGAGGAGTACTATCAGACAGGAGAGAGCACAGAGGAGTACTATCAGACAGGAGAGAGCACAGAGGAGTACTATCAGACAGGAGAGAGCACAGAGATGTACTATCAGACAGGAAAGAGCACAGAGGAATGCTATCAGACAGGAGAGAGCACAGCGGAGTGCTATCAGACAGGAGAGAGCACAGAGGAGTGCTATTGTTACGCCGAGCGCTCCGGGTCCCCGCTCCTCCCCGGAGCGCTCGCTTCACTCTCCCCGCTGCAGCGCTCCGGTCACATCCTCTGACCCGGGGCGCTGCGATTCCGCTGCCAGCCGGGATGCGATTCGCGATGCGGGTAGCGCCCGCTCGCGATGCGCACCCCGGCTCCCGTACCTGACTCGCTCCCCGTCTGTCCTGTCCCGGCGCGCGCGGCCCCGCTCCCTAGGGCGCGCGCGCGCCGGGTCTCTGCGATTTAAAGGGCCACTGCGCCGCTGATTGGCGCAGTGGTTCCAATTAGTGTGTTCACCTGTGCACTTCCCTATATCACCTCACTTCCCCTGCACTCCCTTGCCGGATCTTGTTGCCATTGTGCCAGTGAAAGCGTTCCTTGTGTGTTCCTAGCCTGTGTTCCAGACCTTCTGCCGTTGCCCCTGACTACGATCCTTGCTGCCTGCCCCGACCTTCTGCTACGTCCGACCTTGCTTCTGCCTACTCCCTTGTACCGCGCCTATCTTCAGCAGCCAGAGAGGTGAGCCGTTGCTAGTGGATACGACCTGGTCACTACCGCCGCAGCAAGACCATCCCGCTTTGCGGCGGGCTCTGGTGAAAACCAGTAGTGGCTTAGAACCGGTCCACTAGCACGGTCCACGCCAATCCCTCTCTGGCACAGAGGATCCACTACCTGCCAGCCGGCATCGTGACAGTAGATCCGGCCATGGATCCCGCTGAAGTTCCTCTGCCAGTTGTCGCTGACCTCACCACGGTGGTCGCCCAGCAGTCACAACAGATAGCGCAACAAGGCCAACAGCTGTCTCAACTGACCGTTATGCTACAACAGTTACTACCACAGCTTCAGCAGTCATCTCCTCCGCCAGCTCCTGCACCTCCTCCGCAGCGAGTGGCCGCTCCTGGGCTACGCCTGTCCTTGCCGGATAAATTTGATGGGGACTCTAAGTTTTGCCGTGGCTTTCTTTCCCAATGTTCCCTGCATCTGGAGATGATGTCGGACCTGTTTCCCACTGAAAGGTCTAAGGTGGCTTTCGTAGTCAGCCTTCTGTCCGGAAAAGCCCTGTCATGGGCCACACCGCTCTGGGACCGCAATGACCCCGTCACTGCCTCTGTACACTCCTTCTTCTCGGAAATCCGAAGTGTCTTTGAGGAACCTGCCCGAGCCTCTTCTGCTGAGACTGCCCTGTTGAACCTGGTCCAGGGTAATTCTTCCGTTGGCGAGTATGCCGTACAATTCCGTACTCTTGCTTCAGAATTGTCCTGGAATAATGAGGCCCTCTGCGCGACCTTCAAAAAAGGCCTATCCAGCAACATTAAAGATGTTCTGGCCGCACGAGAAATTCCTGCTAATCTACATGAACTTATTCACCTAGCCACTCGCATTGACATGCGTTTTTCCGAAAGGCGTCAGGAACTCCGCCAAGATATGGACTCTGTTCGCACGAGGCGTTTCTTCTCCTCGGCTCCTCTCTCCTCTGGTCCCCTGCAATCTGTTCCTGTGCCTCCCGCCGTGGAGGCTATGCAGGTCGACCGGTCTCGCCTGACACCTCAAGAGAGGACACGACGCCGTATGGAGAACCTCTGCCTGTACTGTGCTAGTACCGAACACTTCCTGAGGGATTGTCCTATCCGTCCTCCCCGCCTGGAAAGACGTACGCTGACTCCGCACAAGGGTGAGACAGTCCTTGATGTCTACTCTGCTTCTCCACGTCTTACTGTGCCTGTGCGGATGTCTGCCTCTGCCTTCTCCTTCTCTACTGTGGCCTTCTTGGACTCTGGATCTGCAGGAAATTTTATTTTGGCCTCTCTCGTCAACAGGTTCAACATCCCGGTGACCAGTCTCGCCAGACCCCTCTACATCAATTGTGTAAATAATGAAAGATTGGACTGTACCATACGTTTCCGCACGGAGCCCCTTCTTATGAGCATCGGATCTCATCACGAGAGGATTGAACTTTTGGTCCTCCCCAATTGCACCTCGGAAATTCTCCTTGGACTTCCCTGGCTTCAACTTCATTCCCCAACCCTGGATTGGTCCACTGGGGAGATCAAGAGTTGGGGGTCCTCTTGTTCCAAGAACTGTCTAAAACCGGTTCCCAGTAACCCTTGCCGTAATTCTGTAGTTCCTCCAGTAACCGGTCTCCCTAAGGCCTATATGGACTTCGCGGATGTTTTCTGCAAAAAACAAGCTGAGACTCTACCTCCTCACAGGCCTTATGATTGTCCTATCGACCTCCTCCCGGGCACTACTCCACCCCGGGGCAGAATTTATCCTCTCTCTGCCCCAGAGACTCTTGCCATGTCTGAATACGTCCAGGAGAATCTAAAAAAGGGCTTTATCCGTAAATCCTCCTCTCCTGCCGGAGCCGGATTTTTCTTTGTGTCCAAAAAAGATGGCTCCCTACGTCCTTGCATTGACTACCGCGGTCTTAATAAAATCACGGTTAAGAACCGCTACCCCTTACCCCTCATCTCTGAACTCTTTGATCGCCTCCAAGGTGCCCACATCTTTACTAAATTGGACTTAAGAGGCGCCTATAACCTCATCCGCATCAGAGAGGGGGATGAGTGGAAAACGGCATTTAACACCAGAGATGGACACTTTGAGTATCTGGTCATGCCCTTTGGCCTGTGCAACGCCCCTGCCGTCTTCCAAGACTTTGTCAATGAAATTTTTCGTGATCTATTATACTCCTGTGTTGTTGTATATCTGGACGATATCCTAATTTTTTCTGCCAATCTAGAAGAACACCGCCAGCATGTCCGTATGGTTCTTCAGAGACTTCGTGACAATCAACTCTATGCCAAAATTGAGAAATGTCTGTTTGAATGCCAATCTCTTCCTTTTCTAGGATATTTGGTCTCTGGCCAGGGACTACAGATGGATCCAGACAAACTCTCTGCCGTCTTAGATTGGCCACGCCCCTCCGGACTCCGTGCTATCCAACGCTTTTTGGGGTTCGCCAATTATTACAGGCAATTTATTCCACATTTTTCTACCATTGTGGCTCCTATCGTGGCTTTAACCAAAAAAAATGCTGATCCCAAGTCCTGGCCTCCTCAAGCAGAAGACGCCTTTAAACGACTCAAGTCTGCCTTTTCTTCGGCTCCCGTCCTCTCCAGACCTGACCCTTCCAAACCCTTCCTATTGGAGGTTGATGCCTCCTCAGTGGGAGCTGGAGCTGTTCTTCTACAAAAAAATTCTTCCGGGCATGCTGTCACTTGTGGTTTTTTCTCTAGGACCTTCTCTCCAGCGGAGAGGAACTACTCCATCGGGGATCGAGAGCTTCTAGCCATTAAATTAGCACTTGAGGAATGGAGGCATCTGCTGGAGGGATCAAGTTTTCCTGTTATTATCTACACCGACCACAAGAACCTCTCCTACCTCCAGTCTGCCCAACGGCTGAATCCTCGCCAGGCCCGGTGGTCTCTGTTCTTTGCCCGATTTAATTTTGAGATTCACTTTCGTCCTGCCGATAAGAACATTAGGGCCGATGCTCTCTCTCGTTCCTCGGATGCCTCAGAAGTTGAACTCTCTCCGCAACACATCATTCCACCTGACTGCCTGATCTCCACTTCTCCTGCCTCCATCAGGCAGACTCCTCCAGGAAAGACCTTTGTTTCTCCACGCCAACGCCTCGGAATCCTCAAATGGGGTCACTCCTCCCATCTCGCAGGTCATGCGGGCATCAAGAAATCTGCGCAACTCATCTCCCGCTTCTATTGGTGGCCGACTCTGGAGACGGATGTTGTGGACTTTGTGCGAGCCTGCACTATCTGTGCCCGGGATAAGACTCCTCGCCAGAAGCCCGCTGGTTTTCTTCATCCTCTGCCTGTCCCCGAACAGCCTTGGTCTCTGATTGGTATGGATTTTATTACTGATTTACCCCCTTCCCGTGGCAACACTGTTATTTGGGTGGTCGTTGATCGATTCTCCAAAATGGCACATTTCATCCCTCTTCCTGGTCTTCCTTCTGCGCCTCAGTTGGCTAAACAATTTTTTGTACACATTTTTCGTCTTCACGGGTTGCCTACGCAGATTGTCTCGGATAGAGGCGTCCAATTCGTGTCTAAATTCTGGAGGGCTCTCTGTAAACAACTCAAGATTAAATTAAATTTTTCTTCTGCATATCATCCCCAGTCCAATGGACAAGTAGAAAGAATTAACCAGATCTTGGGTGATTATTTGCGACATTTTGTTTCCTCCCGCCAGGATGACTGGGCAGATCTCCTCCCATGGGCCGAATTCTCGTATAACTTCAGGGTCTCTGAATCTTCCTCCAAATCCCCATTTTTCGTGGTGTACGGCCGTCACCCTCTTCCCCCCCTCCCTACTCCCTTGCCCTCTGGTCTGCCCGCTGTGGATGAAATTTCTCGTGACCTTTCCATCATATGGAGAGAGACCCAAAATTCTCTCTTACAGGCTTCATCACGCATGAAGAAGTTCGCGGATAAGAAAAGAAGAGCTCCTCCCGTTTTTTCCCCTGGAGACAAGGTATGGCTCTCCGCTAAATATGTCCGCTTCCGTGTCCCTAGCTACAAGTTGGGACCACGCTATCTTGGTCCTTTCAAAATTTTGTGTCAAATCAATCCTGTCTCTTATAAACTTCTTCTTCCTCCTTCTCTTCGTATCCCTAATGCCTTTCACGTCTCTCTTCTCAAACCACTCATCCTCAACCGTTTTTCTCCCAAATCTGTTCCTCCCACTCCTGTTTCCGGCTCCTCGGACATCTTCTCTGTCAAAGAAATCTTAGCTTCCAAAAAGGTCAGAGGGAAAACTTTTTTTTTAGTGGACTGGGAGGGTTGTGGTCCTGAAGAGAGATCCTGGGAACCTGAGGACAACATCCTAGACAAAAGTCTGCTCCTCAGGTTCTCAGGCTCTAAGAAGAGGGGGAGACCCAAGGGGGGGGGTACTGTTACGCCGAGCGCTCCGGGTCCCCGCTCCTCCCCGGAGCGCTCGCTTCACTCTCCCCGCTGCAGCGCTCCGGTCACATCCTCTGACCCGGGGCGCTGCGATTCCGCTGCCAGCCGGGATGCGATTCGCGATGCGGGTAGCGCCCGCTCGCGATGCGCACCCCGGCTCCCGTACCTGACTCGCTCCCCGTCTGTCCTGTCCCGGCGCGCGCGGCCCCGCTCCCTAGGGCGCGCGCGCGCCGGGTCTCTGCGATTTAAAGGGCCACTGCGCCGCTGATTGGCGCAGTGGTTCCAATTAGTGTGTTCACCTGTGCACTTCCCTATATCACCTCACTTCCCCTGCACTCCCTTGCCGGATCTTGTTGCCATTGTGCCAGTGAAAGCGTTCCTTGTGTGTTCCTAGCCTGTGTTCCAGACCTTCTGCCGTTGCCCCTGACTACGATCCTTGCTGCCTGCCCCGACCTTCTGCTACGTCCGACCTTGCTTCTGCCTACTCCCTTGTACCGCGCCTATCTTCAGCAGCCAGAGAGGTGAGCCGTTGCTAGTGGATACGACCTGGTCACTACCGCCGCAGCAAGACCATCCCGCTTTGCGGCGGGCTCTGGTGAAAACCAGTAGTGGCTTAGAACCGGTCCACTAGCACGGTCCACGCCAATCCCTCTCTGGCACAGAGGATCCACTACCTGCCAGCCGGCATCGTGACAGCTATCAGACAGGAGAGGGCACAGAGGAGTACTATCAGACGGGAGAGATCACAGAGGAGTACTATCAGACAGGAGAGATCACAGAGGAGTACTATTAGACAGGAGAGAGCACAGAGGAGTCCTATCAGACAGGAGAGAGCACAGAGGAGTGCTATCAGACAGGAGAGAGCACAGAGGAGTCCTATCAGGCAGTGGAGAGCACAGATGAGTGCTATCAGACAGGAGAGAGCACAGAGGAGTTGTTCTGATCAGTATTTTGCATCGGTAATTATAAACTAAAATCAGGAATGGATCTAAAACAAGACAGATGTGCAAATCTACCTTATCTTACTATAGGTTCCACTACTGCTTTTGACATATGAATTCCTATGCAAAACACTGACCACAATACTGCAATGTGAAAATTGGCCTTTAAATGCAGACTACTGTAGAGAATTTATAGGGGAAAAAAAAAAAAAAACAAGGCCAGTGCCTCATGTATTACTCAAACGTATAGAGACCCTTGTATTGAGTCTGTCCAGAGAATAACCACGCTTTAAAATGGCAGCTCACCTGGAGTAGATGAAAAATCGCCTATTAACCCTAGAAATAGGGTATCAAATCAGGAGATAGCTGTTCAGCTAGGAAGTCACTGGATAGGGGTAATCTGTCCTGTTATGGAGCAATTCAATAGTAATCAAAGAAGTAGCAAGTTGGATATATTTATAAATCGAAAATAGGACTTGTTAATTGTAAAATAATAAACAAAATATACAGGAAACAATTACACGTTTCGGCAGTAACATCCCCCTTCTTCAAATTGACATAAATTTGAGGAAGGCGGATGCTACTCCCGCATAATTGTTTCCTTTATATTTAATTTATTATTTTATTTACAATAAACAACTCCTATTTTAGATTTACAAATATTCACAATTTGTTACTTCTTTGACTGGGATACAGTGTTTTTTCTACTTTTGCATTACTGCAAAAAATGGCCTCCTAAGGGATATGCAAAGGCAGCACCCAAGGCTCTCTACTCTGAACAACCACTAATTCATTTTGTAGCCATCATGTCTTTGGAAACTCTTGTTCCTGCCTCCAGTACAGGTCCAGGCCAAGAAAATTTGGACCCTTTTGTGGTTTGATTGCAAATTGCTACACAAATCTTTTTTTTCATGTGTTCTTGTATAATAATCAAAATAGCTGGCTCCTTTACAATGGAAATACAATATATATAAGGCCAGTTAGAAGGTCCGCCTAATTGTTTTTCCGTACCAGATTGTTATCAGATGCTGCAGCCTGAGCCTCTGAGATCTGAGTCACCAGAACTATAAACTTTATTGGTAAAAGAAACTGAGCCCATGTGACAGATCCTTGGTTATGTATCCTATGATATAGTAACTCATGGGGGGGAGTTTTATCATTCCCTGCATCAGTACAGAGTAGAGATGAGCGAACTTACAGTAAATTCGATTCGTCCCGAACTTCTCGGCTCAGCAGTTGAAGACTTATCCTGCATAAATTAGTTCAGCTTTCAGGTGCTCTGGTGGGCTGGAAAAGGTGGATACAGTCCTAGGAGACTCTTTCCTAGGACGAGCCGAGAAGTTCGTGACGAATCGAATTTACTGTAAGTTCGCTCATCTCTAGTACAGAGGACTAAAATTGCTTTGTGTTATTCTTTTGTACAACATTTTTTGTACAACATTTGTTTTTAAAATAAAAGAGCTTTGCGACAAAAATTTTTTAAATATTGAGCATTTTTCCCACTTTATGCCAGTGCAGGGAAAGATAAATACCCCCTATGTATCTGTCTTTTTTGTTATTGCAATAAACTACAGTCTAGTGGCGTTTCGAAAATGTAATCCGATCTTGATGCTACGAGAATCTAGATCGCTATCTGATACACTGGTTGCTACATACAACTATTATTTCTATAAAATACAGGTAGCCATGGACAACACAGCCATTATTCCTCTAACACACTGGTTGCTATACGCAGCACATCTACAATTTCTCCCTTACACAAGGCTCCCAGTGTTTGTACTGTAAAATATTACGATAACAAGAAGATTTAGCAAAATCTGGAACAGCCTCCCCCCCCCCCTAGGGTTGCCACTTTTCTTGAAAAAAACATACCGGCCATGCTAATTTGCATAATGAATTATGTATGCGTAACATCACAGGATACATATATGCAGGGGAAATTTTGTCCTATTCTGACCCCTATAAAACTTTTTTATTTCTGCTTATACGGGCCTGAATGAGGGCTTATTTTTAGTACCCCAATCTGTAGTTTTTAACAGTACCGTTTTTGTTTTGATGTGACTTTTTGATCGCTTTTTTTAAATTAAATTTGGGAGTTGCAGCTAGTTACCAACTACAACTCTCAGCATGCCCTGATACAGCCTGTGGCTCAGCCATCTGCCCCAAACAAAAACTACAACTCCCAGCATGTTGGACTATACAGTAGCATACAGTATTGGTCAGTGTTTTCCAACTAGGGGTGCCTCCAGCTGTTGCAAAACTATAACTCACAGCATGTTGGACTATATAGTAGTACATGGTATAGGGCAGTGTTTCCCAACCAGATGAGCCTCCAGCAGTTGCAAAACTACAACTCCCAGCATGCCCGGACAGCCAACGGCTGTCCGGGCATGCTGGGAGTTGCAGTTTTGCAAAAGCTGGAGGCGCTCTGGTTGGGAAACACTGGTATAGGTAATAGTGTAACATTCCCGGAGTTGGAGGATTGGTTGGATAAACACCGGCCATTGCATTGCATTGCCGGTACTTTTAATATAGAAATAACGGCAGGGTGGTCAAAATGGTAAAATACTGTCTAGGTGGCAAACTCCCCCCCCCCCCCCCCAACTATCATGTGCCAGTTATTACATTGGTTCTATCTTACGTAAAATTTAGGCCTTTAGGACCCCTAAAGTCTGGGTGTGACTGCAACCCCTTTGCACCCTTATAGTTATACCACTTAAAAGTCTCAAAATAGTTTGATCACATTATATAAGATTATGATAAAACATATATATATATATAAAACATATATATACACAGAACTCTCTAAACATTTAGAATAAACATACATCTAGCACATACCTTCACAGAGTGTCCTAATAGGTTACAAGTCATTGGCAGACTGGCAAGCTGTGCTCAGTGTTTTATATTTCGAGGTAGGAATGCCCAGTGCCCTTGGCATACAACCCGGCTTATCTGCGATTGCAATATCTTTTTGATTCCTTTTGTGTCTTTGACCCTAGGTTCCTGGTTATTCTGTAACTAGCCCATCCTCACTGCAAAAGCAGAAAAGCCCTGATAGGCAATGATCTATTCCCTCTGTCAATGACCTGTTGTGCACTTTGATTTCAATCAGTTCATAAAGTCCTATGAGGCTTAGTCAATTCCTGCACAAGAAAACGACTTTTTCCACAGTCTACTAAATGGTGTTTCTTAGTCTGATATGATATATTCTGTATACTACTAACACTGGAAGTATTGATAACCCTGCTAGACAATGTGAAGGTACAAAACCTTCATGGGAGCAACTTGCAGTCCAAAAAACTGGAGTGTGCCTGATAGTCTTGTATTTATACAGACGTGAAAGGGCTGTGTTATTGTACCTGTTCTAGATGTATATCCTCTACATACACTGCTCAAAGAAATAAAGGGAACACTAAGATAACACATCCTAGATCTGAATGAATGAACTAATCGTATGAAATACTTTCGTCTTTACATAGTTGAATGTGCTGACAACAAAATCACACAAAAATTATCAATGGAAATCAAATTCATCAACCCATGGAGGTCTGGATATGGAGTCACACTCAAAATCAAAGTGGAAAACCACACTACAGGCTCATCAAACTTTGATGTAATGTCCTTAAACAAGTCAAAATGAGGCTCAGTAGTGTGTGTGGCCTCCACGTGCCCGTATGACCTCCGTACAATGCCTGGGCATGCTCCTGATGAGGTGGTGGATGGTCTCCTGAGGGATGTCCTCCCAGACCTAGACTAAAGCATCCGCCAACTCCTGGACAGTCTGTGGAGCGACTGGATGGAGCGAGACATGATGTCCCAGATGTGCTCAATCGGATTCAGGTCTGGGGAACGGGCAGGCCAGTCCATAGCATCTATGCCTTCCTCTTGCAGGAACTGCTGACACACTCCAGCCACATGAGGTCTAGCATTGTCTTGCAATAGTAGGAACCCAGGGCCAACCACACCAGCATATGGTCTCACAAAGGGTCTACAGATCTCATCTCAGTACCTAATGGCAGTCACTCTACCTCTGGCAAGCACATGGAAATGCCACCCCACACCATTACTGACCCACCGCCAAACCGGTCATGATGGAGGATGTTGCAGGCAGTAGAACGTTCTCAACAGCGTCTGCAGACTCTGTCACATCTGTCACATGTGCTCAGTGTGAACCTGCTTTCATCTGTAAAGAGCACAGGGCGCCAGTAGCGAATTTGCCAATCTTGGTGTTCTATGGCAAATGCCAAGTGTCCTGCATGGTGTTTGGCTGTAAGCACAACCCCCACCTGTGGACGTCGGGCCCTCATACCACCCTCATGGATTCTGTTTCTGACCGTTTGAGTGGACACATGCACATTTGTGGCCTGCTGGAGGTCATTTTGCAGGGCTCTGGCAGTGCTCCTCCTGCTCCTTAGCAGAAAGGTGGAGGTAGCGGTCCTGCTGCTGGGTTGTTGCCCTCCTAAGGCCTCCTCCACGTCTCATGTTGTACTGGCCTGTCTCCTGGTAGCGCCTCAATGCTCTGGACACTACGCTGACAGACACAGCAAAGCTTCTTGCCACAGCTCGCATTGAAGTGCCATCCTGGATGAGCTGCACTACCTAAGCCACTTTGTTGAGTTGTAGACTCCGTCTCATGCTACCACTAGAGTGAAAGCACCGCCAGCATTCAAAAGTGACCAAAACATCAGCCAGGAAGCAGAGGAACTAAGAAGTGGTCTGTGGTCACCACCTGCAGAATCACTCCTTTATTGGGGGTGTCTTGCTAATTGCCTATAATTTCCACCTGTTGTCTGTTTCATTTGCACAACAGCATGTGAAATTGATTGTCAATCAGTGTTGCTTCCTGAGTGGACAGTGTGATTTCACAAAAGTGTCATTGACTTGGAGTTGTGTTAAGTGTTCCCTTTATTTTTTAGAGCAGTGTACAAATAGATAATGGATTAGGATGGGGAAGTTGGGCTATGTGCGAACAACTATATTTTCGTAAGTATTTGGTTGTCATTTTGTGGAGTATTTTTTTTACCCAAACCAGGAGTGGACAGACACAGAGAAAAACTACAATGTAAAGATTTGCACCTTTTTCTGTGTTTTGGACCACTCCTGGTTTTGGTAAAACTATTGACTAAAGTGAAGACCAAAATAAGGGTCAAATAATTGTGTGTGCAGTTATCCTATCAATTGCACATGATATGTGACAACAGCCTGTAGTCCTGTTAATTCAAGGTCCTGTTGCTATATGACAAAATAATAGTGGATATATATTTTTTTGCAGGAAAACAACAACAGAAATCTTGGCAAGTCAATAAATGGGAAAAATCATAAAATATTAATTTAAGCCATGATCCCAAGGTTAAATCCCCATGTCCATGAGGTCACCTTACTGTGGTGGAATGGTATACATTATTTGTTCAGATAGTATGTGTGGTAGGGCCTTGGGGGTGTAGTGTAGTGTTGAGCGGCATAGGCCATATTCGAATTCGCGAATATTCGCGAATATATGGACGAATATTCGTCATATATTCGCGAATATTCGCATATTCGTTATATCCTCGTTTTATTTTCGCATATGCGAATATTCGCGTATGCGAAAATTAGCATATGTGAATATTAGCAAATACAAAATTAGCATACGCGCAAATTCGCATATGCGAAAATTAGCATATGCGAATTTTCTCATATGCGAATTTTCGCACGCCAGTCTCACACAGTAGTATTAGAGCCTTCTTTACACCACACGAGCTGGAAGCAGAGAGGGATGATCACTGTGATGTGTACTGTGAAGAAAAAAAAAAAAGAAAAAAAAAAAAAACGAATATTCGTAATTACGAATATATAGCGCTATATTCGCGAAATTCGCGAATTCGCGAATATGCGATATTCGCGAATAATATTCGAATTGCGAATATTCGCGAGCAACACTAGTGTAGTGTAGTTGGGGTGTTGCTTCGGTATATGAGGGGTTAATTTAACCCTTGTCACTCGTGACGCCAGGGTGAGGGTTAATACGCTGAGGTAAATCTTCAGCCTATCGCCACCCTTCCCAGAAACGATAGGTGCGTGCTTAAATGAATGAAGGTCCACAATAGGGATGAACTGGAACTTGTATCAACTTTATTGAAGTACTTGCGGTACATCCAATTAACAGCAACAGTCTTAGCAATACAGTCTCTATGTAGTATGGCAGTGATTGACAGATGCCGCGACCATTAGCTTATCCAAAGGATTATCAGAATTAGAAGAGATGCAGAGATCCGTCCGGATTTAGGGGTCTGTTTAGGTCTGGTGATCTTGCAGACTTAAGAGGGATTGAGGTAACTCACAGTTTTGAAAGATGGCCGTTGCCGCAAGGCTTGGGCCTAGTCACTGCTGACGACAGCTGCGCAGATCCTCCTCTATCAGCAGCCCACGAGGAAAGAGAACGAGTAATGGCCACCGCTCCCTTATATGGGCAGGGGCAGGGCCGTTTTGGATTGGTCCGAGTCAGCTGTCACTCACCGTTACAATGCATGGTGGGCGATCACCTGACTTTCTCCAAAGGTCTTTGAACCATAACCATAGAGTATTGGAATGCATCACGTGACCCGCAGGTCCTGCGACGCTACAACCAGGTAAGTATACATTATATACATATATACACTTAGAATTTGAATAGTTTTAACTATAAAAGGGGTGACAAGGGGCTAACTATTCATGAGGACCCCACTAGTAACTAGGGACTCTGACTTTGGGGACCTCACCAGAAGGTAGCGGATGCAATCTGGTACCGGGATACCACATATGCTAAGAACAATTTTTTCTATAGCAACATAGCATTTTAAAATACATATATTTTAGTGCTTGTAATGTGCTTCTGTGATTTTGTGTTTACTGTGTAAAGAATTCTACTTATATCATCTTGATCTACTGTAAATCAAACAACTTTGTTTAGTATGCACTGCTATGCCTACCTGTTTCCCTTAATTTCCTCTAATAGCCATGTCTAGTATAGAAGACTGTGCCGACCATCAACTTAAGACGTTGCCAAAGACAAATTCCATGCTTGTGCAGCACCTTGGTCCTGACATGTTATATTAGGAACTAGGAACATTATATATCCTCCGTTCATTTCATTCAGATTATAAAATCTTTAAGGTTATTCCATTTTAGGTTGCAAGTATGGAAAAATAGTTATTGGTCTTGTAATATCCGCTTGTCAAGAGTTTAAATTATGTAAGTTAATAGTATAACAGATCATAGGCGGAAAAGTTGGAGCATTGTTTTAGGAATGTTGGAACACATAAGTAAATCTGTTTGAGGAGTTCACAAACCAAATGGGGTTACAGCAAAATTGAAGTATTACTGATACTGACATCTATGTTGCCAGTAAACACTTAAAACCAAAGATCTCTCATAAATAGCTTTTATAGTTCTCATAAAAAAAATTAGCTATAGTGAGTGCAGATGTAGCAGCCTTACATGGGACCTGTGCCACATGAGATTATAACAGGCTCTGGCTTTGGATATGAATAAGACAGGGCCAAGGGTTCCATCCCACAGGAGAATTCCCCTACTGCAGACTAAGTTGAGCCTCACAACCAGATACCTTGCTGACAAACTTACACTTGCCTACACACACAAATGACCACCTCAAACCTCACCCCCGCCACCATGTGACGTCATGTCCCGCCCCTTCAATGCAAGCATATGGGAGGGGGCGTGACAGCCGTCACGTCCCCTCCCATAGGCTTGCATTGAGGGGGCGGGTCGTGACATCACAAGGGGGGAGAGTCACAATGTCACGATACTCCGGCCCCGTGGTCGTGAGTCTTCAGACACGGAGCGATCATCGCTTGTGCAGCTGAGACAGGTGGGTGCTGCATGAGAGATTGCGGGACCCCTGCGATTAAACATCTAATCCCTTATCCTTTGGATAGGGGATAAGATGTCTTAGGACCAAAGTACCCATTTAAAGGGGTATTCCAGGAATTTTTTTATTTGACTATGCTACAGGGGCTGTAAAGTTAGTGTAGTTCATAATGTAGTGTCTATACCTGTGTGTGACGGTGGTCTGGCAATTTTTCTGTGATTTTCCCCCAATATTTATTTTTAGCAGCATACAAAATTACTCAGGTCTCGGCATTTCCCAGGGTACAGTCCGTCGAGACATGACATCACTAGTCAGGTGATGACAGGGAGCCTGTCTGCAACCCATAGGGTAGGTCATCTGGTGGTCAAGTCAGGAATGCCACAGGACATACCAGAATGAACATTTCATACATATAATAACTCATACACCTGTTAAATTGTACAGTAATAAAGTATAACATGGAATAACATTCCAGTCCCGCCAGCAGCAGGGGAGAGAGGGACAATGTGCTCGCGGCAAGTGCTTGCGGCCAGAGCACAAGGTGTTACACAGAGGACCTGTGACCAACCCCCAAAAAGGTGATTATCATTAACCCCTTAAGGACTCAGCCCATTTTGGCCTTAAGGACTCAGACAATTAAATTTTTACGTTTTCATTTTTTCCTCCTCGCCTTCTAAAAATCACAACTCTTTTATATTTTCATCCACAGACTAGTATGAGGGCTTGTTTTTTGCGCGACCAGTTGTCCTTTGTAATGACATCACTCATTATATCATAAAATGTATGGCGCAACCAAAAAACACTATTTTTTTGGGGAAATTGAAACGAAAAACGTAATTTTGCTAATTTTGGAAGGTTTCGTTTTCACGCCGTGCAATTTATGGTAAAAATGACGTGTGTTCTTTATTCTGAGGGTCAATACGATTAAAATGATACCCATTATTACATACTTTTCTATTATTGTTGCGCTTAAAAAAAATCACAAACTCTTTAACCAAATTAGTACGTTTATAATCCCTTTATTTTGATGACCTCTAACTTTTTTATTTTTCCGTATAAGCGGTATGAGGGCTCATTTTTTGCGCCATGATCTGTCCTTTTTTTATACCACATTTGCATATAAAAAACTTTTAATACATTTTTTATAATTTCTTTTTTTAATAAAATGTATTAAAAAAGTAGCAATTTTGGACTTTTTTTTTTCGTTCACGCCGTTCACCGTACGGGATCATTAACATTTTATTTTAATAGTTTGGACATTTACGCACGCGGCGATACCAAATATATCTATAAAATTTTTTTATTTTTTTTTTTACAGTTTTTTAATACAGCCTTCCTTTCCTGGGAAATAAGCTTTTATAGTTTGTCTGACAATTCAAGGATTTAGTCAGATGGGCATGAACCTAATTTTAGTGGCTGTTAAGTAATGGGTGGGATTATCGGCGGGGTGAATCTTGTAAGGAGGGTTGTGTATGCCTAATAACACCAATACATGTATGGGCACCCATGATAATATTGGAAACATGGGTGCAGATACAGATACCTTGCAGATACAGTATAGAAATTACCAAAAAAAGAGACAGCAAGGAAAAAAGTGCACAACCGCCAACATAAAAATACCAAAATAACTTTTATTATAAATGTATAAGGAAAAAATATAAAATCAATTAAGAACAAGCATGCCAACATCTGGCTATAGCATTTAAAGGGGTGCTTGATGAACTGGTGCCAGAAAGTTAAACAGATTTGTAAATTACTTCTTTTAAAAAATCTTAATCCTTTCAGTACTTTTTAGCAGCTGTTTGCTACAGAGGAAAATCTTTATTTCTTGAATTTCTTTTTTGTGTTGTCCACAGTGCTCTCTGCTGACACATGATGCCTGTATCAGGAACTGTCCAGAGCAGGAGAAAATCCCCATAGCAAACCTATGTTGCTCTGGACAGTTCCTGATACAGGCATCATGTGTCAGCAGAGAGCACTGTGGACAACACAAAAAGAAATTCAAAAAGTAAAGAATTTCCTCTGTAGCATACAGCTGCAAAAAAGTACTAAAAGGATTAAGATTTTTTAATAGAAGTAATTTACAAATCTGTTTAACTTTCTGGCACCAGTTCATTAAAAAAATAAATAAATAAATAAATAAAAGTTTTCCACCTTTAACCCCCTTTACTCCTTAGCCTGTTTTGACCTTAATGACCAAGGCAAATTTTCAAAATCTGACATGTGTCCACTTATTTAGTAATAACTTTGGAACGCTTTTACTTATGAAAGCGATTCTGAGATTGTTTTTACATTAGTCGTAAATTTTTATTGATATAATACGTTTTTTTGTAAAAAAAAATCCCAAATTTTGCAAAAAAAATGAAAATTAGCATTTTTCTAGATTTTACATTTTGTGCTCGTTCGATAAATAGTCATATTGCACCAAATTAATGATTAATTCACATCTAAAATATGTCTACTTTATGTTCCCAGCATTTTTTGTAAATATTCTTTTACATTTTTAGAATGTTAGAGGGTTTATAAATTTAGCAGCAAATTTCCAGATTTTCAAGAAAATTTCAAAATCAGATTTTTCAGGGACCAGTTCAGTTCTAAAGTAGAATTGAGTGGCCTGTATGTTAGATACCACCATGAATCACCCCATTTTAAAAACTGCACCCCTTAAAGTAGCCAGAATGACATTAAGGAAGTTTATTAACCCTTAAGGCATTTCACAGAAATGAAAGCAAAATGGAGACAGATCATTAAAATGTCATTTTTTTTTGACGATTTTTCATTTAAATCAAATTTTTTTTGCAACACAGTAGGTGTTGACAAAGAAATGCAACTCAAGATTTATTCCCCGAACGATTTAACGATTATACACAAAATTCAATGGATTACACATCTGTGCTCTATTGAATTATACCTATGACTGTCAGTTTTACACTGACAGACATAGGATAGATCAGTCTCTACCTTGGTAGTGACTGATCCTCCTGTTGCCATGACAACGGAGGCCACTGTCAGGCCTCCAGTTGCCATGGCATCCATCGGCGCTCTGCTTTCACTTTGCAGAGTGCCGATCGGTGACAGAGGGAGCTCCCTCCCTCTGCTACCCTAATAGACGTTGTGGTCACAGTGACTGCAGTGTCTACAGGGTTAACTCAGGATCGGGGCCCCCCTCACCACCGATCACTTCACTGTATGAAGTGACGGAGGAGAGGGGGAAGGAGGAGACTCCTATAATATCCCTGCTATTGGTCCGTCTGTACTGACGGACCAATAGCAGTGATCGCCGGCCGGGGACCGCTGCAATTGGTCCTTGGTTAGCTTCAGGGAGGACTGTCTGTGCAGCACAGCCAGCCTCAATAAACTATCACAGCGCTCGGCGGCGCTGTGACAGCTTAAAGTTATCACCACATACATGTACCTGATTTTGCCTAAAGGGATTAATAAAATATATCACACTACCCTAAATGCAACAATAAGCATAGACCTATGTAACATGCAAATAAATGAAAGACTAATACTCAATAGCTACTAGTTATAAATATATGCAATAATAGTGCACAATAAATGAATATGAGTGGACGGAAGAAAAATCTGTGTCTGAAACACTGCATTGCCAAGAGACTGGGATAGTACACAGTGCTAAATGGCCACATTACGGAACAATATTTAAATAATATCCACATTATAAAGTGCACAAGACAAAGGACAAAATATAAGTTAACCCCTTGGGGACCGAGCTCATTTTCACTCTAAGGACCAGAGCATTTCTTGCACATCTGACCCCTGTCACTTTAAGCATTAATAACTCTGGGATGCTTGTACTTATGAATTTGATTCCGAGATAGTTTTTTCGTGACATATTCTACTTAATGTTAGTGGTAAATTTCCGTCAATACTTGCATCATTTCTTGGTGAAAAATTCCCAAATTTCATGAAAAATTTTAAAATGTAGCATTTTTGAAGCTCTCTGCTTGTAATGAAAATAGACATTCCAAATAAATTATATATTGATTCACATATACAATATGTCTACTTTATGTTGGCATCATAAAGTTGACATGTTTTTACTTTTTGAAGACACCAGAGGGCTTCAAAGTTCAGCAGCAATTTTCCAATTTTTCAAGTAAATTTCAAAATTTGAATTTTTTAGGGGCCAGTTCAGTTTTGAAGTGAATTTGATGGTCTTTATGTTAGAAATACCCCATAATGGACCCCATTATGAAAACTGCACCCCTCAACGTATTCAAAATTACATTCAGAAAGTTTGTTAACCCTTTAGGTGTTTCACAGGAATAGCAGCAAAGTGGGGGCGAAAATTCAAAATCTTCATTTTTTACACTAACATGTTCTTGCAGACCCATATTTTTTATTTTTACAAGAGGTAAAAGGAGAAAAAGCCCCTCAAAATTTGTAGCCAAATTTCTCTTGAGTAAGGAAATACCTCATATGTGGACTAGAAGGCTCAGAAGAGAAGGAGCGACAATGGGATTTTGGAGAGCAAGTGGTACAGTGAGCCTTATCACCCCACAGGTGTTTGACAAATTTTCAATACAGTTGGAAGTGAAAATGAAATATTTTTTTTTTTTCACTAAAATGCTTATGTTACCCCAAATTTTTCATTTTCACAAGGGGTAATAGGTGAAAATGTCTCCCAAATTTGAAATCCCATTTCTCTCGAGTAAGCAAATACCTCATATGTGGATGTGAAGTGATCTGCGGATGCACTAGAGGGCTCAGAAGGGAAGGCGCGACATTGGGCTTTTGGAGAGTGAACTTTGGTGAAATGGATTTTGGGGGGCATGTCTCATTTAGGAAGCCCCCATGGTGCCAGAACAGCGAAAAACACCCTACATGGCACACTATTTGGGAAACTAAACCCCTCAAGGAACGTAACAAGGGGTGAAGTGAGCATTTACACCCCACTGAAGTTTGACAGATCTTTGTAACAGTGGGCTGTGCAAATGAAAAATTACATTCATAATTTTCACGGACCACTGTTCAAAAAATTTGTCAGTCACCTGTGGGGTGTTAAGGCTCACTTTACCCCTTATTACGTTCCGTGAGGGGTGAAGTTTCCAAAATGGGGTCACATGTAGGTATTTATTTTTTTCCGTTAATGTCAGCAGCCACCCCTTGGCAAATCACCAGATTAGGCCTCAAATGTACATGGTGCGTTCTCACTCCTGAGCTCTGTTGTGCGCCTCGCAAAGCATTTTACGTCCACATATGGGGTATTTCCGTACTTGGGAGAATTTGTGTTACAAATTTTGGTGGTCTTTTTTTTTCCTTTTACCTCTTATGAAATGAAAAGTGAAATGAAAATTAAAAAAAATTTACACTAACATGCTGGTGCAGACCCCAACTTTACCTTTTCATAAGAGGTAAAAGGAAAAAAAGCCACCAAAAATTTGTAGCGCAATTTCTCCCAAGTACGGCGATTCCCCATGTGTGGCCCTAAACTGTTGCCTTGAAATACGACAGGGCTCTGAAGTGAGAGAGCACCATGCGCATTTGAGGTCTAAATTAGGGATTTTCATAGGGGTGTACCCAGATGCAAGTGTTACACTTGCCTCCTCCACCAAAAATACTGTACGTCAGTTTTCCCCAAACAGGGTGCCTCCAGCTGTTGCAAAACTTCCAACATGCCTGGACAGTCAATGCCTGTCCGGCAATACTAGGAGTTGTTATTTTGTAACAGCTGGGGGCTCCGTTTTGGAAAGACTGACATACAAGACGTTTCTAATTTTTGTTGGGGGGGGGGGGAGTGACAGTGTAAGGGTATACTGTATATGTGGTGTTTTACTCTTTATTTAGGGTTAGTGCAGTGTTTTTAGGGTACATTCACACGGGCGGGGGTTTACAGTGAGTTTCTCGCTGCAGCGGAAAATTTGCCACATCTAAAACTTGAAGCAGGTAACTTGCTGTAAGCCCCTGCTCATGTGAATGTACCCTGTACATTCACATGGGGGGGGGGGGGGGCAAAAGCACAACTCCCAGCATGCACTGACAGACCGTACATGCTGGGAGTTGTGGTTATGCAACAGCTAGAGGCACACTGGTTGAGATTGGGAAACAATGAGTTAGGTAACTGACTACTGCAAAGTTTCCGCACCACTGTCTGTTTCCTAACTCAGTGTTTCCCAACCCATGTGCCTCCAGCTGTTGCAAAACTACAACTCTCAGGACCCCCCAGGCATTTGCATGGGATTCCTGCTGAATCATTTCAGCAGGCATCCCTGTCCGATCCCCATCCGGCTAGAGGTGGAGATAAAAATTCCTGCAGGCGTACAGGTAAGCCCTTGGTCCTTAAGTACCAGGGTGCAAGGGTGTACCCATACGCCCGTGGTCCCCAACAGGTTAAGTCACCCAGTCTGAACTTGAGTATAGCCCATAGTTAAGGAGGAAAGTTGCCCCACACATTCCGTCACAAATTGATTTCCTCAGAGTAAAGACTTTTTTTCATTTGCACAAGGGGTAAAAGGAAGAAAATAACAATTTGAGTATGACAGTACCCCATATATGGGCATAAAGTGCTCTGTGGGTGCACAACAGAGCTCAGAAGGGAAGGAGCGCCATTTGGCCATGTCACACAGAGTCCCCAACGTGCCAGAACAGTGGAAACCCTTCACATGTGACTTCATTTTGGAAACTACAACCCCAAGGAATGGAATAAGGGGTGCAATGAGCATTAACATACCACAAACGAGTGACACAATTTTGGAACAATGGGCAGTGAAAATAAAATTTACAATTTTTAAACTAAAATTCTGATGTAACCCCAATTTTTTTATTTCACATATGGTAAAAGAAGAAAAAGCCCTTTAAAATGTGTAAAGCAATTTCACTTGACTATAAAAATACTCCATATGTGGCCCTAAATTGTTGTTTTGAAATACGATGAGGCTCAGGAGTCTTACAACGCTGTTTGCATTTGAGGCCTAAGTTTCATACATTTAGAGGGGAAAAAAACTAAAAACTAAACATTACACACAAAGTACGCCCCCCGAGGAATGTGTACAGGGGTGAAGTGGACATTTTGATGGTACAGGTGTTTCATAAAATTATTTTCCAGGAATGGATGTAATGCAATGTGTGAAAAATAAAAATTGCTATTTTCCTACAGATATTCCATCTCTGTACCCAGTATGATGAACCCAGAGTAAACATGTGGGAACACCCAACACGTGACTATAAATTGTTACCTGAAAATACACTGCTCAAAAAACATAAAGGGAACACTAAGATAACACATCCTAGATCTGAATGAATGAACTAATCATTTGAAATACTTTCATCTTTACATAGTTGAATGTGCTGACAACAAAATCACATAAAAATTATCAATGGAAATCAAATTTATCAACTCATTGAGGTGTGGATATGGAGTCACACTCAAAATCAAAGTGGAAAACCCCTCTACAGGATGATCCAACTTTAGGTAATGTCCTTAAAACAAGTCAAAATGAGGCTCAGTAGTGTGTGTGGCCTCCACGTGCCTGTATGACTTCCCTACAACACCTGGGCATGCTCCTGATGAGGTGGCGGATGGTCTCCTGAGGGATGTCCTCCCAGACCTGGACTAAAGCATCCACCAACACCTGAACAGTCTGGTGCAACGTGGCGTTTGTAGATGGAGCGAGACATGATGTCCCAGATGTGCTTAATTGGATTCAGGTCTGGGGAACGGGCAGGCCAGTCCATAGCATCAATGCCTTCCTCTTGCAGGAACTGCGCCCCCCCAAAGTAATGCCACC
The DNA here is from genome assembly GCF_029499605.1 of Hyla sarda. Taxonomy (NCBI): domain Eukaryota; kingdom Metazoa; phylum Chordata; class Amphibia; order Anura; family Hylidae; genus Hyla; species Hyla sarda. Next base: position 99,660,599 of record NC_079192.1, on the reverse strand, counting down.
CCACACCATTACTGACCCACCGTCAAACTGGTCATGCTGTCCAGAGCACTCCCACCCTCCCCCTGCACTATGTGATGGCACAGCAATAAGGACAGGGTACTGTGCTTTGACTGGTCAGACCACTAAGGGAGGAAGTAACTGTGTGTGTGTGTGTGTGTGTTTACTACTGGTAAACAGCCCAGATCTGGTTCTACCTCCTGAAATGGAGAAAATAAGAAATAGCTGTGCACCATGATGTCTTAGGGGCTCAATAACAGCAGTGAGAGCAGTATATTTATCCTATTACCATTCTAAAGGGTTAATCAAGGGAAACCATGGAGGTTTTTGAGAATCTTTTGAAATGATAGGTAATGTTTAAAACCCTGATTTTTAGATACACTTGCATTTTAGTTCTAGTACAAATAAGTGTCAATAAAATGGTAGTAAGACCTGATTTATGCTGTAAGGAATGTGTACTAAATATAGGCATGATTTATTTTAGTGTTTCTGTCTAGTCTCACTGAAAATACATTTTAGTGACACAACAGTCTGTAGCCAAATAGTTATGTCTTTTTGATGAACACAGAAACTCCACAAGGAGCAGAATCCCAGCACTGTGGACATCAGCTTCGTTCTTTTTAGTTATGTCTTCTTGGCCAGGGACATTACTAACAGTGAAACAACTAAATTATCTTTATGGATAAATCAGGTATTGTTTGTTGCATTTATGGATTTCCTAAACTATAAGTTATTGCAATCACAGGAGGTAGGCCATGTCATTGTTATGTCAATGTCTAAGGCCTCGTTCACATTTTCGTTGGAATCCACTAATCATAGTTCCGTCGGCAATTCCGTCTGAATGATGGAAGTTTAGTGGAGAAAAAATTGTGCATGCACTATTTTTTTTGTCTGCTAAACTCCACTAAACTACCGGATCCTCGTCGGACCCCATTCAAGGGCCCTTGTGGGGAGGCAAATAATTGTTTAAAATATAATAATATAAAACAATCATACTGCTCTATAGGGATATCAGAAAGTCCACTAGTCCGGCATTTATTAGTCCAGAAATAATCACAGTCCGCAATAGTGATGAATGTATATAAATATATATTCAGTGTCCCATATCTAGACAGCAATGTAAGAAATATATATTTACCAGCCGATGGTCAAAATTATAGTCAGCCTCCGTATATGTCTGGGACTTGTTGTACTGTACGACTGAGACTTGGTGTGCTGTAATAAGCGCTGGCGTGTGTTCCTGCGGCTGGTCTGCCTACCACAGACCGGGTGTAAAGCCGCTACTCACAGAAATGGATAATACAGCTGAAGAACTGTAATAAGCGCTGGCGTGCGCTCCCGCGGCTGGACCGCCTGCCACAGATCAGATGGAAAACCGCTATTCACAAAGATGGAGAATGTGGCTGAGAAGGTAGTATAGCCTCGTGGAGAGTCTCAGCGTCTGACATCAGCCAGGTAGGAAATGCTGGTAAAGATGGAAAGGCTGGTGAAAGTAGATGGAGATGGAAAAATGGGACCAAGCGGCTGGATTGGGGATCAGTATCAATCTTGTAGAATAGAGTCCCAAATATAGATGCGGTATTGTTGCGGTAATTCACTTCTAGACGCGTTTCCGGGTACTGAATATATTGACCCTTTCCTCATTCTTGTACAAAATCATCATGTATTGGTTTATCTGATATTAGTTTTGAGGTGATTCCCAATATTTTGTTCTTTTTTAAATCTTATTGTACTTTTTTTGGTGTAAGTACTATACCATATATACACCTCAACTAATTTTTGGTGAGCTGCACATTTCCTTCTTTTTTTTCTATTAATTTACAAATCTGGAGCCAGTTGATATAAAAAAAAAAGTTTTTTTCCTGGAATACCCCTTTAAGATGACAAACTCCAAGAAGTTACATAAATAAAGATAAAAAAAACTTGTCTGCTTAGGAAACATTTATTAAGAAAATGACTGACTAAAACTACAGCTCCCACACACTGGTATGAACACTGAGTGACAACTACTAATCACCACCATTGTTGCCATATGGTGCTTGTCACCAGGCTTTATACATATTAAGAATGACATGTTAGTGTGCCGTTTTTAGCCATGACATCACTCCCTTCATCCTCTTGCTGTGCATAGGTCAGTCTTCAATGTAGTCATCAAAGGGAAGCCTAGGATTTTATATTGCAGGCGCTTTAAAAGGAACATATCATCAGAAAATGACCTTTTGTTTAGATTGATTTTTTAAAGAGTACCTGTCGTCAAACCATATTTTCTAAACTAACTCAAATTATATTCCCTAACTACTCCTAACACCCCTCCTGCTTTAAAAAGCTGTGTATCATACCTTTCTCCTTGCTCACATTGTCTGAGCTCCCGGCATGAGAAAGTGGGGCGTTCCCCGCATGCACTTCCTGAGTTTGGTTTCCTCCCAGGCTGGGAGGAGACCAAACTAACTTTTTGACTTGTGGCAGAGAACAGAACTGAGCCACCTAGTGGCCATTTTTTTCAATCACATTAACCCCTTAAGGACGCAGTCCTTTTTCACCTTAAGGACTGAGCCCTTTTTCGCAATTCTGACCACCGTCGCTTTACGAATTAATAACTCAAAAATGCTTTTACCGAATATTCTGATTCTGAGAATATTTTTTCGTGACATATTCTACTTTATTTTGGTGGTAAATTTTCGGCGTTACTTGCATCCTTTTTTGGTGAAAAATCCCCAAATTTCATGAAAATTTCGAAAATGTTGCATTTTTTCTAACTTTGAAGCTCTTTACTTGTAAGGAAAATGGATATTCCAAATAAATGATATATTGATTCACATATACAATGGGGGACATTTACTAATCTAGTCTATTCTGGGCATGCTTATAGACCAGCGTATGTGGTAGTCTCCTGTCTATTGTGCTCCTAATTTATCAAAGGTCTCACAGCCCTTGATAAATTCTGTGCTCAGACTTCAGGGTCTACAGCTTAAACTGCATTTAGACCTGCTCCAACATGGACTGACATTTCAGCGTATTTTGGGCAGATGCGACTTGTCGCACAAAAGTCGCACTTGATAAATTCAGCACCAATGCATTTTCCAATGCATTTCCGTCTAAAATAGACTTGCATGCATCATGTTCTAAAAATCCTCTACAGCAAAAGTCCCAGAAAAGTCGCACATATTTAGACTGCGACTTTCTGTGAGACAAATTTAGACAGGAAAAAACAGTCTAAATCCTTTGATAAATCTCCCCCACTATGTCCACTTTATGTTGGCATCATAAAATGGACATATTTTTGCTTTTTGAAAAAAATAGAGGGCTTCAAAGTAGAGCAGCAATTTTCAAACATTTCATGAAAATTGCAAAATCTGAAGGGACAGATGTTACAGAACTACAACTCCCAGCATGCCTGGGCAGTCTAGGCATGCTGAGAGTTGTAGTTTGGCAACATCTGGAGGGCTACCATTTGGGAACCACTGTAAAAGTGGTCCCCAAACTGTGACCCTCCCGATGTCGCAAAACTACAACTCCCAGCATCTTCTCCTCCAGGTACCGGCCTCCCTCTTCTACCCACGTTCCCCTCGACATCCAGGGATGGGCAGACCGGGGGGTTGCCATGGCAATCCACTGTCCTGCCCTGCCATTGGTCAGAATCAGTTCTGACCAATGACAGGGGATAGGAGGCGACCTCGCTCCCATCCCTCAGGATGATCAGGGCTGTCACTGACAGCTCCGATCATCCCTATTTTCCGGGTGATCGGGTCACCAGAGACCCGATCAGCCCGGAATAGTAGAAAATTGCATGTCTGAATTGCATGTCTCAGGACCCCCTTCGGCGATGTGCCGGGATGCCTGCTGAATGATTTCAGCAGGCATTCTGGTCCGGTCCCCAACCGGCTAGCGGCGGGGACCGGAATTCCCATGGGCGTATGCATACGCCCCACGTCCTTAAGGGCTCGGGATGCAGAGCGTATGCATACGCCCGGCATCCTTAAAAGGTTAAAAACATATAAAAAGGTTGAGAATTTTAACATCAAATAAATAGCAGAGTGTCTTATAATTACATAAGGAACATTATATTAAAAGTTTAGTTTGGTGATAGGTACTCTTTAAGTTAAACAAATTTTTAAAGAAAATGTTGGATTTTTTTTTTTTTTTTTTTACTATTTTACCATCTATGTTATAAAAAAATTCCTGAAATCTTTTATTTTTGAAGTCTGGCACTAGGCCTAATATAAAGCTGCCACTTCCTGTTCTGTACAGATAACTTTCCAGATGTGCCCTCCTTCTCATCACAGGCATGCCACAAGGAAAGCAACATAATGGCCCTGATTTACTATTGTAAACCCGACATGTTTTGTCAGGTTGTGCACCAGATTGCGCCAGAATTCTGTCTCATTATGCCAAAAAAGAAAAAAACCTGACCAACTCTCCATTTTACTGGGAAAACTCGAAAAAGGGGCGTGGCCGTTGGGAAAAGGAAAGGGGTGTGCCGCCAACATTTTCACAAAAACCCAACATATTCACTAGACATGCTCAATCCAAAGCTGAATAACAATAGTAAAGGATGGCACTCACTGCTCCCCTTATAGAATTAAAACTTCATTTAGTTTGTAAAAAAATCACACAGGTTGGGCAGGAGTCTATTGGGTGACGGCCATTTCATATCTAGCCTTATGCTTGGAAAAGGTTGCTTCGTTTGGGCCATTGAAATGAATAGAACCTGCTGCTGTCTACCACAGTATAAGTTGGACACCTGTCACAAAAACCATGAATGCAGTGTGTTTTCTTGTAAAAATAACATAAAAGAATAATAAAAAGACAGTCTCCAGCGTGGATGGAGCCTGATGGGCCAAATCACATTTTATGCCAGCAAAAAAAAAAATAATAATAATATGATGGTGCCATGTGACTAAACTTACTCCTTTCTTATGCTTTATTTGTAAAGTTGGCCATAAACACTAATGAGGAGATTTATCAAAACATGTGCAGTTACCCATAGCAACCAATAAGATTCCTTCCTTTTTTAAAGAGGCCTTTTTAAAAATTAAAGAAGATAAATGGATAAATAGAAAAAAAAATAATAAGCCTTCATATTGGACAAATAAAACGCAAAAAGAAATGTTCCAACTATTACATTTAACAGTAATTGTCAGGGAAAATATTTAGGCATGAACAATAACTGTACTAACACAAGAGATAGAATATTCATGGCTGAGAAATGTTTTTAATTAGTATCATAGAAATATGGAATTCATCATATCCTGCACTAGTTTATCGGGGCAACAATCTTGCCTCATTTGTTTTGAACAACATTTAGAGATGTGCCCCCTGTACATAAACACAATAGACTGGCCCCGGACCCTATTCTCTGGAATAGGAGAGATTTCACAGCATGCTCTGTGACCTGTGTACTGTCAACAGGGAGGGGAGGCTAATGTCTGAGC